>NC_090292.1:54534941-55139802 GCF_037392515.1 Haliotis asinina
TCTGGGTGTTTCGTTTTGGGGAAACCATCATCTTTAATGTTTGCCATTATTGATTCTGATAAATTTTCATGTAATAAATTCTTGTTCATTGTTTCAACCATTTGTGATCAAGTTATTTATTAATCAGTAAAAACTGTAATTAACAGGGTAAAGTGAGAGTGATCCACAGAACCAGCAGGCTACTTAACCCAGTACTTAACTGAAGTATAACTTTCTCATTTTACCCCAGTAAACCGTTACAATATATTAAAAAGGTATGTAGAGCGAACGGACTTTGAACGTTTTGGGATTTCCGTACCACCTCAGGAGGACTCAGCTTTCTAAGAGCCTGCAAAAAGTTCTCTGTGCACAACGTGCCCATGGGCGTGACATTATTCTTCATGGAACATGTGTATTTAGGGTTATTTACATAACTTTTCAAATGACTCCAATTTCATGCAAATGCAAGAATATAGGAATCCAGAATGCAAAAGGACTAATATACGTTTAGATTCACACTAATGGCCCGTCTGACACATTCATGCGGTTTCAGGTTTAGCCTGTTTTTAACTCTATTGTCCTCATTTCAAATTCAGTTTTAGACATAAACACTAGTTTTACTTTTCGTGCCTTTGATATTTTAGCTGGGTTTTTTTTTTTTTGTGTGTGTGTGTGTGTGTGTGTGTGTGTGTGTGTGTGTGTGTGTCCGTATTGACCGGCGTTTAGTGATTTACAAGTGTTTATGATGAAATTCACAACAGACTCTCAAAACCCTATACGGGTGGCTCACGTTTTATCCTGTATTATACCTTACATGTGTCCTGTACGTTTATATGTGAGGTGAGACTCAAATAAATAATCTGTCTGGGAAAATACATTTGAAGGACAAATACCAAACAAATGAAACGTCAATGCAAAGAGCAACCAGACGATGCAAATAGCCGTGATTTTCATAAGAACTGATCACCGTAAAGATAATCGAGGCACCACTTACAAGACGATAACACAAAAGTCAAATTTCTATATTTTATACACAGGCGCCATGGTGGTCTGTATGGCTTTAACGTGCCTAAGCCGAAATTGGTCTGTGTGCATGGAACAGCGCAAACACGCACGTTTAGTTCGAAAGTGTCAACGTTATTGACAAAGTAATAGAGAAAAGTGGCAGGGAATATGCACGAGCAGTTCTGAGGAAATGGTAGCAGTTGCATAGAAGATATAGTCGTGATGATGCATCAGTTTGCCGTTGCACGTGTTACGAGTGTGTATTTTCTGTATAGTTTTGTTATTAATTCAGTTATAATTATGATTGGATCACAATGTTTAGTGTTTTGAATGTTAAATATTATGGGTCATATTTCGTTTTAATGGCTGGTGAACACTTTTGGCAATTTCTTACATTGTTATCACGGTAAATTCTTAACTGTAACACACGTCACCTCAGTGTTCACCAGAGCACAAGCAAACAAACCAAGTCTTACCAGGATCGGCCTCCAAGTAACAGAGACCCGTGAAGATCCGGGATGGAATAGGTCTTCAGCAACCCATGCTTGCCATAAGGCGACAGTCTGTCGTAGAGACCCTGAAGTAAATATATCCAAGAATGCCAACGCAAGTCTAGAAAATGTAGTAAGTCTAGATTTCATTTTCTCAGGGCCTCATTTCATTATATTATTTGTTTTTACTATGAAAGTTTTTCAGAAAAATATGTTCATTTCAGAGACTAGCTGTCTATAAAGGCGAATATGCTTGTAACAGGCGACTAAGGGATTGGATGGTCAGGCTCGCTGACTGGGTTTACACATGTCATCGGTTCCCACTTGCGCAGATCGATTCTCAGGCTGTGGATCAGAGGGTTGTCTGGTCACCTTAATCGAACTAATGTCATACAAGAAATGGATAGCTACTTTTCTCTTGAAAAGGAAAATTTAATATCATATGAATTTCGTTTAAGTCTTTATTCCGCAAGAAAACTGCATACACGCCTTTACGGATCTTCCAGTTAAATATGTTAATTTGTAAAACCGTTAGGATTTTAAGGACTCGTATACTTGGCTCCGTTAGTTTCAATGCGGATTAATACCCTTCACTGGAATCAGGGCATTTCACCACAGCGAACATAATGATGTGATTTTGGACAGAATATCAGCTCTTGAGACCATGCATTACTACAGTAGCCTTTGATACAGGATCCCGCTGAAATCTTCTGAAACCCTTTGAATGTTTTGAAGGTAAATTCTGGCTATTTTCTGTCTTTACAATCCACCTGTAACCATTTACAAACAGATGACGTCAGAGGAAGATTTTGCAAAACATGAATGTCCCACGTGTTGCTTTCACACTTTGGTAAAGTTGCCATATAGACCGTTTCATCACTTGAAATGAATTTGCGGTGGTGAATGGTTTCAGGGTATGTTCAAGTACTGCTTATTGTCATCGATATGAGTGTGGGCAGGACATCTGCTCAAGTGACCAAGATAAGATAAGATAAACTTTATTGTCCCACAAGGGAAATTTGTCTTTCATTCAAAGAGTCAATACAAAGACAAATAACAACAAAAGTTTTAAAGTACATGTACATAATGTCAAGGTAAACAGAATACCATAAAGAATCATAACATAATCAAAGTACATGATGTAATAATTGCTCGCGCTTCATCATAGATTTCTCTATTACAATATTGTTAGGAAGATTTAGAAGTTTACTGCTGTATTGGACAAATAATTTTGAAGTTCTATTAGTTTCATGATATATGATTTTGAAACGGCGGCCGGAAGGTGGAACTTCACAACAAACTAGCACTTTCAAAGAGTGTGAATGGCCGGAGCTTTCGTCTTAACTTTTGACTGATAATGAACAGGTAGAGGTTCGAAATTGAAGCCGCAATTGTTGGGTATGTTCACAACTGTTTGAATCATAGGTATTCTACTCTTGCATCTTGCTGCTTTATTCCCTTTGTCTTTGTAAAGTCACCGCGATGAATGAGCTACCACTGGCAGCGGGGTAAATTGCAATGTACCTCGAATGTAAGCGGAGTACATTGAAAACAACAGACGAGCGCTTAGTCAATCAAAAAACGGCATGTGTGAGGTAAGATAACGGCACAATGTACCGTTTACTCATTCGGGGCATTTATGAGGTACCAAACCAAGAACTCTTAAGAACTTATACAAGAGTCAGCAAATGTTCACTACTCATTGTAGTTGAAGTGAAGCGACTCTGTCTTTTCCATCCTTGCCAACTGTAAGCTTTCAATATGTTCAGTGTTACACTCAGGTGGATTAGATCCTGAAGCAATCTCCTTACCGTCCACTCGTACCTGGGAACAAATTATCAAGTATATTTCTATTTTTCCAACATGTTTGATAACATAAGTCACTTTTAATGTGTTGGTCTGGACACTTGAGAAAAAATCGTCATTGTTTGACAACTGGCAATACGTGTATACACAGGGTGAAAAGTATCACAACACCAATGAGTTCAACTCCAAATAGTCATTCATATTTTTAGCATGACCATGCGTGCCTTGATTTTAACGCCATGTTTTGTCTGCCAGAACAGTTCAGCATTTACTGCAATCAGTCGGATACAGATCCAGATGACATATCGAACATCCCCAGTGCACAAGGCAGCACAACTAGCTTGTCCACACTGGGAAGGTGCCATATATTAACTTGGTTCTCGGCTACTAACAATTTTGAGAATTCCATCTTACTGCCGTGGTCACGTGACAGGACCATAGTTCAGATCACAATAAAACGAACCAGCTAAACTCTATGTTTGCTTCGTAACAATTTACTGAGATTTTAAAAGAGGAGGTTTGAATACGTGGCATTAGTAGATTAAGAAGTATCCATCCTGATTCAGGATTCATGACGTCATCGTGAGTCACCTTACAAACACGTGACCAATTACTTCTGGTATCATGACAAGAAATACTTGAGAAGTATACAGTACGTTGGGACATCCTGTTTTTGATGGATCCAGCCTGAGTGTAATGCATTATGGACGGTAACTCAACAATATGCAAATGCTGACTTGACGTCATTGGTCAGGAAGGTGACGTCAAAGGTGTTTGTTGTCTTGCTGTCATGCAGTGAAGGACCCTGGCCATGATATCGAAGCCATGATTCATGGTGTCATTCCTTCAACCGTCACGTAATTGCAGTAGTTCGCACCCCTGAAGGTCCAGGGTAGAATAGGCATTCAGCAACCCATGCTTGCCATGAAAGGCGACTAGGCTTGTCGTAAGAGGTGACTAACGGGATCGGGTGGTTAGGTTCGCTGACTTGGTTGACACATGTCATCAGTTCCCAATTACGCAGATCGATACTCATGTTGTAGATCTTTGGATTGTCTGGTCCAGATTCGATTACCTACAGACCGCCGCCATATAGCTGGAATATTGCTGAGTGCGGCGTAAAACTAAACTCACTCACTGTAGTAGTTCGTTGTATCCTTAGTTCTATACTGACGATGTCTACTGTACATTAACCCTGATACCACGTGTTTCGTAACATACATGTTGCATAACAAACACTGAAGACACCATGGGACACAAATGTACCGTGATACCTTGGTTACAACACATTAGCTTTTGTGCCCCCATGATCTGTGAAATGCCGTTGGATGAGCCTATTGACTAAAGAGTTTACTCGTCACGCTGAATGCCAATGTTCGATTTCCCACATGGGTACAATGTGTGAAGACCACTTCTGGTGTCTCCAGACAGATTGTAACTTTAAAATTGCTAAATGCGGCGCAAAGACCAAACACACTCACTCACCAGATCTGTAATAACAGATAATTAGTTTCTGTTTGCATTTACCCTGTATCCATTCTGTCGAAACATCAGTTTCATTTCAAACTTCTTCCCAAGTTTGAAAGGGAATGTCTCTGCAACCAGACGGGGAGCTTTTCCTACTTTAATAGTTACTTTCTTCGGAGGATCGAAGCTGATGGTTATGAAATATGCAGTGCAGTCATCATTGTCAAAAGAAACGTAATTCCTGAAATACGGAAAAAACAAACTGTTGGGAAGTTTTATTAATAGTTCTGCGAGTAATGGTAGTAACAGTAGAATGAATGATAGTAATAGTAGTAGCATTATAGCAGTAGTGGTAGTAATAACTTTCATAGTAACAGTAGTAGCATTATAGCAGTAGTGGTAGTAATAACTTTCATAGTAACAGTAGTAGCATTATAGCAGTAGTGGTAGTAATAACTTTCATAGTAACAGTAGTAGCATTATAGCAGTAGTGGTAGTAATAACTTTCATAGTAACAGTAGTAGCATTATAGCAGTAGTGGTAGTAATAACTTTCATAGTAACAGTAGCAGCATTATAGCAGTAGTGGTAGTAATAACTTTCATAGTAACAGTAGTAGCATTATAGCAGTAGTGGTAGTAATAACTTTCATAGTAACAGTAGTAGCATTATAGCAGTAGTGGTAGTAATAAGTTTCATAGTAACAGTAGTAGCATTATAGCAGTAGTGGTAGTAATAACTTTCATAGTAACAGTAGTAGCATTATAGCAGTAGTTGTAGTAATAACTTTCATAGTAATAGTAGAAACCTTAGCAATAGCAGCTGCAATAACTGTGATAGTAATAGTAGTAAAATTAACTTTAATAGCTGCAATAACAGTGGTACTAACAGTAGTAGAATCAACATTAATAGTGGCAATGGCATCGGTAGTAATAGTAGTAGTTCAACAATAACAATAGTAATAATAGTGGTAGTAATAGCATTAACCGTAACAATGATAATAACAGGGTAGTAATAAACTCAACAGAAATAGAAAGTTCACACTCGTTTCAAAGTTTATAATTTGAACATTTTGGAAAATGGGTTTGAAATAACGATTGTATTCAATTCTCTTGTCATGAAAGATGCTATAGCATACAGATCATGTTTGTCATGGAATTGGTTCCACCGGAAATTCGACTACAATGTCCATGATCAAAAACTGTGAGTCACAACTTAATGAAATCATGTTAATATTGGGTGTGTCCTCCATGGGCGTTCACAACTGCGATACAACGTCTCCTCATGGATTGGATCATGTGTTTGAACACAGGTTAGGGAATGCGCCGCCATAGTTGTACCAACATGGCACCAAGCTCCTGCAAGTTCTGTGGAGGGTTCCTTACTTGACGGAGCCGCCTGCCTAACACATCCCACACATGCTCTATGGGGTTGAGGTCAGGAGATCTTGATGGCCCTCCACGATATTGATGCCAGCGTTCCTGGGGAAATTCATTCTTAAATTGGCCGTATGAGGTCTGGCGTTATCCTGTTGGAAAGTCAGACCTAGGTCGTGAGCTGCCATGAATGGCAAAAGCTCTGGGACGAGCACCTGATCATTGTATGCTGCCCCATTAAGGTTTCCCTGGATGACAATGAGTCGGGGTCGAGCATGACCGTCGGTAGCACCCCAAACCATAACGCTATCTCCCCCAAATCGATCCACTTCCTGTACGCAACTCTGGGCACTGTTCTCCTCGTCTTCTCCAAACGCTAACCCTTCCATCAGCAAAGGTTAATGCGAACCTTGATTCTTCACTAAACACAACCCCATTCCAATCTCGCCGGGTCCATCTCAGGTGCCGTCGTGCCCAGAGAAGACGTTGGCGTCGATGGAAACGGATCCACGATATGGGCGCTGTGCATCAAGACGAGCAGAGCGGAGGCGATTTCGACTGGTTTGGGCAGTCACTCCACCTGCAAACAATACATCCCCAGTGGATGTGGCAGTGACAAACCGATTACGCAAATGACGTAAGACAATCTGTCGGTCTTCTTCGTGTGACGTCACACGTGTTCGACCAGGACTGGGGCGGTCAGCTGTGGTGCCAGTTTGATGGATACGTGTCTGTAGATTATGGATGGTCTGTCGACTGCATCCCATAACCCGTGCAACATCAGTGACGGACGTTCCCGTATTCAGCATGCCAATGACACGTTCACGCTGAAAGTTTGACAGTCGTGGCATTGCAAATTAACGAATATTTAACCATAAAACAGTGTCTTTCTGAGATAACACTCTATTCTGATACCGTGAGATCAAGTGCACGTGTATCAATAGGTCACGTGAAAGGTGATTTTAGCGTGCAGTGCTCTCCCCCTTGCTAAGTAGGCCCGACCAGTAGAATGAATGTGTGATGTAATGCCTTTGACAATCCATTTAACCATAATCACAACAAGAACTCTTTCAAGAAAAGTTTCAAAACACTATTTGAAATATAATAAGCGTCAAGTTTTTATTTTTGCTGAGTTTAGTAGAGTTGACAGTAACAGTTGTAATAACATTGGTGGTTATAGTAGAAACATTAAAAGTAATAGTTGCAGTAACAGTTATATTAGTAATGACAGGGGTAGTAAAGGTAGAAGCATTAACAGTAATGAGTGAGTGAGTGAGTTTAGTTTTACGCCGCACTCAGCAATATTCCAGCTATATGGTGGCGGTCTGGACCAGACAGTCCTGTTATCAACAACAGGAGCATTGATCTGTTCATTTGGGAACTGATGACATGTGAACCAAGTCCACGAGCCAAACCACCCGATCCCGTTAGTCGCCTCTTACGACAACCCTAGTCGCCTTTCATGGCAAGCATGGGTTGCTGAAGGCCTATTCTACCCTTCACGCGTTAGTAGTAGTAGTAGTAGTAGTAGTAGTAGTAGTAGTAGTAGTAGTAGTAGTAGTAGTAGTAGTAGTAGTAGTAGTAGTAGTAGTAGTAGTAGTTGTTGTTGTTGTTGTTGAATACCTACCTTTGTGAGGGTTTTCCACCGATGATTACACTAGTCAAATGTTCAGGTGGAGGAGAAATAGGCACCTGTCAACAAATTTTAACACAATGACATAATTGCGCTACGTAGTTTCATAAGACATTATATCTCCTCACAGATAAATGTCACTTTCTGATTGCGTGCTCTTCTATTAATTTCAATACACCCTTCTTACAAGCAAGTAACATTTCTATGTACCCCGCTTGGAGTGCCGAACTTATTTGGTACGTCGTGCACGTAATTCTTCACTGAATAGCGTATGATGTACGGAAAGCAACGATGTTTTGCACATGCAAATCTGTTGAAAGAAGATAACTCTAAATCTGTTTTTCTTATCTGCAACATCTAGCAATGGCTACGATCTGAGACCCAATTCCAAATTAACACTGAGGTGTTCGGTAAGATAAATAAGTTCACTCGTCTCTCGACTTTGAGGGTACACCGATCCATGTTCTCCTCGTGACCAGTCAACAACTTAAAATGTATCATACTTTGTTACACTAATAATTAAGGTGAATGTGAGTTTGATTATTATCTCATGTGTCACTGTTTTCCTGTTAACCACATTTCCTCTGTTTAGTTCAGTGGTTTAAAGATTTATATTTTCATATTTGATGCCAATAGACTGCAAGGCATGTATGTTCCTTTTGCAAATTGCTTTAAAATTGCTGAAAATTTACTTTGGTATATAATGATATCCACTTAGTATGAGAGATCCATTTGATGTCATGATGTATTATAAATGATGTTAATAAGCCAAATATGTAGCACAGCCTCTTGTCAATGACGTCCACAAAAAACTTTAATCACATTACCGGTCCTTTTAGCACCAATAAAAAACTTGAAATTAATACAGTACGTGCAATATTTCTACCTGTTAGATTAGTACGAGCTATTTAATCCTCTGATCTTTATCTGTTACACGCAACTTACCTTTGTGGGCGTAGCTGAAATGCCTTTGCAATAGAATCTGGTACCTTGAGGCAGATCCAATTTCCCTGACTCAGATACCACCATGTTCTTCTTGGGACAACTGAAAGCCTTCATTTCTGGAAATAGTTAGAAGCGAACTGTAGCTTTGTTAAGATTGAAATAACTGCAAGAGAGTAGTGAATATTGTGCAGCAATGCTAACATGCCTGGGACAGTTCGAATACTCCAAGATGTTTCAGATACAGTGGTGACCACTCACTAGTGAAAATTTCAGAGAATACTTTTTACTCCAAATTGTCAGTAAATATCACTCTTTTAATTCAAATAAAAAGCTTTCAGAGTGTCCGTGTATAGTATTGACCTGATTATTTTATCATTTACGTAGTTCATATAACTGGAATATTAATGAGTTAATAATAAGGTTACAGATCTATTATTCCAGCCTAAACCACAACCACATACATCGTCCGAGCATGCTTTCATCATAAAGTATTGTCATCTGTGGAGCTATTATAATTAAATGACCTCACAAGATCAATGTATAAGACATTAACAATTACATAATGGCCCTGTCTTCATTTGTTTCACTACTTAATAAATTGTGTTGCTTTTGAGAAAGAGATTTAGCGGTCAATGATGATGTTTACATTGGCTTTTTACTCTCATTGACCTCTTATAAGCTTTAGCGTGGGTCATCACTGACATGTTACCAGTTCTGGATTCGGTAGTCAGTAACAGCTACGGTATGGCTGTAAAGTGACGAAGTTGTCGAAGTGACGATAAAATATTAACTCACTAACTCATTAACAGCTAACTGACATTGGGAGCTAAATATTATACGCCTACGAATTAGACTCCAGTATGTTCTCCAGCAATCACAGGGTTGTCACATAATGTGGTAACGTCCACACCTTTCTGGCTTAGTTGAGTCTACATCTAATTGTAGCACTGTACTCCAACTCACAGATGATTGTGAAGAGGTACAATGTATTGCACTCGTAACATTGTTACATAATGCTTACGTTTTTTTATCTATCACTGTTCTCGGCACTGTGGAGGAAATGAAAATGTAAAGGAGAATTATGTCCAGAAAAAACCTGGACGTAATATATTATGTTAGTGGCGGTATTATTGAGACTGAAACAAAACAGCCTCTGCTTCATGAACATTGTACCGTTTGAACATTATTTAGCAGTTTATCCTCAGTTATTATTTGCACATCAGCTTGAGTCATCATTACCTTGTGATGTACATTAGTGTCTGACATTATTGACCTGTGAGGTCCTCTAGCTTGAGTCTTCATTGACCTGTTGGTGGCTTTAGCTTAAGTTCCAACTGACCTGGGCCCTCGCTTCCTCATAGACCTGTGAGGTGCACTAGTATCAATCCCAATCAACCTTTTAGGGGCTCAAGCTTCAGTCCTTATTGATCGTTTAAAGGCTCTAGTGTTGGTAGTCAAGTTTAAATATAGCAAACCAGTCCACCCAACTGGTGGTGTATATACGACTTGAAACGTGGAAGTCTGACGTGGGCGTGATCACGTGGTGTATAAGTCTAAATATATCTCATTTTCAACCAACTGAATGTCAACAGCCATAACGTAATATGTGTGGAACTTTATTACACAATAATTAACACTGCCAATGACAATATATATAATTGCCTTCATTACTGTTGAGGACCCTATGGGGGTCACTAGGTTCAGTGCTCTTTGGTCTGTAAGGTGCACTAGTATCAGTGCTCACTGACCTGTCAGGTGCACAAGTATTAATCCTCGTGAACCTATGAGGGACCCTAACTTCAATCCTAGTTCACATTAAAGGGGTCCTAACTTCAGTGCTCATTTACTAGTGACGGGTTTTAGCTCCAGTCGTCACTGACGTGTGGGGAACTCTACCTCCTGTCCTCACTGACCAGTAGAGAGCAGTAACATCATTCATTAGTGAAACAAACTAGCAAATGAAATGTATGGACATTTAAGGATATCGTGTTCACAGCTTACGGAAGAGGTAACTTCAGAATTCGATCTTTCACTATTCTTGGACAATACAGCGAAGAATGCCTATTATATATGATATGCTGAATGATTAGATAAGAGACTTAGGATCCTAAACGACCCATTCCCCAACTCACTCTCCAATTCAGGCTCTCACCCAATAAAAACACACTCAAATATTCATCCATTCAATCCAACGACCCACATATTCACGGACAAAAGCTGTAAGGACTTTCTGTCAGTCACGAACCTTCAAGCCCTTTGTTTTCAAGCATGTTATGTTTGGCAACATTTTCAAGTAACTGATAGGTCTGGATCTCTGTCTAAGATTTTGAAAATTTGAAGCAATTTTCTTTGGCACATGTTTCATATTTTTGGTTACGACAGAGGTGTTGCTGCATTTCTGCATATGTGTACCACAACATGAAAGTCAGCCACAGAAAGGATCCCATTTACACAACTGTTCAAAACGTTAGTGAGACTGTTAATTTTTATCCTAAAAGTGTGACAGACAGGATGCTACCTTAAGGTCGCCCTGGCCTTGGCACAAATAATCAGACAGTGTGAGATACGAACTGAGGTAATTTGCCCCTTAATCCAAAAACATGCAAATATTTTCAGATACCGTGTTTGCAAAACTGAAAAGATCTATGGAGTATGTAGTTTGTTGACAATGATATTTTTGGTAAATGATTCCAGACGTACCAGTTGGTCAATGGTGCATCGGGTATTTTTTTCGAAAAAAAGCATTAAATATCACTAAGGGGTAAATAGGTGGTTTAGATAACCTTCCTTCTGTGGGTTCCTGTAAAAGAGCAATATGATTTGAATCGATTACTAGAGCAATGTGATAAGACCAGTGAGATCACAATTCAGACCATACATCGCTCATATCGCTTCCAAGTCACAAATATCTGAGTCAGTATTAGAACTCGAAAATGCATTAACCGAAATATAATTAGTCTGAAAACAAACTCTCTGTCCTGAAACCTTCCAGTATTCGTAACACCAACAAAACACACACTCCACCTCACGACAATTCCACTATTTCCAAAGATTCCGTTGACTATTATTTACATGAGAGTATGCTGGGGCGATAATCAATGCATGAACGTAGTAATTTCAAATATAAAATCACTATTACAAATTTAGATTGATTCTAAGTGAGTACTTACCATATGTTGCCAATGTCAAATCAGAACCAAAGTCGGAACACTGTCAGTTGTAAAGAGGTTTTTATGAAGAACGCCTTCAGCGGCAGAAACACCTTTATTTTGAACAACACGGAAAAGATAAACTTCAAGAGGAATACCAACTACATGAAACGTCAGTGCAACACAGTGACGAAGAGGTCAAGCTACCTGTGAAAGTTATACAAAATGATTACCATAAAGGACGGATGTGTCCTCAGAGGATAGTCGATTTTATTCACATGAACTATATATTTTATATTTGAGGCACTTCCTTGCACACAACCCTCGGTGCAAAAAATACCCAGACTTGACAACTACATGTTAATGGATAGTAGCAGTAGGTTGGTTTCATACATAAAATTATGTACAAATGCGACAAAGGATCGGGTAATACTATAAATGGCGTTAAAATATTCATGCCCAAAAGAACAATACGCCTAATGATGTATTTAGGTGTGCATCTTGGGACGCACGGCTGTGTCCATAACAACTGGTCTGAGGCACTTTTAGGTGTCAGTTGATTGTGCATCATAAGTGGTCATATTTACACATTTCGAAAACACAAGTATTGTGCGATGAAGCGACAAACAGAGGACACAAGTGTCACTATCTGTGACAAATGAAGATATAAGTAATATGATAAGTTAATACGAGATATTATGTCCCCATTGATATCGAAACATGACAATATGATAATAGCACAGAACAGATCGACGACGACAGAACACAGATATTACAACATCAGAACACACAGATATTACAACATCACAACACACAACGACGTTTTATTAACTTTTATTTATTTTAAATTATTTTTTATTTATATTTATATTATATAATATTTATATTTTATTTTTATTATCGTTTATTACATGTCATAAAAGTGAACCCTTGATAGAGAAAAACAGGCTTATTGTTGTAGAAATATTCTCTAATTGGTACCCTCTAATTAGCAATTAAAAGGATGGCCCATTTAGGTGGTTTTTGGTTTTTCATTGGGTAATCAACAGCCAACAGACCATGAAATGTTGCTTAACGCTGTAGGTGAATTTGGATGTAGACAAATAGAGGACAGCCTGTTTGGGTTTGTGGTCAGAGACAGCGTGGTTTATGACCGGAAAGTCTAAAATCATGACGCTTCTTTGTTCAGTGACTGTAGCCTTCGCGGTACTTAGATATTTGCAAAGCATGCTGAAAGATGGCGTGCCTCACTCAGAGGCTCTGGCAACTTACAAAGAAGACAGGGTTAACATGGACACCATATTTGGGCATATTTGGAAATATAAGTAAAGTTATTTATACAAGTTGGAACATTTATTGCTGTATTATAATAGCCATTTATTACTCACCCGTTGATGATATCACTGTTTAGTAGTAACATATATCGTCAAAGTATAGTTATGACAAAACAATGTTAACTGTAATTCTTCAGCACATTCCTGTAACAAAACAGTGTCATCTGCATACAATAGTGCTAATACATTTATGTAAACGCAAAGCTGTTCATCGACAAAACTGTTCATTTACAGTACCAAGTACATTTACATATGTTCACATAGAAAAAAGGTTTCAAGGTCATTAAAGTAGAGAGCAAATTAGAAAGGGGATGAATTTCGACCCTTTCTAACCCCAACATCACAGTGGAAGAGTAGTAAAAATCACCATGTTTTACACAGGATTTAATTTGTTGGCACCTATTGTACATTATCTTAAAACATTTGCTGCTTATGTTACTGCAAGCATGTTAATAAATAAACCATTCCTCCAAACAGTATCAAAGACCTGACTACAATCTATTCTTAAATGTTGGTCTGATGTAACCAGCCAGCCAAGATTCGGGTAAAACTCGCCCTCCCCGGAAATCCGAAATATATATATCAGACTTCCCGGGACTTCTGGAAAATAAATTTTAGTCTTCTCGGCACGACACCCATGGTGTTATGCGTGTATCCTCATACTGTTTACTGCAGGTTACGTGAGATAAGCGCTCCATTTTTTAAGTGACCATTTTTTTATGTTGACTCATGTTCTAATTTTGTAAACAGCTTCCCAACAAATTGATGTCAAATTGAAAAAATCTCATTCCAAATTCGTGTAATCCTATTTCAGGTACTAAGAAATGATGATCTTTTACACATCAGATAAAAAGTCTGTCGGTACTAGTTTCACATGTTTGGTCATGGGTTAACTAACACAGTGAGTATATACTGAACAAAATAAGTTAGGGATATTGGTATTTTTATGATATTTTATCAGTGTGTCAATTAATAAACAGATCATTATTCAAATTTGCAAATGCCCCTAACTATTTTTGTCCAGCATATATATTTTACATGGATCATTAAAGCATATTTTATGCCATTATAATGTTCTCTGATCCACTTCATCGTACAGTATTTGTTTCATTCAGTGTTTGGAAGCTCATGTGATACCATGGAAAATGTTGCTGTTCCAGTTTATTTTGTGTGAAATTATGTTCATTCTTCTAGTGGTCCAACCAATAAAGTCATTTTGGCTACAAATGGCCTGATTTTTAATGTCTATCAAGTTGGATATTATATATGAGTGTATGCACACGCACACGAACGCACGCACACTCACACACACAAAATATCCGTCATTAGTAATTTGTGAATTCTATTTGGACGAAAAGGAAAAGAATCACTACATAAATCGTCTTCCCCCTCTCTGAGAGGAGTATGGCATTACCCGTTTCTAATTTAATTATTTTATGTGCACAAAAGAAAGCATTATCAAAAATATGAAACAAACTACCACTGCACCAACATTGCGATACTGACTATGGAATAATGTTAAGTGCAGTCTGTTTTCGATGTCATAATATGCGAGGTTCCTCATTGGTTTAGACATATATGTATTTATGAAAGTGAAGTTGGATTGGTGAACAAACATAACTGCTAATGTTAACACGCAGCATGATGTACAGCATGAAGTGGGGGATTCGGCGTCATAGATATTGACTATTGCATAAATAAAATACGTTAACTACGTATAAATATATGCAGATAACATCAAATACAATCATTCTCTAAAAGGTCATGAGTTAGAGAGTTACATTTGGGTGTGAGTCTAATAATCCTCATTCACATATACATAAAAACTGAAAGGTTAACACACAACAATATGCTGTCAGCCAAATATAGTACAATGCAACTTTCACCGCCTGTACATGCCACACTGTTGACGAATCTCTCAGGTGAATTAGAGCAATAATCACATCACCATATGTCGAAAACACCTACAGCTCAGCTATTAACTAGATAACTTACTTTTTTAATAAGAAAAGCAAGATCTACTGACGTCA
The DNA here is from genome assembly GCF_037392515.1 of Haliotis asinina. Taxonomy (NCBI): domain Eukaryota; kingdom Metazoa; phylum Mollusca; class Gastropoda; order Lepetellida; family Haliotidae; genus Haliotis; species Haliotis asinina. The sequence continues at coordinate 54,550,156 of NC_090292.1, forward strand.
ACTTCTTCTTGTGAATAACAAGACGTTTCGGAGCGTATGCTTGCTCCTGCATCAGGGTAAAAATCAGGTCACAATAAAAAAGTTGGCCTTCATAAATCTTGCTTTTCGTATGCATTCTACGTCTAAATACCCTTCAAAGACTTAACTTGCTTCCAGAGGCTTCTGACAGAGGTATATAAACTAGGGACTTGGCCGTTTTCACTTCAGAGGCTGTCTTACCTGACTTGAATCGCTCATTGATTAACAAAACAGAAGGCCTTGTTAATCGGTAAGTCTTAACTGCCTTGACTCACTCATCAGTCAACAAGGGATTGGGTCTTCTAGCATACAAAGAAAAATCATTTACCATCACACACCAGTTATCTCCCCTTATGGATATTTCCAAACATGGAATTTTTTAGAAATCTAATATTTCCAATATTGGAAATGTTTTGAAAACACCATCTTTCCAAAGTTGTAAATGTCTTGGAAACATCATCTTCACAAGTCATTTACCTCTTGTTGCAGTGAGCGATTACAGCAAACAGAATTCACTTGAATTTCACAATGCAGATGGAGGCGTTGGTACCATACACTACAGTCGCACAAACATTAATCGGACAAATCCCATTATGAGGTCATATGATCGAGGTTGTATCAGGGACATACACCTATGTATAGTAATGAAGTGATGTTGATGTCTTCATACAGGTCAGAAAGTCGACACATGTTCGAGTATGTAGAACAGAAGACTTTGGTAGGCCAAACGTTGACACATTTTGTCTCCCGTCCATGCTGATCCTACTGATAAGTACTGACTTTATCTGGACATGTAGTACCAGGAACACTGCCTGATAGACCAAAGTTGAATCGAAGGTGACGGAGCAGTATGCTGTGGTCGATGAGGTACAGGCGGCTGACGGGTCTGGAAGCGTCAGTGCGCAGGAACTGTTGTTGTCAAGAGCCTGTGCAATATCCTGTAGAACCCTCAGAATGACAGTCTTTGTAGATAGCCCGATTCTGTAAACTGACTGAAAGTCGTCATGGAGGTTGTGAGTTGCATGATTGAATTCTAGTCGAGAAGTAAATTTGTCGCCAGATTTTGAAGTTGTTGACCACGGCTTTAGCAGCTGAACAGGACACTGATTTTACCAGAATGATATTCCTTTTTTACTTCGATGAGAAGTTTACAAACTAGTTTCCACTGTTCCTTATGGAGTTGGCGATATATACACAAAACGATCCGGCACCATCTTCTCTCAACCTTTCCATGTGCGTCGCTTCACATCTTTAACCTCATCCGTATTCAAGGAAGCATTTAGCCCCAATGTGATTTGCTTTGGAGAGTTCAAGTTCTGAGCTTGAGCAAGCTCATTCATTGAATATCAGTTCAGGTGGTCAATTCAGTATTGGTCATAACACTCAACAGGACAGGAAATATACTGTTTCAATTTCTTAACCGGATTTCACATTTCCTCAAAGAAAGGAGGACAGTCCTGTGAAAAGAGTCATGATCTCGTTGGTCCCAACACTCATTTCCAGTGATAAAGTGATGTGAATGCATGAATCCAACACCAGTGGTTTTAATGGATGTTAGTGAATCTTTACATTAATGACAATGGTAATGATTCAATCATTTCAGAACTTACATCAGAGTCACAAAATGTACACTAATCATTGTAATTGAAGTGAAGAGAGTGCATCCCACCAACGCTGACCAAATTTAACCATTCCATGTGTTCAATGTTACAGTCATGTAAAGGAGTTCCTGAAAAAATCATCTTCCCGTCCACTCGTATCAAGTGTATAAGTATGTACATTATTCATTTCTCCAACATGTTTCATGACATGTGACACTTTCAGTGACACCATTTGAGTGAGTGATTTAAGATTTTAAGTGCTTATGATCTTCAACGACCTTGAGTGTCAGACAGTGCCAAATCCTTTAGTCAGGTCCATGAAGGTGGTGTACAGTACAACGTCCTGCTCCCCACACTTCTCTTGTTGCGAATATCACATTCACGGTGTTGCGTCCCAGCAGGATTCGGTGGTCACGATCGAGGATGTGATGTTTTTGGTTACTCACCCACGTTGGCATTTCGGTAGCACAATGGCCTGTAAATTCTGTGACTCCAAATCTTATTCCTTGCTCTGTTTACGAAGCAACCATTAGACTGTACATCTGATGCAGAAGAGGTTGGCGACTCAAGTAATAAATTAAATGCTATAAAACCGTTTATTGGTTATACCTCCTTGGGTTGTCAGGTTAGATTCCAAGAGGTCATTATAAAATGATGCTGTATTTGTCACTCTCAAAATACACCCGGACACTTGTTAAAAGGAAAAGATCCTCCGTTTGCACCCCTTGTGATAAGAGAATCACAGTCAAGCATGGGCTTGATTTTTCAAATCTCAAGGTAAGTATTTCAGGGTGAAAAAAACGAAGGATCTTTTTGGTAATGTACAATGTACATGATTTTAACCATTGAGATATTATGAGAAATTGATTTAATTGATAAATATTATATGCATTGTAAATAGCATACAATATTTATTTGTGAAAATGACTGAGTACCTTTGAATGTTAGAGGCTGTAACTTTAAAAGGTCTTGTAAAATTATTGTCCCCGGAGAGGATGTGTAAGTTGTATTTCATTGAAGGTATTTTTCATTGTCCGTGATTGTAATCGTACTGTATATGTTCTTATGCCTTATTCCAATTTGTACAAACATCGGAATGAATTATGTGAATCCAGCAGATAGCAAAAGCACCGTAGCACCATGTCCATGGCATGGTGATCTACCTTTAGTTGTTAATGATATACAGCTGTTTTTCATATTGTATAATCTGTAGTATTTGTCTAATTTAAAAGGTTGCGTACTGTGATAATCTATTTTTTTACTGTCCTGTGTTGTTTCCTATGATTTAATAAAGTTATTTTTTAAGTCACAATAACGCTGACATATTGCCGATGTGACTTCAAATCTTAACTAACTCACTCACTCATAGATAGACTGTATTCAATGCAAATATCAAACGTGTGTGGCAACAGGGAACCTTTCGATATAAAAACGAAAAAACAGGTATCTTTCTGATACAAAACTCTAAATGTTTGACTCCAGGTTACCATTCTACGACAAGCATGCATAGGCGAAAGAACATATACCACAGCTCACTGAAATGGCTTGACATTCTTACAACGTAATTCTAGCAGCATGTTATCACCGTAGTTTAAATTTGACGATGTTTATTTTATAGTAACCAAGATACAACCCAAACAAGCTTCTTGCGTGGACAGATCTGTATTCCACTTCTCGGTTATAATGCATTAGCTACCCTTGCCTACTGGATCCATTTACACTTACCTCATATTGGTTCTGTCGAAACAACAGTTTCATTTCAAACTTCCTCCTGATCTTGAAAGGGAATCTGTTTGCAACCTGAGAACCACCTTTTCCGTGGGTAATTTCAAATTCTTTCTTAGGATGGAACCTGATGTGCATAGCATACACATTGCAAACACCGTTGTCAAAACTAACGAAAGTTCTGAAACATGGAAGAGAGCATAGGATAGTTTTACTAATATTGCGTGTTATGTTAACATAACGATATTGGTGTTATGACCATTGACAGAATGATGTAGAGTATCAAAGTAGCAATGTACAAAAGCTTGGAAGAGAGCATACGAAAAGTGTTACTAATATTAAATTAACAATAAGATGTAGTGCTAGAAGTAGCTGCAATAGACGATCTTGGGGTTATCAACAACAGAGGATGATCTAGTGTATCAAAGTAGCATTGTATAAATACTGTACATTTTGTATTGAACCAGAACTGGGACATTCATGTCGAGGGTTAAGTGGTAGTGTATAAGGGTAGCATTGTATAAATACTGCTTATTTTGTACTGAAAAAGAACTGGGACATTTACTTTCAATATCTGCTCTGGTAGTGTGTGAAGGTAGCATTGTATGAATACTGTATTTCCTGTTAGGGTTAGATGTGGTATTATTACTTATAACAGTATTAGCAGCAGCAGCAGCAGCAGTAGTAGTAGTAGTAGCAGCAGTAGCAGCAGCAGCAGCAGTAGTAGTAGTAGTAGTAGTAGCAGTAGCAGCAGCAGCAGCAGCAGTAGTAGTAGTAGTAGCAGCAGCAGCAGCAGCAGCAGTAGTAGTAGTAGCAGCAGCAGCAGCAGCAGTAGTAGTAGTAGTAGCAGCAGTAGCAGCAGCAGCAGCAGTAGTAGTAGTAGTAGCAGCAGTAGCAGCAGCAGCAGTAGTAGTAGTAGTAGTAGCAGCAGCAGCAGCAGCAGCAGCAGTAGTAGTAGTAGTAGTAGCAGCAGTAGCAGCAGCAGCAGCAGTAGTAGTAGTAGTAGCAGCAGTAGCAGCAGCAGCAGTAGTAGTAGTAGTAGCAGCAGTAGCAGCAGCAGCAGCAGCAGTAGTAGTAGTAGTAGCAGCAGCAGCAGCAGCAGCAGCAGTAGTAGTAGTAGTAGCAGCAGTAGCAGCAGCAGCAGCAGCAGTAGTAGTAGTAGTAGCAGCAGCAGCAGCAGCAGCAGCAGTAGTAGTAGTAGTAGTAGTAGTAGTAGTAGTAGTGGCAATAGAAATACGTACAATTCTCTGACATCAAATGATCCTATGAAGATTGCACTCGTCAGACGTTTTTGTGGTGGAGACAGGTACACCTGTCAACACATGTACACACACTGACATAAATGTACGAGACTTCCATGAGAGTGAGTGAGTTTAGTTTTACACCACACGCCGCGATACTGAAAGTGTTGATCTGTAAATTATACCACACAACCCAGTGTTCAACACGCCGCGATACTACAGCTAAATGATCAACATCATGGACATCCAGCTACACAACTAGGATCTGATGATGTGTCGACCAAGTCACCGAGCCTCACCACCCGTGATTAGAAAGTACTCACTCAAATATAGTGATTTGTATTATACATCTAGTATATGGCATGGTGGGATATTCTAAATGTTGTTACCTTGTCAGAGAATACAGCATGTCAAACTGTCCAATAAATCAAATACTGAAACAGGTACAATCACATTCGTGAAACAGGGACAAAAATGCACAACTCGACAAAACAGAGGGCGCAGTGTTTCTACATGTCGTGATGTATGTCCTCAAACTAAAGTATCTACGTACGGACCCCTCCTACCCCACGTCAACTGTCGGTTACACAAAACTCACCCTCACGTAATGAGACAAGAGTTTGCAATAGAATCTGGTAGCGTCAGGCAAATCACAGTTTCCTGTCTCAGACACCACCAAGTACTTCATTGGACAACTGAAAGCCTTCATTTCTGGAAATTTACACAATTGCAAGTGTTACGGTTAAAAGTTGCCATGACAAAAGATATAAGAAATCCCCTCAGAACCAGCAGAAAGCAAGATACAATCACTGAGGTTTCTAATACAATGCAGCTGAGTCAAACGTAAGTAATGGGTTTGGCGGTTACTGTGGTAGTGAGTAATATTTTTTCCAGTTGTCACCCTCCTGGGAGGGGTGACACGGAAACTTGTTAAAGTGTCATTGACCAATGGAGTTTAAGTATTTCACACGAATGTAAGATAAATATTATAATCACAAATTGTGACTATCTATACAACCATTATCATTAAATGACCACACGAGATTAATGCATAAGGTAATAGCGATTATATAATGGCGTATCCATAAGTGATTTTATCTTCAGGACTAATGCACCTATTAAATGGTGTTATGTTCTTGCTTCATTCGTTAACATGCCGGTGTCTTTATCTTCAGTCTCACTAAATCCGTCTGGAGTCTAGCTTGACTTCTTGTTCACAATTTACGTTGCTTTTAACAAATAGATGCGACTTAAGTTTGAAAAGAGAAACCCCCAACTGAAGCTATAGCAGCTCATCTCACCATCTGCAGAACATCTTTAATGACACGATATTCTGGCCAGGGTCATCGGAGTCTACCCCCAACAAAACCGTTTCACAATCAACCTAATCACAAAATAAAAAAGACTCCGTTGGTCGAAACCTTTGAATACACATTGCCATTTAGGAAGTTTCAGAATGTTCCAGATGATATGTTTATGACTTTACCTCAAACTGACACATGATGTGTTTATGACTTTACCTCAAACTGACAGATGATGTGTTTATGACTTTACCTCAAACTGACAGATGATGTGTTTATGACTTTACCTCAAACTGACACATGATGTGTTTATGACTTTACCTCAAACTGACACATGATGTGTTTATGACTTTACCTCAAACTGACACATGATGTGTTTATGACTTTACCTCAAACTGACACATGATGTGTTTATGACTTTACCTCAAACTGACACATGATGTGTTTATGACTTTACCTCAAACTGACACATGATGTGTTTATGACTTTACCTCAAACTGACAGATGATATGTTTATGACTTTACCTCAAACTGTGCTAGAATCTATATTTAAATCTGAGGAAGTTAAATCCTTAAAATAACATATGGTATGGTACCTTTATCTTAATGACAATGTGTGTTCACAAAATAATGAGCTTTCCAACTGTAAATTTAGAACGCATGTATACGTCCACGTGTATTGGAGTGCACGTAGACATATGATAAAATGGATACTTAGAAAGTGGCTAACTCAATATCGGTACGTATAACGTACCTTTATGTAGAAAGCAGGAGCATGTAGAGTTTGATTGAACCTGACACTGGAGAAACTCCCTGCAGCCCTCTTTGCTACAGTGCAGCCCCAGCATGTACTGAACATCAGGTGATGAAGGAAACTGTGAATACAGGAAGATGCTGGCCAGCTGTTGCAGCAGCATGGCTGGAGGGACTTGACTGAAAACAGGATTTTCGGTCTTTCACTGATGGCTAGTTTCAACAAAATAATACGGACATTCATTAATTTTTAGAAGCCTCATTGTCAAATAAATGTAAAGAACTTTAGTGCTTTGTTTTCCTTGTCGTGTATGTTTTCTACGAAGGCAAATGAATAATTTATGCATTAGAACATTAAAACATATCGTCTTTCATTTCACGGAATACGGTACATAAATACTTTATATCTCGTTGTTATTAGAATATACATCGAACAATGTCTATGATAGTTGTGTGTATGCTAATTGAATATTTACATGGTATTTTTTGTGCAAACTTCAAACTGGTTAAGAGGTCTCAAGAGGCTCCGATTAGTGAACAAATTTCCATCCCAATCTACTGCCCTGTAACATATGTGTTGTCTGCACCAATCAAGACGTTGGTGGCGTTGCTGTTGCTGACGTTGGACTAAAACTGTAAATGCTTATGCTACGGATGTCTGGCTCCTCGATCGGATGTGGACAACCCTGGAACTGTTTGGACGTAGGCCAGCAGCAGTCAAATGTACAGTCTGGAAACTAAGTCTAGCCTGTAAGCCCTAGCTTAATTCATCGTTTACCTTGCAGAGAACTTTCCTTTAGTGTTCAACAACCGACCTGGGACACAGTGCTCATTACACCTATTTAAGAATCTAACTTCAATCCTCATTTGCTTCAGTTCATTAAACTGTGAGAGTCTCTGTCGTCTGTATTTCTTGGGGGCTGTGACTGGAGTCCCTATTAACTTGGAGGCTCTTACTTCAGCCGCCCATAAGTCAACCACTCAGTGACTCCAACTTCAGAACTAACTCAACTGTTTTATGTCGATGGGGAAAATCATGACTTACAATCTGAACAAGAATTATATCAATTAAAAACTAAATACCTTACACACAAATCCTTATTTACAGATGAGTCCAAGGATGATGGCGCGGCTGCTTCTGCAACTGTCATTGGATCCAGAACAATATCTTCTCGATTCCTTGATAATAACATACTTAAAATATATGTTAATAAACATCCTAAATAAAACAATATATAATCTTTTCCGACTCTCTTTCTTGTCTTCGGGTTATTAAAAAAATCCTTTTAAGTATCTACTTTTCACGGAAATTACTGAATAAATCTCACGAAATCTGTGACATCACTTTTCATCCCATGCTTCGCCATTATAAGCATGGCTTACAGTGCAAGCTTGACAGAAGCACAGTTTGGTCTGTATGGACTTTAATAATGAGCTTTTCAGAAACCAAGCATTAGTTTTTCATTTGTTTAATGGTTATCTCCAAATGAGGTATCTACTATTTCTTACTAATATATCGATAATCATAAACATCCTCATGTGAAAATAACTAATGAGTATCAATGTAAAAATTCTGTCAGCGATAATACCATTAACCTTTGTGATCGAAAAACAAGGTTACTTTACTTGTCTCCCTCTCTCACAAACACACACACACACACACACACACACACACACACACACACACACACACACACGTATGTATGTATGTAATGTATGTATGTATGTATGTGTGTGTGTGTGTATGTATGTATGTATGTATGTATGTATGTATGTATGTATGTGTGTGTGTATATATATATATATATATGTCGTTCTCAGCAAAATAGTACTGGTAAGATATTTTCACTGAGTTTGATAGTCATCGCTTACCGATAAAAATCGGAAATGTAAGTTTGGGCAAAAAAGACAAAAGTGTCTGAACGAAACAAATATATTTCACTCTATTGATCAACTTTGACATGTTTATGCTTGAGGAACTAAAAAACATCGTCCTGAACATAATCTAGAAGCTGTCGGTAATTAAAACCTAATTTTGCTCACTATCGTTTATGACACACTCAGTAGACCGTAACACACCCATGATCTGGGAAGAGCCGGGCACACACAGAATTAGGGGAAGCCACGGAGAGAAAGAGCGAAAGAGTGCGAGAATGAATACGCAACACCCCTACAGTACAGGAGGAAGAGCCAGACAGACAGGACCAGAAAGGAGAGAAAGAGCGTCGGGGACGTGAACGGGGTGGAGAAAGAACACTCATTACGTCCATAACCTGGGATGGGCAAGTCACACAGAACCAGGAGAGAGTCAGAGACGGAAAGAGAAAGAACATCACATTTACAACCTGGGAAGTCACACACAGAATTTACAAAGAAAACACACACAGAGAAAATACACTAACAGAACACACACACGGGACACGCAACAAAGACAGGATCCAAGAACGCTCCGACATACTAGCAACATCATCCGTAAATCCCGTGGTAAAGAATTAAAAGCTCCGCCATTAAACTGCAGATTTAGTGGCCAGGTCACTTAGATATCTTATAATTATGAAAACATCGGATGTTTCAGTTCCTCAGTTTGATGCTTAGCACGGAAGCATTCTTTTGCTTTTGGGTTGTAACCGCTGTCAGAAAATCGTCCACAGATAAAGGCTGACTGTAAATAGTCCAGTTTGGACAAGAGATTCCTTTGCTTCAAATTATCACCATCGAACAATTTTACATAAAAACCTTGCTTCAATCAACCAGACCTGACCGATCTATCCCCTTAATCGCTGTTACTTGCCCGGACTTCAGTTTGTGTACATGGGAGAATGATGAGGAATACATTGTGTAAAAATCACAGATATATAAATATGGAACATTAGATGAGGCTTCTCACCACAGGCTGGTCTAAAATGTCCAGAATATGGCAGGTTTCGGCAAGAATGAACGAGGCGGTGCAAATGTTTCAGCGTGTCACATGACCTGATGTTATCATTTAATAATAGGGAAGTTGTCAACTCTATACAGATGAGAAAACAAGGCGCAGTTGTCCTGAGTCTAAAATATTCAAGTTACACAGAGTTTACCAGGGATAATGCCCGAGAGTAACCTTCCTTCAAACCGCCGATCGTGTTGATTTGCCCTAGTCCGTATAATCTGTGCAATATATGTAATATATTTCCTTGCAACAGAGAACGGAGCGGTAGATTCTGTTCCCCACATGGATCCATTGTGTGATGCCTGTTTCTGGTATCCTTGCAGTGCTCCCAATGTGCCTACAGTTTATTCTGCCTCCAGATATGCCAAAACAACTAAAGGTGAATGGTTTTGAAGTTTAGCCTGGTTCGCCCATCGGAGGTGATGACCCATCCCCCTGTGTTTGAGTGACTATGTTTAAATAATTTTTCGGGTATGCATGTATCATTACAGATTTAGGGTCAGTCAATAAAAATGTTTTGCACATTCTTGAGCACATTCAGAATAGGTTAACATACTGTCGAGAATTTAACACCTTTTACAGAGAAATCGGTTTTGACGCAATTTTACAGGTTTCAAAGGGAGTTTAAGGCCAGATTGAGCAGGTGACAGATGAATCCAGGGACTACACAGGAGTTTGACTTTAATATGCAGTCTTATTCAATGTGCTCATCTATATTTTCAATGTTCGTCAATGATGTTGACAATGTTAGTTAGTTTCGAATATGCCCGATCAGTAAAAGAGAGTAACCTTCCTTCACACCGCCGATCGTGTTGTTCTGCCCTAGTCCGTATAATCTGTGCAATATATGTAATATATTTCCTTGCAGCAGAGAACGGAGCGGTAGATTCTGTTCCCCACATGGATACATTGTGTGGTGCCTGGTTCTGGTATCCCTGCAGTGCTCCCAATGTGCCTACAGTTTATTCTGCCTCCAGACAACATTTTCGCCTCATGTTGTGTAACGACAATCAATGTGCTTCAGTCACTTCATGTAATTTCACTTCATAACTTAAACTAAGTCCTACGAAGGAGATACTAATTTTTACGTAGGGAGATATTAGGTACTTCATAGAACATAACGTGCTATGTATGAGGCAATAAGTTATACGTAGGAGATATTAGGTACTTCATAGAACATAACGTGCTATGTATGAGGTAATAAGTTATATGTAGGAGATATTAGGTACTTCATAGAACATAACGTGCTATGTATGAGGTAATAAGTTATACGTAGGAGATATTAGGTACTTCATAGAACATAACGTGCTATGTATGAGGTAATAAGTTATACGTAGGAGATATTAGGTACTTCATAGAACATAACGTGCTATGTATGAGGTAATAAGTTATACGTAGGAGATATTAGGTACTTCATAGAACATAACGTGCTATGTATGAGGTAATAAGTTATACGTAGGAGATATTAGGTGCCCAATAGAACATAGTGCCCTATGTATGAGATAATAAGTTATACGTAGGAGCTATTACGTACGACGGAGGAGGTAATATGCCTTACATAGTACTCAATAACTAGGAGTATATCCTATATAGGCGATACTAAGTGCGACTGAGGAGATATCATGTCCTACATAGCAGATAACGAGACGAGTTTTCTCACCGCAGCCCGGTTGCTAATCTCACATCATGAACAACTCCGAGGGGCTGGGTTCCTCACTGGGGATTCCAAGTGTGATCAATTCTTCACAACAAACACGCAGCTGGTAGGGGTGAGAAAAATTTATTCTCGTTGGGCAGTTACAAACCACATTTGACAAATGATTATCAGCAAAATTATCCAAGATAGCACATAGGTCTCAGATATCCCATTTGAAACGTTACATTATTACATTATGTGTGTTAAACAAATACCCACACCACTTTCAAACCATTAACTGTACAGATGACATGGAAACAAATAACCCTTTCAAACCCATTTGTGGAGCTTTAATATCTAAACGTTTGGCATATGTAAACATCATTTGCCTTAGAAAGGCATACACGAAAGTGAGTGTAATGCTGATACATCTCATGTTGTAAATAATTAGTTTACCAATTATCTGTTTATACTATTTCATGTGTGTTATTCAAACATTCTACTGGCTTTACTTTGTTAAGACAAAAACATTATTATTTATAAACTGAAATTCAAAATACCAAATTCAAAAGCAGGCAGTCCTGTATTACGTAGCTACAGTTTATGGTACAGGTCAAAATCCACCATGTGGGTGACCAAGAGATGATAGCTGACACGTGAAAACGGGTCTTTCAGATCTGTCACTTCATGCTGTAACTGCCTTGCAGTCGAAAAGCCCGCAGAGGCGAGCAGTATATCCATTTTAAACTAACAGAACAGAACAGAACAGAAATTTTATTCTCAAAAATCACATATCGTGACACAGAGAACATACAGCAATTTCATACATAAAATTACTTAAAACATAGAGCAAAGCCCAGTTTTCATAAATGTGGCAATGTTACAGTTAAGTGGTGGATAGTCACATTTCATTAGATACACAAATTTTTCAGTACTGGGATGCTTACAGAAATATTGAGGAAGAAATTGATGTCTGAAGGTATTAAGTGCTGGGCAGTATAATAAAAAGTGAAGTTCGTCACAGACAGACGTCGAAGATGCACAAAGATGGCAGGTTCTATTACACCGTACCAGCGTCCTGTTTCAATGGGCAACCTGTGGTTTGAAGTTCTGAATTTAGTCAACCAGCATCTATAGTAATAGGGTAGTTGTAACAAGTAAGGTTCTAAAAATAGAGAATGCTTATACATTACATAGTAATAACCTTTCGACGAATCCACAGCAGAGCGCCACCATAATTGCTTAAACTGATCAATAAGAGTGAGATGAACATTTTTTTTAAGCCAAACAATGCTAGGTACAGACTGGCTGAGCCAGATATAATACAACCCCGTATCCTGAAGGATACGCTTGACACTTGATAACAAAAGGAAATTAAAATCAGCATTTACGGAATATAGATTGTACATGACATGGTAAAAGATAGTATTTAATTTGTTATTACAACTTAACATTTTGGTCCAGTTTGATATAATTCTAACTTTAACGGATATACTGATGGGGTATCTACCTAATTCACCGTATATCATAAAATCTGGAGTTGATTGTTTCACATTCAGAATATATTTACAAAATTTAAGATGGACACGTTCGATCATGGCAACATTTTCAAATCCCCACACTTCTGCACCATAGAGAAGAATTGGTTTAACAAGATTATCAAATAATTTCAATTGGCAGTCTATCGGCATGTCAAGTTGGCGAATGCTTTTGAAGATGGTAAACATTGCCTTATTGGCTTGTACAGAAATACGTTTGATCGCTTTAACGAACCGTCCATTACCAGTGAAAAGTACACCAAGATATATATATTCATTAGAGATGTCAATAGTTGTACCATTTAACGTAAAATTGTATTTCTTCTTACAATATCCTTTTGAAAATATAACAACCTTTGTTTTATTCTAAATTCACACTAAGTTTCCATTTTTTACAATATTGGTCAAAAGCATTCAAAGAATTCTGCAACTCATCACTTGTTTCAGCTAAAATGACCGTATCGTCGGCGTAAAGTAATATTAACAGTTTCATGAAAATACCAATCTGGTCCTCAATAAGCTTATTTACATGTTCGAGGCCAGTTACATCATGTTCATAGAGGAAACACTCAAGATCATTTATGTACAAGGCAAAAAGGAAGGGAGATAGATTTTCACCCTGTCTGACACCGCTCTTACATGGGAAGGCATTAGTTACAACATCAGAATGTACAACTCTTGATTTTATACGCTCATACATATTCTTTATGATACAGAAACATTTTCCATTGATATTACTTTGAATTAATTTATACCAAAGGCCACTTCTCCAAACAGTATCAAAAGCTTTACTGAAATCCACGAAAACACAGAACAATTTCTTTTTAAAATTTTGATAAATGTCAATTAGTGATTTCAGAACATAAATTTGATCCATCGTGGAATATTTGCTTCTAAAGCTAGCTTGTGCCTTACTGATTAAGTCAAATTTGTCTGAATACTTTTGCAGTCTTGCACTTAAGATGGAAGTGAAAAGCTTTCCTAAACAACTTAACAAAGAGATTCCCCTGTAGTTACATGGTTCCGCAGGGTTCCCTTTATTTTTGTAGATTGGCTTTATGTAACCAACAAGCCAAGCTTCAGGCATTACACCATTGTTAAACACGCAATTGAAAAGTTTCATATATACAGGCATTAAAACATGAGTGGTTGCTTTTATATACTCATTGTATATGTTGTCTACACCACAAGCCTTGTTGTTACGTAACTTGCTTGTAGCTGACAGAATCTCTTCTTCAGTTATGTCACAGTCAAGTTCCTCGTTAACAGGCAAATCATCCACATCCAAGCTGATATCCTCATACTCACATTCATTCAACTCTTTAAAATATTCATATAATTTATCTACAGCAATTATAGGCTTTTCGGGCTTATTATTAAAAGATTTTAGCAACTTCCAAAACTCTTTAGGGTTTTTATCCTTTGTATCCTGGAGAGTATTTGTACACTTGAGCTTATAATTTTTATAAGATTTTTTCAGAATTTTACTGTATCGTTTACTAGATTGTAAAAAAGCCGATCTATTCTCGACACAATTCCGTTTACCATATTGCTTTTTGCAGTTATGATACTTTTTACGTGCCAGTTTGCATTCCTGATTAAACCATTGTTTGGAATTTGTTTCTTTTTACTGCCCAAAGTAGCCATTGCTGCAGAAATTAGTTTGTCATTGACAAGATTGGTAGCAATATTAATACATTCCTCAGCATCGTTCACATCCAGTGCATCGATTCTCTTACAAATATCTTCTATAAACGTCTGGTCAAAATGATGTACAAACGCATCTTGATTAACTGGATCCCACTTTTTAACAGTACGTTTAGTCATTTCGGTCAAGTTGGAGATCGGGAATTTGGAAGTAACTCTATCACAACGGTATGTTGTGCATGAAAAAGTTATGCATGAGTGTACATCGGAGTAACAAGGATCAAATTCACACACTTTGAATTCCGTTATGAAATGAAATACATTGGCTGTTGCCATACAATAGTCTACTACACGTGCATCTTTACAAGTTAACATACCAATGTTTTCGTCTTCGTCGATCCTTCCGTTAGCGATGAACAAGCTTCCCTATTGTGTGGGACCTAACAACGCTGCTGTGCTGTCTTGTCAAAGTGGACATAATGGTTATTAATTATGCTTAAAAACCCAAGTCGAGTCTAGATCTCTTATCTCATTACTCAAAACTGAAACAGAGACCTGACCCACCCTACTTCCGTAGTGAAAGTATTATTCCATAAATGGACACGATTCAGATTCAGCTAAACCACGTAAAATTTTACCAAGAAATCCTCAACAAAAGCTTAAAAGCTTTAAGTAAATCTGATTGCAGACAACCACACTATAAATTGAATAACCCGTAACAAATGAAAAGCTTTAAACACATCGACACACGGATGCCTCGGATAGGTTTGTATCTTAACTAGCGCTAAGTACACATCAACCATTTCTTGTGGTTACAAATATGGATTCGTCCGGGGTACATATCGGCCACTGAAGTGGATCCTTTGAAAAGGCTCTGGCTCTGTAGCATGGTTACACCGACCTCTGATAGGTGTATAACTATACTATTACAACATGACAGAACACATTTACCTCATACACATCTGAATGTAGGCTACTACAAAAACAACCTCTGGTGACACTGTACTCCTAACAAAGCAGATAACAGGATTAGTTCAAAGCACAAATCAAGAGTCCAAAAGAGAAAACGGAATGTTTCAGAACGATCTTCTTCTGTTTCATGGCTGAATTCCACCTGACAATGAAGGGCTTATCCTTTAGAGTATAAAGAATGTGAGTTTGGTTACGAAATATGAACATCAAAGCTTTCGGTGCTGTTTGTGTCACCGTCTTTGATATTCCTGATTTCTGTTTCATCAAAAGACCTCGTTCTGTTTGGATTAGTTCAAAGCACAAATCAAGAGTCCAAAAGAGAAACCGGAATGTTTCAGAATGATTTTCTTCTGTTTATTGGCTGAATTCCACCTGACAATGAAGGGCTTATCTTTTAGAGTATAAAGAATGTGAGTTTGGTCACGAAATATGAACATCAAAGCTTTCGGTCCTGTTTGTGTCACCGTCTTTGATATTCCTGATTTCTGTTTCATCAAAAGACCTCGTTCTGTTTGGTAAAACAATGATTGGTCCGTGGCACTGTAACCTACGACCTGGCAGGATTTACATGAAATCACCTTACCATCCCGCTCGAATGTATAATCTGTGAATCCTAGCTGATTGTGATTATTATAAAAGACGATTTTATTGTTTCTGTCCATTGTGATATAGGGTGGTATTTTGCTGTCGACAGTATATCGGTGTAACTCTTTACCTCTTGTCGTATATTTTAGAATTAGCTTCGAATTATCAAAGGTATTTCTGGAAACGAACACCAGACCTCTGGTATCATCAACTCCCATAGAATACACTTTCGACCGATATAGTTTCACAACAATGTGGCTATCCTTTCTGTTGAGGATGTGAGACTTTATATTCGTATCTGTACTTACCCAAACACTTTTCAAAGATGGGATATAGATTACACTGGACACACGTCTTTCATTTATGTACTTGTATGTTTGAACTGATGAGTCAATTAAAGAATAAACAATAGCGTTTTGCGGCTTGAAAGTTAGATACGGCACCACTAAAAGTCTTGACCAAGCCCCTTTGTTTCTATCCAGCTGGTTGGAATCTGAAATGGAGATGACGTACAATGTATCTCAAACAGTTTGTCTCTGACATTGCACTTCATACTTGATACTGACCACATGTCTGTAGTGAGTGTCTGAGGAAGTACGTTCGTCTGTCAACTAAAATATACCAGACTGTCTCTGGTACACAGTTCACCAATCAGCCAAAATATGGAGGGAAACTTTTGACTGTTTTGGTCTCCACGTAATGGAGATGGGATAGTCAGTCTTTGTGATTTGGATTATTGCCTTGTGGGTTATTTTTCGGTGTTTGTCCAACTGTGACCTATATACTGACTATTTCTTCGCATTAGTTCAGATGACCACTTAGCAGTGTAGGTGTTGTTATTGGTGGAGTAGGAAAGAATGAATAAAAAAAGTATGCCTTCACCGAGAAAGGTTGAACGAAAATGCCTGGACATAAAGATTTTTGGTTGGTTGGTTTATCGTTTACTGTAAGTTCAGCAACACTCCACCTGCGAAACAGGTCAGTGAGACTGACCGCCTGTTATGACCAGCATGGGCTGTGGACGATCAATGTTATCACCGATGTTCACAGTCCAAGACAATAATAAATAATGAATACTCATTGCAAGAAAAACCAGCAGACTACATCTCAGTCATGTACTCTTTGAAACCTTAGGCTAAAAAATGAAATGTTTCTCTGGTATCGGCGTATTCAGGTAAGAATTTATATTGTCATCTAAATAAAATTGACTTGGCCGCGTCCCGAACATTCATTTGTCCACTGTAAGAATGAATGTCTTCAAGAACGAGTGTGACTGAATCTACAACTCATTAGCACGTACTGAATTTCCCACGCTGTATTTCTGAGAAAAATTGTCTTCCTCAGTCGTCGCTTTTTTTGTCAAACATTTCTTGAAAAGTCCTACCGCCCTCGTCACTTTTGAAAAAAAGATGTGTCCTAGAAACATTTGATTTTGTATGAAGCCTAGTGTAGGGAAACTCATTGAAATGAAGTTTTACCAATGTTGCATTTACACGGTCTAAAATAATGCGGTTCATGGTGAGGTAACAAGGAACTGGTATGGGAGTAAGTAAAATAGGCGACTGTGTGACATGTCGCTGAAATCATACACTGGATATACACTTTTGACAAGCAAGCCAAATAACGTTTGTTCCTGCAGCAACATGGACCTTTATTTCGAAGCAAGAAAGTGCCTCGTGGAACGGATTATGCCACCAGTTTTAATACATTACATTACTCCTTGTTATTTAATTGGCTACTGTGTGACAGTCGTTGGATTCATATAGTGGACATTTTGTTTCAATGGTCTTGGCATTCAGCATTGAAAGTTCTACATTGTCAGCATCAGTTGAAATCCGTCATATCGAAGCAGCCTTACAAATGTAATGTCAGAGAATGGGTGAGTGAATATGGTTTTATGCCGCTTATAGTCTGGTCTTCAGCATAAAGAGTGGATGCTTTAACCACTAGCCCATGGGCGATACAACTGCTCCAGGTAATGTCAACCTACCTTTGCTGACAGCATTTTCTGAGCTTGTTTTCAGAGCCCCACGATAAGGTTGTCGTTTCTGGGGTCGGCCCTGTGTACATAAAGTGATTTCATTAATTACAGTCTGACATATAAGTTCACCTAAGGCCCGAGAAGTAAACAAAGGTACCGTAAGTTCCTAGGGTCCTTTGTATGATAACCTTCCTTCACTTGTTGGCGCTCTATAGCCTGCGGTTTCTTGTATAGTAGATTTTGACCCAAACTTTGGACACTGGTCTGCAGGAATTAATATTGGATAAGTCTTTGATAAGAGCAGCAGATAAACCACGTGAAAAATAGACATTAGGAATTGCTTGTATTAAGAAATTCAGTTATACAGTTTGAATGTTTACCTCCTGTCTTTCAGAATAGGAAGCAGTTTGGGTCACATTGGGAGCCTTTTTGTTGTTGTAGATACGACAAGTGAGGCTGGACACGTCATACGCAAAAGAGGAACCGCTGTTGTATTTATTACAGAGGTCTTCACACATCCTAATGCCAAATGGCGTCCTTGTAGTTATCAATGTGCCGTCAGCGACTTGGATGACAGGTACCAGGTTGATGAGGACACCCACACAGCTGACATACGTCATGCTTTAGCCTTGTTGTATCAGACTAACTGAAAATAAAGCAAGATCCACTTTACAGTACAGCAGTGGGGATCAGCCACTTTACTGTACGGCAGTGGGGATCAGCCACTGTATATATTCTGTAGACACTATTCTCATTGTTGATGATTGAAACCTTCTTCATATTTGTCACTTACGCCACGGCCGAGGTGAATCGTTTCATACATAATACATCATCTTATACCGATGTCGTCATATTTTATTGAATAAACAGCTTTTACACAACTACACGCCTCAGTCCATTTTATCGACTGACAGGACTCATTTCAAGTAAATGATACACAATTCAAGGCCTGTTACATTACTTTTTTCTCGCGCTTTTTAAAGTAATTATGTAATAAAACAACCTATTGCATCACATGGTTGATTCCTCACACTGCAATTGGTGCAAATATATAAACTTCACTGTTCGGAGATCATTACTTGTAATTCTTTCATCCAACTGAGTTTATTTGACTCGGCAGTTCATAGTTTCTCTTCACCAGTAGGCTATTTCAGAGGGGCAATAACTAACAATGCAAATTGTGAAACATACTTATTTTAGCCCTGGTTCAAAACAGCATCAGTAGAATCATGTTCCTTTAGATAGCTGTTAAACGTACAAAGTATTCACTGTAATGGCAGAATGTGTGTTCAAAACTGGTGATTTGGCGAATATAAAGCTGATACTTTTTGTTGTCGTTTTTCATGAAAATAGTATGATAAGGGAAGAATAATGAATACGTTATAACAAAACAAACCTATGCCATTCTCAGAATAGTACGGAGTTATCTTATAACAGGATAAAGGTGGAGGGCAAATATAAACTGATAACATTATGTTACGACCTTTTATTAAAAATGCATGCGCTATGACGTATTTCCAGCAAGACCTGGTCCCATATTGTCAAAGCTCATCTGATCAAAGTTATGACTGATCACTGTCTTTATTCCACTGAAATGAATTTTTATGTACACTATTTTTTTGTGTATGAAAAAAATAAAAGTGAGAAAACTGAGGTTTTGTGGTCCAGATACTGTCAGGATCGTTAGGCGTACCGTACGTTCAGACACAATTCCTCTCTACACGCAGGTCAGAGAGCTAGTGGAACTACTCCCAAGACCTTACTTACGCAAATACGAGGACTCTCCAAAACCTGCAGTCTCCTGTATAACCCAGTCTGTCAGAAACGGTAACAAAGAAGCAGAACCATGTAAATGTGTTGGTCAAGGCATGCTGATCATGCCAATAAAGTCCATACTGACCAGTCCATACTGACCAGTCCATACTGACCAGTCCACACTGACCAGTCCACACTGACCAGTCCATACTGACCAGTCCACACTGACCAGTCCATATTGACCAGTCCACACTGACCAGTCCATACTGACCAGTCCATATTGACCAGTCCATACTGACCAGTCCATACTGACCAGTCCATACTGACCAGTCCATATTGACCAGTCCACACTGACCAGTCCATACTGACCAGTCCACACTGACCAGTCCATACTGACCAGTCCATACTGACCAGTCCACACTGACCAGTCCATACTGACCAGTCCATACTGACCAGTCCACACTGACCAGTCCATACTGACCAGTCCATACTGACCAGTCCACACTGACCAGTCCATATTGACCAGTCCACACTGACCAGTCCATACTGACCAGTCCATATTGACCAGTCCACACTGACCAGTCCATATTGACCAGTCCATACTGACCAGTCCATACTGACCAGTCCACACTGACCAGTCCATACTGACCAGTCCACAGTTCATATTAACATTATCTCTGAGGATGACATTTTACCCATTGCAAGTGGGGAGATACAGGTCCTTGGCAGCAAAAGGGAAGCCCTGTGTTTCATATTTTCACCATTACACTACAGCCAAGCAAAGGAGTAGGTTGGACTGATCAAAGTTCAACTTCGATATCCTGTCCACTGGAGTTGCTTTCCTCATGTGCCGTCCACGATTCACCAGAGGATCATCAGATAAAGATATATGTTCAAAGTACACAATCCCATCATAAAGATTCTCTAAAGGATCACATTTTGGTCTCTGTGAGTGGGGAAAAAAGGAAGCCCTCTGTACTAGTACTCTAATTTTTGGTACTAGTATTTTCGTGTTGCTTCCAGTTTATTTCTTCACAATAATCGAAAGTACAAGTTTTACAAAGAGAGATAAAGTAAAACCAGCGAGAAATTAATAGAAGAAAAGGAAACATAATAGACAAAAACCAGAAATACTGGAAGCAAAGGAACAATACTGGAAGCAAAGAGAAAATAATTGTAATATATCAAGAAAGCATTCTTTAGCTCTGACAACATAATTTTTTGTATGATACCAAAGTAGCAGCATTAGACATTTGTAGATGAACGGGGTTAGCGCTGTAAAATAAGTTTTGTCAACATGCCTGTCTTGGGGTACAGACAATCTGTAATTATAACCCAACTTCAAAACTAGCTCTCTTGACATACAGGTGTGGCATTAACTGTACAAAATTTGACAGGTCGAAGTTTAATTTCTTTATGACTTCAATTTGTTTTACGTCTAAAGAAGTGGAGAAAAATACAATAATTATATTCCTATAGCTAACCTTACCTTCAAAGGAGATGCTGCTTTGAACAAGTCAGTTGCTGTTCAGCCACGGAAGGACCAATGACCAATGTCTCTTCAGCGCTTGGATGAATGCAAGTAGTGTTGACACAGGCCAGCCAATTCAAAAATCTTATTTTAAACGCATCCATTTTTACAAAAAAAACACATTCCCAATAAAAGCGGGTGGAATGTGTTTATCTTATTTGTTAATCTATACAATTACACATGATAACGATAAAAACCATTTCCACTATCACGATAATACTTTGCAAAAATTAATTATTCAATATTGTTTGTTTTATCTCATGTTTAGAGGGTATAGGACATAAAACGAACAGCAAGAGAAACGCAAGTTTCGAAAAATTGATATCTCAATTACGTAAGCGTTCACGTTTTTGTGTTCTGTTTATTTACAAAACAAAAAGAAATACCGAGTTGCCTTCCTTTTACTGTTTAGTATAATATAGAGAACGTTATTGGCCGATACATTTGGGTACCTCCTGTGATGACCTTGCCTAATAATGTGTCAGTGAATGGGTTAGTTTTAGCCACTATTCCTACTTTCTAGTGACCAGCCAATCCAGTGATCAACACAATGAGGGTCGATCTATGTAATTGGGATGTGCAGATATGCGTCACATTTGTCTGGCCACCCGGTCCTGTTACTCGCCTCTAGTGACAACCTCGGGGTGCTGAAGATTCATTCCAGCCCCTATCTTCGGGAGTCTGATCAATTCTGAACGCTGGTCTGAAAAACAAGAATGTATATATATATATATATATATATGTTTCACTTAGGTTTAAAGAATGTGGTTACATTTTAATCTACATCTACATCGAAACGTCGCTCAACGTAATAAACAAGAAGTTGTAATCCATAAAGCTGCATGTTTCATTTTTGACTCACCAACTTCTAGAATGCATATTGAAGAAGCTATGCATTTACTTGGGCACATTTTTGCCTATGTCGGCACTCTAGGATGTGTCTTAGACTGGATGGGCGAGTGAATCGTCTCCATAAATCTATTCATGGCGGGTTACGTTATATTTTACACTATTGTCTAGCACACCTTAAAGGACCACTTTCTTTTTTGACTGGATGGGTGAGTGAATCTTCTTCTTCATAAATGTGTTCCATTTGTGGGCTCACATCCTGTTTTACCATACTGCCTAGGATACTTGCAAAGACCACTTGCTTCTCTGACTAGGTGGGTGGATGAGTGTGTACAGACACAGTGGTGATGTGGTCTTTGATGGTGACCCTGGCTGGAGACATTCAGGCACTACCGATATCCATTACGGAGTACCTCATCACATCACATCTGTGACTTATGTGGGCATAATGGAGGTTTGCAAGAAGAGATCATCTGGAGATACTACGCTGGAAGAGATAAGGGCTTGTATTCTATGAGTAACTATAAGTAACAGTTATAGTGCATATTTATATATAATGCGGTCATTTCACACTTGCAGCATGCTCAAGGCGAACAGGCGAAAATACGTAGAAAGGGATGATGACAAAGTTAGTATGATTCATAGAACTGGCAGAAAAGAATTATCAAACGTTGGAGAAAGTTTAGGATCTTGGGAAAGAAATTTGCACATGAAGGGAGCATAATGTTCAAGGGATATCTCAGATTTCTCAGAAGTAACTCACAACAACCTTCTGAGACCTTAGAAGTAGATATGTACTTGTGAAGCAAGATTTCAACCTGAGAAGCGTCACAAGTTAAAAATGGTTTCTCTCTCATTAATTTCCTATCTCATATTACTAATTGACATTTTATATATGGCTATAGTCATGTATATTGTGGAACCAGATGACAAATTCTAAGTCAGTTGACTATATCGAGTACACTTGTCTGATCTGTCTGTTATTAATGTTCCCGTAATGTCATTATCATTGTAGTACACACAGTTAAAACCCCTTGCTTGTAAAAGTCCACTAATGGGATCGTTTTTCCTGCTCTTTGGGATTTTTCTTTTTTTTCTCAGATCGATACGCGTTAATTCATTCATTCATTCAGTCAGTCAGTCATTCAGTCATTCATTCATGTGATTCTGCATGAAGATGCTCAAATGTTCCATTCTTACATTTCTTGGAATATGATAGCCAAAAACATATTATATTACAATATTATTTTTGTTAAATGCCTTGACAGTTTGTTATAATGTTTCAAACTCGGTTTGTCTATGCCCTTCACCCTTTTAAACACACAAAACAAATAGCCGGGGATTACACTTTCTTAGTAAAGTACCCTCAGTCAAGCATCTAATCGCCAACACACATAGGTGCCAGACTCTGAGACTATGGTTTCGAATCCCGGATGGGACTCATACCCCCAAAAGTACTCTAATTTGTACTTTACTGAGTAAGTCTAGTAGCAAATATGACATACGTACATGTAAAATATGCCCGTTTCTTTCCAAAGTTTTTCGCAAATCACATCTCCGAATTTATCTATAAGCGATCGATATTTTTCAACGATTGTCCATCTTTATACCCATAAGTAGACCTACATACTTCTGCCAAGAAACAGCAAATGTACGTGGAAGAATACCTCATTATTGAATACCTACACTTACCTCAGCTAGGTTTCCTTTCGACATCAATAACTTCGACCATCATTTTACAATGTGTGAGGCCCATTTTTTGGTGTCCCCCGCCGTGATATCTCTGGAATATTGCTAAAAGTCAGAGTGCACCTACAAGTTATGACAGTACAATTATGATCACGTGTGTGTGGCGAGGTAAACAGAAATGACTTCATAGTGTAGCCATGTGAAAATCGAACCTTGGTCTTGGCTGTGACGTGTGAACGCATGAACCACTAGGCTACCCCACCGCCCCAGACAGTCATCACTCCTAATCATGGCTTTTAATGCTCAGACGTCTACATTTTGTCATACGTTTGTCGATTTGTCAGAGGCGAGAAATTTCCGAACTGAATGTTACAAATCGCGACATGTCAAAATGTCACATTGTTTAGAATAGAGTGTAATTTTCAGTGCATCTTATGTTTTCAATTATTATGTTTATAGTTCACATTAGCTAAATAATGGAAACGGACTACTTCATTGCCGATGCTAGCAACTCAATAAATATGAAACCATGGCAACAGCTTCAGGAAATAATTATTGTACCAACGTATTCTGCAGCTCACCCATCTTTGCGTACACACGTGTTTTTTACGGTGACGTGGACGTGATCTCATTATTGAATCAAGAATTTTTTTCTGTTGAGAGCACTGATGTTACTAGTCAAAGACCATTAATAAATGTTTAAAGAAAGCTAGTTACCGACACGTCTTATCATACTTACATTTGCTTAAACAACTCAAGCTCATGCGATGTCAATGTTGGTGTCGTCTGCTATGAACACTGCTCTGCGCATGCTACAGCCTAGCTATGGGGTTCTGGGTAATTCCCGGGTTGAAGTGAGTGGGCGTGTACACAAGGTGACGAGACAGATAGAGTGTTGGTTATCATAGAACCAACCGGTCGAATTTTCGTTGACTGGTCATAATTCAAAACAAGTGGATAGATAAAACCATTGTCAGTCCATACTAAGCTTTGCTACTGAAATTTATTTGATAAAGCCTGCTTGTTTTTTATAAGGAAAAAAGATACTGATTAACATGTATTTTCCCCATGAAGTACTCCACATGACGTAAGTATATTGTCTCTGATTCTTCAGAATAATTCAGTGTGAGGTTATGAATTGAGCGTTAATTAAACATCAATACTCTTTTGATATTAACGCGTTATTAATCGCGAGTTTTTTATCTTGGTGTCATAAGATCGTATGTTGGGTATGTTGGGTACGTTGACTGACTTGAGTCACTATGTTTCGACAATGTTCATCTTTTGATTCACGTTTGCAATACATGTACGTTTCTTTCATTTCGCTCTCTCTCTCTTTCTCTTTCTCCCTCATTCTTCCTCTCTCCCTTTCCGGGTACCTGGTTACTTCCAATCAAGGTAGAAAATGGCCCGTGAATGTGTAGGTTAAAATAGTCCTTCAGCAACCCATGCTTGCCATAAAAGGCGACTTCGATAGTGGTGAGAGATGACTAACGGGATCGGATGGTCAGACTCGCTGACTTGGTTGACAGATGTCATCGGTTCCCAGTTGTGCAGATCGATGCTCTTGCTGTTGATCACTGGATTGTCTGGTCCAGACTCAATTATTTACAGACCGCCGCCATATAGCTGTAATATTGCTGAGTGTGGCGCAAATCTAAATTCACCCATTCACTGAAGGTTTCACGTTTGCAATATGTTTCTTTCCTTGTGCGTATTTGGTTTCAGGGTCCGTCATGGATACTTTGATGATGTTGTGGATTGGATGTCTAGCTACTTCCAGTCAAGGTAGAACACAACAATAAACTGCAGAACTTTGTGGTGGCTTCAATTTCTTTCAAGATGTTAAAGCTGCATTTTGTATTCATATTGTATATTCATACATCGTAGTCCAACAATCTATTCACATTTCAGGTGCCCCTTTTAATGATAACCATTACTGTACAGATTGTGATGTTGTTTTCTGATTATGACAGCCGGCCAGTGTAAGGACAGACAGCACTGCTCACAGTGTGACAGCAGAACTGGACGTTGTATCACAGACTGTGACACTGGGTACTATGGTGGAAAATGCGGGTTGGTATGCAGCCAGACCTGTAGAAACCACTCTTGTCGTTTGTCAGACTCTGGCATAGGTGCTTGTACTGATGGTTGTGTGCGAGGATATTTTGGCACTGGCTGCAACATACCATGTGACAAACCAGGAGTTAACTGTACACTATGTCCAGGCCGTTGTGATGGAGGATATTCTCAGCTGGGGTCAGCCTGTGTGTCTGGATGTGTGGACTCCAACTACGGGACTCGCTGTAAGGCGTGTGTAAGTCGATGTAAGTCCTGCAACAGGGTCAATGGAGTGTGCCGAGAGTGTCAGCATAACATTCTTGGAGAAAAGTGTGAATATTCCTGTAAACGCTGCACGACTCCCTGTACATCCGAATGCTTAAGGGGCTGTGCAGCTGGGTTATATGGACGCGTCTGTAACAAGACCTGCAGCAAAAACTGTCACACTCCCAGTTTGATTGAGAAGGATGGTGAATCTAGTGCTCAGACTGTAATACTTGACACTAATGAATGTCACCAGCATAGCGGGTACTGCACTCATGGATGTGAAGATGGATGGTATGGTCCACAGTGCACGTCTACGTGTAGCTCTCACTGCATCAATGGGCGATGTAATATCACAGGTGAGTGTACTGAAGGATGTGAAGATGGATGGTATGGTCCACAGTGCAGGCCTAGGTGTAGCTCTCACTGCATCAATGGGCGATGTAATATCACAGGTGAGTTTGCTGAAGGATGTGAAGATGGATGGTACGATCCACAGTGCACGTCTACGTGTAGCTCTCACTGCATCAATGGGCGATGTAATATCACAGGTGAGTTTGCTGAAGGATGTGAAGATGGATGGTACGATCCACAGTGCACGTCTCGGTGTAGCTCTCACTGCATCAATGGGCGATGTAATATCACAGGTGAGTTTGCTGAAGGATGTGAAGATGGATGGTACGATCCACAGTGCACGTCTACGTGTAGCTCTCACTGCATCAATGGGCGATGTAATATCACAGGTGAGTGTACTGAAGGATGTGAAGATGGATGGTATGGTCCGCAGTGCACGTCTAGGTGTAGCTCTCACTGCATCAATGGGCGATGTAATCACACAGGTGAGTGTACTGAAGGATGTGAAGATGGATGGTATGGTCCACAGTGCACGTCTAGGTGTAGCTCTCACTGCATCAATGGGCGATGTAATATCACAGGTGAGTGTACTGAAGGATGTGAAGATGGATGGTATGGTCCACAGTGCACGTCTAGGTGTAGCTCTCACTACATCAATGGGCGATGTAATATCACAGGTGAGTGTACTGAAGGATGTGAAGATGGATGGTATGGTCCACAGTGCACGTCTAAGTGTAGCTCTCACTGCATCAATGGGCGATGTAATTACACAGGTGAGCGTACTGAAGGATGTACAGAAGGATGGTACAAGATGAACTGTTCCAGCCAGTGTAAGTCTAAGTGTTTGAACTCAAGATGTACGATTACAGGTGATTGTACTGACGGTTGTATTCCTGGATATTTTGGAAGAGAATGTGAATCCTGCCCTAAAGGATGTTGGTGTAAAACGTGTCTGACAAGCAGCGGATCCTGTAGAAGGGGATGCTGCCGTGGATTGTTTGGACAATATTGTAACAGGTCTTGTGATGTGTGTCTGGATGGGGAATGCCTTCAGATGACAGTTCCTGCAGGAACTGTTTCACTGCTGACTGCACAGCTCAGTCATGTGAAGGTAAGCTGATCTGAATGTCGGTCGAATAAATCCCTCAAACCATAAAAATTCATTTTCGTGTATCATTAAGATGAACCATTTGCGTGACTGGCATTATAAAAGTTGTTAAGAAACAATAGAAGGTGGGGGTGGCTAAAAAGACTGATAATTGGAACTATATTCCATAGGATAAATTGTTTAATATCACTGATGTAAAAATAGTGTCTACGATGATATTGTTCATAAACATTTGTGGTAAAATACATTTCAATTTCCATACACAATGCACAAAATAAACATGCTTATTATTCTCATCCTTTAAAACATTTTGGATCAGCATCTAACCCGGCTGTCAATCAACAATCAGTAAGGAATTATTGTATGTTTGATTGACAACTTAGACCTTGGTGATTGACAATGAAATACACCATGATTTAAGACAAACGTTTGATAATTCATTATGATATAACCTTTTGACACATTTTCAAATAACAGTAACAACCCAAGAAAAGCTATACTGAAACATCGCTTAATGAAGTGTATTAAAGAGGTTGTCATAGAATAAAAACGTGCCAGCATACCTTAAAATCGAGACACGATAAACTCAT
Organism: Haliotis asinina; assembly: GCF_037392515.1. NCBI lineage: Eukaryota > Metazoa > Mollusca > Gastropoda > Lepetellida > Haliotidae > Haliotis > Haliotis asinina. The sequence continues at coordinate 54,578,284 of NC_090292.1, forward strand.
CGTTCTGTCTGTTCCTTAACAGGTGAACCTGATGAAAGTGATGACAGAAGTATCAAAATAGCACTGGGAACAACATTGGTGGTGTTTGTTGTTATCATCACCATGGCAACGTGCTTCTGGTTTCTGATACATAAGGACTCGAAAAGGTGGCTCTGATGATCATTACGTTATTTACGTTTCCTCTGAATACCAAGCCATTTTCGTCAAGGCCTGACACGAACCAGTCTCGAATGTCTACCAAATATTGTACCACGGCATATAAAAGATAATACAACTATGGACATGATGTGGACGTGGTGTCAAAATCAGGTGTGACACCAGGTGATCCTGAAAAGGGTGAGGGTGCGCTGCTCAACAAATATCACCCATCGCCCAAAATTGCCAGTAAGAAACTGAATCAAGATTGAGCTATGAGCTGGGATATATGACACATTGTCAAGATTATCTCAATTGTCATTGATTTCGTTCTGAGACCATTGTGAATTTTGACAGATAGTCGAGACTGGTTATTTTCTGTCATTAGCATGCAAAATACGTGGTCTGAGGTCTTGGTTTTTCTTCATTAGGTCAGTAGTGTACATCAGCTATGCTGAATGAACGAAGGAGGAATACTTTGCAGGGACAATATAATTGCCCACTACTTCACTTTAAAGTTGACGTATACATCTGCACTAGAACACATCGGAAGTATGTCCCACTTCACATACACCGTTTCAACCCAATCAGTAAAGTGTAGTTTCAGTGGGTTTCTCTTGTCTGAAGACCGAAACCATACTGCATGATATGCACCAAACAAAGAAAATTCCTGCAAACAATAGCTTACTAATCTGGTAAACACGTCATTGCCAACCATCACATGTCACTACATTATATAGATAGACGCTGTATTTGGACAATCAATAATTTACATAGATGCAAGTTTCACTGTTACATGACAAAATTGATATATTGACCCTGTGTTTTGATAAAATCCTTCATCATGCTTCCATATTTGTTCAGGGAAGTGGAAACTGACACTGAGATCACGTGCCCACAGGAGATCGAAGTTAGACAGTAACGTGCATGCAGACTGCCACGTGACGCAGGTCACATATACAGTGACATCGAAATAGGGAAATAGGCCCGGTTATAGTATATCTTTAGCTGATACCTTCTCCACAATCCCACAAGAGTGTATTCCTCGGGGGTCTCTCTCGATGTAATAAAGATGTTGTTGTCTACCTTATATTGTAAGTATGTTCCAATGTAATAAAAATGTTTCTATCTACCGTGCGTTCTAAGTACATTCCAACGTAACAGCGATGCTTCTATCTATGTTCCAATGTAATAAAAATGTATACCTGATATAGCATGTACGTCACGATGTAATAAACATGTCTACGTTGCATTATAGGTACGTTAGGGACGTAAAGTGTAAAATACCTGATCAAATAACATCCGTCTTCTGGATCTTCCCACTTCCAGCAATCTGTCTGTATATTTGACATATTGTACCCATGTCGGGAATCGAACCCGGGTCTTTAGCAAGAGACGAGAAAACTCTTTAACCATTAGGCTACCCAACCGCCCCAATAGTGGAAGATAAAATGTTAGTCAATGTTAGTCAGCTAACCGTGCACATGAAACTTAAGTCAAGCATATACAATAAATGTGAATTTTCCTTACGCTCGTCTGGTAAGATACATCTGCGGTAGATAAAACACATTGTTCCGAATCGGGTCTTTTTCCTGCTTACTCACATTTAAATAATTTTATCTGGGCAATACGGAAAACGGAAACCAAAGCTGTTTGTCTCACATATGACATTAATCACAAAGTGAAAGGGGTGTCATAAAAAACACGCAAAGCAAAACTAGTTCAATCTTCAATAAAAGAAATTACCAAACCCCTATTTTTATTGATTCATTATGGTGCAGTGGTCAGCTATTACGGAAAATCCTGACACATTATCAAAATGGCGACAATGGCAGCGTGACGGTCATTCCAGTATTACTGAAATGATCAATTTCCCCAGCATTCTAGCAAAGATAGCCTACACCACTATCCTCCGAGAACGTTATAGAATTCACAACACACGACGAGACCATCAAATCTAATAAGCAAGATAATCAAGGGCAGGTAATTCCAAGACAGCTTATGAGACATACCGCTAAAACTCCAACTGAGCAGACAGGGTGCGAGGTTATGAGACATGCCGCTAAAACTCCAATTGAGCAGACAGGGTGCGAGGTGCGAGAAGAAAAAACAACAATAAAAACTTTATGACCCACAATAACTATCAGCTGTTACAAATTACAAAAAAAACACTATCATTGTAATATCACAATAAGAATTCGCATCTATGATAACACAGTAAGGGCAAGTTTTAGTTGAATCGTTGGCAAAGTTGTTCAAGTTAGTAAAACACTTTTAGGCCGAAACGTTCGGCCACACACTGCCAATTCATGCGTCCACACGCAGCATTTTAGCTCTGTATAAGCACGTGAATATGCGAAATATGGCTAAACGTGCACCTCGAAGATTTTGCAAAAGGCTTGTCGAGGACTGGTGTAAACAGACGGTGAATCGGTGAAGCGAATCGGCCATACATCTCAGCTGACAGAAAACCACCAAAATGATGCCACGGCTAACAGCTCAAGACACATAGAGAACCATGGGTATGAGCAGATGGGCATCTACAACCATATTGCAAGAGTCCTGAACTGTACACGTGGGACCATCCTCAGACGCAGACTGTCAGCATTCTAGACAGGCCACGATCAGGCAGACCGCATATGAAGAGCTCACGGGAAGACCGCCTTCTGCCTACTCCCTATGTGTGCAACCGGCTCATCACGGCAACGGAAACGGAGGTAACAGGTCCTGGACATGTCATCAGTCGACGTTCGACGTACGACGCCTAAGTGCACAATGTATCAGAGCTCGACGTCCCCTGCGTAGGCCAGCATTGACCCAGGAACATCGTTGTCGTAGGTCACAGTGGGCAAGGACGTATGTGGCTGTTACTAAATTGGCAGCGAGTGGGTTTTTTTAGAGACGGAATTCACCATGTTCCGTAATAATGGCTGGGGGCGAGTATACCGTCGCAGAGGAGAAAGGGTAACGACGAACTGCGTCCAAGAGATCTATCCTTTTGGAGGAGGTGGTGTGATGGTGTGGGGATGAATATGTGGGAATCAACGTACACGACTGGTCGTAATACGTGGAAACGTGAACACTCGGAGATACAGAGGTGGCAATACAATTTCCTCACCAGCAACAACGGGGAACTCTTATGTAACACGACAGCACCAGGCTCCACACAGGTGAATTGCCCAGAACTTCTTGAACGCCTAGAATGTCCAAGTTCTTCCATGGCCAGCACGCTCACCGGACTTAAACCCTACAGAGCACTTGTGGGACCACCTGAATCGCCAGGTGAGGGGACGACTACAACCTCCTGTGAACCGACAAGAACTTGCAGACGCTCTCGGGAACGAGAGGAATCGAAATCCAAATGATGTCATTCGATGGCTGAGACGGCGTGTCTGGACGTGTATCGCTGCTAGCAGTGGTCACGTCCATTATGAAGGATGTGTTTGCGTAACCAGATACTTGCAATGACAGGCATTCCATGACGGACTCTTGTTGTATCTGTGAACTGTGCTGTTCCTAATCATCTGTCCATTACATGACACGAGAGTGCCATCTGTGATGAGTTTCTCATGGACACAGTTGGTGCATTGTCCAAAATGCTGGCTTCATTAAATGTACTATTACTTAAAAGCATTGTATGTTTTGCTTTGATTTTAACGATAATTGATAAGGGTATTCACTTTCTTTGCCAACTATTTTAGTTTCATAGTCAGTACACAGGTAGTAGCGGGGTGACTGGATATCTTAAACTCATATCTTGATCTGCATTTTAAGTCACATGGGCAATATTTCAGCCATATCGTGACTAAAACCGTGTTATAATTTCATGAAGATTACAGGTAAATCATCACCACTTGTCCCCCGAAGAAAAGTAAAAGAACCAGTTTACCAAAGATATAAATTTAAAAATATAAATTAAATTTAAAGCGTTTAATACAGATGATAACACAGTATGAAAACAAGTTATGGCTGGTCAACAACTGAGGTTAGATCATCATACAGGAAACCGGGGCAGAACTGCAAGAACTGAACTACTAACCAGCTCGTCAATATAAACTCATCAGCTGATACTACCTGTTAAATCTACACTCAGTCCAATTGATTTGTTCGTATATTGCTGAAACATTGCTGAAACTAAACTCACTAGCTCTCTCAGTCCTAGATGTTTACGCACATGTATACTGGATTTTACATAGAATATACCTGTAAATATTAGTTTTCAACAATTGCATGCATCATATAATTGTGGTCAGAAAATGTTGAATTTTGTTTTTTCTCATACCCCATTTCATTCACTTGAAAGATATTGGCTCCCGAGAAGCGCCGCCTGTTGTCATGGAGCAAGACGTCTGACTGACGTCACCATAGGTCTCTGGTTGTAGAAGAATGTCTCCTGTCCGTCGAGTGTCGGTATCTGGGTAGGAGAACTTAACATCTCGAAGAAACTGTTGTGTTCATTCTTGTCATTTGATATGTATAGTTGAACTTTTATGTTTCACGATAATACGTTCAAAATGGATCCCGATTCGGAATATAGCACTATATCTGACATTCATAAGAATACCATATAAACATTTTTTCAAGTATACATTGACTCTGATACAAAAACAAAACTTAATGTAAGTCGTTATATGTTGGGGTTTTTTTGACAGCTGGAAATCAATATGCATCAGCTAAGGCACCTGTAATGGAATTCTTGTTACTTCAAACTCCATACCTTCTGATCAGAATAACTTGACCATTACAGTATACAGACTGCCTACAGGTTAATAATTGACCCAAGCACCCCAATACAAATTTCAACAGTGTTTTACTTCCTGCGAAACTATCCGAGCTAAAATCATCCCTGATAGTGACATAGATAAATTAGAAATAAACGTGAAAAACATGAGTACTTATCTGAATTTTCTGCCTGGTAAACAAGTGGAAAGTAAAGAGGTATACTTTGTCTATTACATCAGGCAGGGGTTTGTTGTATATCTTTCTTGGCCTAAAGAATATTCTACAAGCATGACGAAAATATAAATGCATGATTATGTTGTGTAGTGTGTGTGGCATTACCAAAATTTCAATGTACTCTCCAGTTCCATAGTCTGCAGACAAGAATCAGAATTCTGCAGAGACGTAGAGAAAATTGATTGTATTCATCCGCTGTTGGATTCTCTCTGTTGTGTATGTGACGACTATTTCATACAAATCCAAACAGCAGGAGATATACAAAATACTTAAGCACTACTGTGTGGTCGTGTACATAGAGGTTACAAATAGGTTGTGGTTCAGCAGCGATTGTCACGTGGATGGGTGACCCTTTTTTTTCGTCTTTATGCCTAAGAGTTTATAGTCCTTCCCCACTCGTGGTCTCACTTGAGGCAAGTGAGTTTGTTGAAAAATGCCTTTCTTCACCCTGCAGTGAATTGGTACCCTATTAACCTCCCTGCGCCCCACAGACCGGGGTAATATTGTGTAAGCGCCTTGAACATGCACATGTGTGTGGAAACAGGCGCTTTGTAACCAGACATTATTAGGTTATAATTGTTATTATCATCATCTTCATAATATTATGTTGTACGGCATATCTATTTCCTCAAACCCGGGTTAGATTTGGTATTCAGCGACCAATACATGTTGTAAGAGGCGACTAACGTAATGGGGTTGTCAGACTCACTGACGTGGTTGATTCTTCATATGCCAATTGATTGGATCGATGCTCATGCTGTTGATAACTGTATCAGTCACTCACTGACCACCGCCGAGTGCGGCGTAAAAATAACAAATTAATAACTCCTCAAGCGACAGGCCTGCTGGAAAGGACTCACAATAGCTCTAATATAAAGAATCAGTATGAGTCAGTGAGACTGGCTTTACGCCGCTCTTAGCAATATTCCAGCAATATCACGACAGGGACACCAGATATGAGTTTCACACATTCTACCCATATCGGGACTCGAATCCGGGGCTTCGGCGTGACGAGAGAACTCTTTATAGGCTATAACCGCTACGTTACACCACCGCCCGAGAATTCGGTATGACAATGGCAGTTGCTGAAGACACTTAGTAAATGTTCAAGTTAACATGATATATCAAATTGATACAGACACTTCTATGGGTATTCCTTGAACACAAGCAGGTGATTAAAAGCCAAAAGTAATCATAACTGAATGCCTGTCTGAATAATGATGTTCCAAGAAGACACGAGTCTCTATTCGGCCTGTTCTAAAATGACGCGAGTGGGTCTCGCGTGTTTTGCAGGATCTGGCGCGTCGAGGTGTTAACGAAATTTAAAGTGAAAATGAATATAACTCACTGTATGGTCCCGCATCCGCAGATTACAACCACACACAGGACAAACGAGATCAACCTGGACGGCTGTCGACATCAACGTTGTTCTCAGGTTCTGTTGACGCTACAGTGAAACATAAACAATCTATATGTACAGATATTTCAAATCTACATGATTTCATTGACATATTAGTTAAATAATTGCTCGTTAACTTTCAAAATTTGTTAAGAACCTACGGTTGTGTCGAACGTATGGATGTGTCGAACTTACGGTTGTGTCGAACTTATTATAAATCGAAGTATTTTGGCATGCCCCTTAACTTCGGCAAAACTGTGCTTCTTCTTTGACACTTTCAGAAGTTGAGGAGTCAGATGAGGACAAACGTCATGGCTGAACTACGCGTTTAAACAGGTGGTCCGACGTTTCGATACAGATTCTTGTATCGTTGCATACCTGCTTGATGACTGTACAAGAATCTGTATCGAAGCTTCGCGCCACCTGATGAAAGACATTGCTCGTCCATAAGGTTTGCCCTTATACGAGGGGATGTCAATAAGTTTTGAGTCTTGAGCATTTTTCATACCCAGGTGTCACAGCCTGTGGTACGACATTGAACCTTGGGGTGTAGCTGATGTGATATATAAGTTTTGGTATCCTACTCTCAGAAGTTATTGAACAGCTCACATTGACAGAAAGAGACCCACCTCAAGGCAGTGAAAATGAATAAAATTGAGTATAGAGCAGTAATTAAGTTTTTGGTTCTTGAAGGAAACTCGGCGAAGAACATTGAAGAAAGGCTTTTAGCAGTTTATGGGAAGTCTTCCCCTTCATCTGCTACCATCAAACGATGGGTCAATGAATTTAAGCAAGGTAGAGAGAGTCTTGAAGATGACCCCCGTCCAGGTCGTCCAACAACAAGCACTAGTCAGGAAAACATTGATAGAGTGCATAGACTTGTGCTGTAAAATCGTCGAATCACACTCCACGAGTTACAGGAGACCACAGGCATTTCACACGGATCCATCGAGACAATTCTTCATGAACATCTCGTCATGTCTAAGGTGTGCGCAAGATGGGTGCTTACAGATGAAATGAAGCAAACATGGGTCACCATAAGCAACTCCATGCTAACCAGATACAACAAGAATCCAGAAGATTTTCACTTTAGGCTAGAAACCTGTGATGAAACCTGCATTCAGCACTATGATCCTGAGAGCAAAAAAGGATCCATGGAATAGAAACATATCATGTCACTTCTCCCAGGACCAAAAAGTTCAAAGCCCCCAGTTCAGTGCAGAAGGTAATGGCGACAGTCTTCTCGGATAGCAAAGGCGTCATCCACATAGATTACTTACCAAAAGGAAGAACAATGAATGGGAAATATTACGCTAACTTGTTGAGGCAAGTGCGACAGTCAATCAAGGAGAAGCGCCGGGGCAAGATCAGATGTGGTATTCTTCTACATCAAGACAATGTTCCAGTACACACCTCTCGCGATGCAGCCGCTGCTGTCCAGGAATGCGGGTACGAAATCTTGCCGCATCCCCTTACTCTCCAGACCTGGCACCAAGTGATTACCATCTGTTCCCAAATCTCAAGAAACACTTGCGTGGTCGTAGATTTCAGGATGATAATGTGCTTATTGCTGCTACTGAGGCTTGGTTTGAGGACCAGAATGGGGCCTTCTACAGAGATGACACCAGCGCCTTGCAGAAAAGATGGAACAAGTGTCTTGACTCACAAGGGGACTATGTTGAAAACTAAATGTGGTTCATACCAATATTTTGTGTTTTTCTATGCAAGGCTCAAAACTTATTGACATCCCCTCGTATATACGGTGTTTCACTTAAACTGGACTCCGTACTTCTACAGCCGATTCCGTCCAGAGGAGTGCACCCTGGACCAGTCTCTTCCATCAAACTCATGTCTGAACGTGTCTTCTCTGTCTGCGCTTCGAGTGTGATATTAAGAAGGGACAAAATGACTGTTAGTGTTGAATTATTTCATACCTGAGCTAATTTCACAGAAAACCCCGAAAGTATTCTTCAAGCATTCCAAGGTACACTGCCGATTCTGCTGATTGCACACTCGCAAAAGACACGTCTTGCTGCACGGCTGGTCACACAGATCGCCGTACCAGCCAGCAGCACATCCTTCAAAGCATCTCTCTGTGTCACGATGACAATGAAGAACCTGCTTGAGCTCATCCACTGCACATCCCTGGGGGCAGGTTCGTTCACATGTGTCCCCATACTTCCCCCACTCACAGCCTAACGCAGGATGGAGGTATGAACCTTGAACAAGTCAACATGCATTACATAAATACACGATCTTTGTGACAACATCTCGACGCTGACTGGCGTACACCATTAAGACATTCTAAATTTATGATAGTATTTTTATCATTGACTATAATAGGAAGGGGTTTTTATTCCTTTTATTTGGTTTTGTGGCTTGTTTCTTTGTCGCACTCATCTGTATTCCAGTTATATGGCGGCGGTCTGTAAATAATCATGATGTCTGGACCAGACAACCAGTGGCTGATATTATGAGCATCAATTGGGAAATGGTGCCGTGTGTCATCGAAATGAATGAGTCTGACCTGACCCCTGAAGGATTGTTGAAGACCAATTCTAACCAATTCGTATTATTAGGAAAATATAACGCCAGTCATGATATGTTTGACGCTTCTCCTCTCATGACGTAAGCTTTCATGCAAGTATTACATGCTGTCTAAAATCTTCACTTTATTGTCTCCATGGAAACTGAAGATAACAGCGAATGGAGAGATCACACAAAACTTGCTTTCCTAATTGTGACACCATTCCATCCATTACGCAGCTGGCGTACTATATTTAACTTAGGGTATGGTATTTTGTCTCCAAACTTCTCAGTGATGATTTCTGACTATGTTTTCCATTCCTATCAATATAAAAACTACACATGACTGCTTTAAAAGACTAATTTTGTAACTGTGGGTTACAAGTTAAAGAATATAATATTAAAATAAATTAATCCAACGAATTATTTTGGTTGTACTGAGACGTAATGACATGCAAGATAAGTGAAAGCCAAAATGTTATAGAATTCATAGTTGTGCCATAACACAACACCTTAAGACCAGTTTCCTGTGCTCCTCGTAACAAAGTGTACTGTTGTCCTGAACGGTCCTAGTTGAAACACGAGAACGTAAGACAGGTTACAGGTGTGTGCTGAAGACGGACATATAGAGAGGAACTTACAGAATACCAACAGTAGTCTTGCAAATGACACCATGATTTGTGTTACTCGTAGAGGGTTCGATGGTTCCTGGCCTGCAAGTAGACAGTGGACAACGTGAAGCACTACAAACAGAACTAGGGTCCTTTATACAGCTATGGCTTGTAGAAATGTGTTGGTGCAGATCTGGCTGACGTCTTTTTCCCTGGCATCGGCTTACACGCTATGGACTCAGATTAAACAGATTTGAAGATAATGGCGAGTTACGTAGGGTGTTGGAGTGTCCTGGTCGCATGTATCCATACACCAGCTCATGAGTGAATCAGTGAGTGAATCAGTGAGTGAATCAGTGGGTGAATCAGTGAGTGAATCAGTGAGTGAATCAGTGAGTGAATCAGTGGGTGAATCAGTGGGTGAATCAGTGAGTGAATCAGTGAGTGAATCAGTGAGTGAATCAATGAGTGAATCAGTGGGTGAATCAGTGAGTGAATCAGTGAGTGAATATATGCATGTACTCAATACACCAGCCACCAAGATATTTGTCCTGAGTGTATGCTCACACATACCCAACAGCCCTTTCCCCAGCTACTTGTTAGCTGTGTGTCTCATTATACGTGATCATTACAGGTGCATGTTTTTGTACTTAACGCCCAATATGTGTGTTTCGGGGGAATGTCATTCCTGTTACATTGTGGAACAACGTAAATCGACTACATCAGAGATGGACTATGCAACAACATCGACGTCGTCAAACAACAGACAAAGACTCGTGGACGCTGATTCGATGCTTAAGGTCTACTCAGAACCTAAGCGTTCTGTAACAATTCACCGGAACAGTGTTTTAGAAGAGTTTGTTATTTTTCAGAAGCTACCTATCAGCACATTACTTGCCTGGGGATGCATACAGGCCTGTCTTCTGAGCGCGTTCTCACAGCGCGTGACATGAACTCATTCAAATGAGCCCGTCTCTTTGCTTGAATAGTCCCGATCTGGCTGAAATAATTCTGGGGATCAATTTTCAGATGTGACTTACTAATATTAATATTTAATTCATTCATTCTCTTTAATTAAGACAACGAAAGCATTCTTTATACGCGTTGCTGCTTGTGCGCAGTGTTGAATCAAACTTGAATAGATTTGTTAAATATTTTAATGCTATGAATCACGTGTGTGTTGTACTCTATGGACGCGTTAGATCCTCAGTCATCAAATGAGGTCAAATTCATTGTACACAGTTGCAGGTTCGTGGCTTTCCACTACAACAGGTGCGTTCGTTTTCTTTAACGTGATGTGATAGAAGTTGTCATGTTCTTTCAAACGTCTGCAATGAGATATTGAACAAAAGATACGGTCTGTTGAAAAACCTTTTCACTTCACGTGAATATGTTGAAATACCGGATTTCCTTCACAAAACATCTTAACAGAAGGACTATCTCATTTCAGCAGTCCAGTTCACAGACAGATCTAGAAATCTCCACGATATCACCTGTACAAGTGTATGCAGCGTCACTAAGATACGGTCGTTGAAGTAAAGAAATACGGTAACACATTCAAATATGATATTGTTTGACTCGGATACATCTCTTAGATCATGCGCGTGCATAATCGACAATAATGTCAGCTATAGTAATTGTTCGTTGTCGTTTTCTTTTTGTTTTGTTTGTACTTATACGGCTACACTTAGTAGCTGTAGGTGGTCTGAAAATAATCAAGTCTGCTCCAGACAATCCAGTGATGAACAGCATGAGCATCAATCTACGCAAATGGGATGCGTTGGTTTATCTTACCTTCATGTAAAATACTTTATATCCACCTTCGCGGGAGGGTGACAACTGGAAGAAAATTACCTACTGCCATGGCAACGGCCAAACTCTCCTCCGCGCTGTATCGCTAGCAATCGTATGACGCCATAATATGACCCATTTTTGAGTTCACGATGTACACATTTATTTTACAGACCTTTAGTGCTTTATTTCAACTGTTTCATACAGTGAGTTGTTTTCACACTCAACTTAAGCTTAATGTGAATGCACACTTTGTTTTCAATTTTCTTGAAAATTGTTTCATAATTTTCTTTTCCAAATGTAGTTTTCTGTCATTTAAAATATATTTCAGTTATATTCTAACAAGTTACCATAAATTCAAGATGTCATTTCATGTGCATTTCATGTAATCAATCTTCATATGAGCTTAGAGGTTTGCTCGGGCATTGTTAAGTCACGTGTCTGAATGTGTCTGAAATTCAGATGTCTGAATGTTGACCAGATTGTTGGAACATGTGAGTTTTTTTATGTCTACTTGAAGTTATCTTTCAGTTTTGAAGGGATTTTCAGTAATGTCTTTTTTGAGTATGCTCCCTCTTATCATGCTTATGGTTACTGAATAGAAAATCGAATTCCAAAGTTTTGTTTGCATTTCATTGCAGAAATAAGTATCTTCTCAATTTGTGTTTCACTGAAACCCATTTCTGGTGTTGCGGGAATATTGATGAAAGCGGCGTAAAAGTAAACGTGCTCCCTCATGTTTTCATTTGAATTTATTCAGCCGAAGTAACGTCAAACCGAGCAGATATTATGCCTTACAGTCCTGCTTCTGTAATTAATTTGTTTTGAGAAACGGGTTTGATAGCACCTATTGTCATATTTACGTTGGTCTAAAGGCTAATGGAAGAGACTAGCCTAAATGTTATCGTACATAATGGATTTATGGAGTATTATTCTGACAGTTTCTAACCGTCTCTTCACGTGTGGAGTTAATGCCAGATAATTTTGCCCAATTGTCAAAAGTTCAACCAAATGTCACAACGTTAATGATGGAAATATAGAATGAACCTAATGAATACACTGTGTGTCAAACGGTGTTAGTTTTTTTTTCGGATTCGTAGCTCTTGCATCATCATTGTATTATTAATCATTTTCTTAGCAGATTTTACCTTGTCAAACGATGCTTCACTGATTAACTTCCTGTCGAGAGGCAGACGCCATTTTGTTTTTAAAGACGGTAGCGAAGTTGTCGATCCTCCAAACGCAACATATATCCCTCGAGGATAATATAGTCTGATGTACGCCTCTTTGTGGCAGTGTCATCAGAGACCGTATTAAGGAAGCAACTAATGTATGTATGTATGTATGTATGTATGTATGTATGTATGTATGTATGTATGTATGCATGCATGCATGCATGCATGCATGCATGCATGCATGCATGCATGCATGTATGTATGTATGTATGTATTCCGTACATTTAACATGGCGGTAAGATATAGTCTGGTTCATAATTATTGAGAATTTTTCTTCTTACTTTGAGCTATCCTAACACCTCAACTGATTCACTGATACTTAAAACTAAGTAATGGTATAAGGGAGGTAACTCATCTTGGCCTACTGAGTATAGTACAATTAGAGTTACCTCCCCTGAATTTGTAGCAGACGTCATTTTCCTCAGCACTGTCAACAATGTCTGCTGAAGATAAAAGAAGGTTGATTTTTGAGTTGTGTAATCAAGGAATTGATGATGTAAATACATTGGCAGAGAGAACAGGAACTCCTCTTTCTACTGTGTATAGGATTAGGAAGAATTTTAAAGAGGGAAAGGATTTTGGGCACCAGAAAGGAGCAGGGAGACCCAGAAAATTGGACTTCTCAGATCGCGTCCGGCTGGGAATTTTAGCGTCTAAAAAGCAAAGGGCAAGCATCTCCAACATCAGGTATGAAATGATAGAAAGGGGATCAACAGTTGTATCAAAATCTACAGTTAGAAGAAATTTGATTGATCTTGGATGGGAGAAAAAGACTGGAGTTCCTTCTCCTCTCATGAAACAAGAACATAAAGACAGGCGTGTTGAGTGGTGTTTGGCACATGAAAACTTTGACTGGGAAAATGTGATTTTTACTGATGAAAGCTCAATATGGGTATATCCCAATAATGTGAAAATATGGACAAAGTCTGCGTCAGCACCGTTGTATCGACGACCTAAATACAGCCCAAAGTTTCATGTATGGGGAGGGATATCCTTATTAGGAACGACCCCGCTGTGTGTGTTTGAGGGAAATCTGACAAGTCAACGCTACACTAACATATTAGATAATTTTCTTCTTCCAAGTGCACATGTGTTTTATGGAAATGACTGGATTTTGCAGCAAGATAATGATCCTAAACACACCGCAAAACATGCCAAGCAGTGGTTTCAGGAGAAAAATGTGACTGCATTACCATTTCCTGCATATAGTCCTGACTTAAATCCCATTGAGAACATTTGGGGGATGATGAAGGAATGTGTGAATCAAAAGGGGTTGACAAAAATTGAAGACATGAAGAGAGAAGTGGTCCGATACTGGGACAGCATAACTCACGAGACACTAACCTCTCTGATAGGAAGTATGCCTACCCGTCTTAGACTGTGCCGTGAAGCTCAAGGAGACTTGATAAAATATTAAATTGTTACCTACACAACATGAAAAGGTCAGTTCACTTTCACAATACATTCAGTTTTATCTGATTTGTTCTCGTTTAATAATATGAAATGCTTTAGCTATTCTCAATAATTTTGAACCATACTGTATACATTAGGTGCTTCCTTAATACGGTCTCTGATGACACTGCCACAAAGAGGCGTACATCAGACTATATTACCCTCGAGGGAGGCATACAACTTATAGTGTAATGTAAGTAAGCAAGCATGGGTTGACGAAGACAAATTCTCACCCGGGTGGGTAAAGAGCTGGACCCGGCCACCCGTCACCGTGGCCGTCTTCGATCACGTGACTAATAAATGAAGAATTAATGGAACATCTTTATTACTATTGTTTTTTTTAGTTTGTGGACAATATGTGCACTGAAATCTCACAAGATAGCAACTGTCGACAAGCAATCATGTCGCGTGCAACATAGCTACAGTAAGTAGTTAAATGTTTACAGGTGAAAGACTAGGGAACGCAGACGTCCGCCTCAAATAGTCTGACAAGAAGAACGGTCCAGTGTCCACATACCTTGTTCAATATTATCCAGCCATCAGGATCAACATGCCCCATAAAAAGACAACATTAACATAGCTGGACTGAAAGCGACACTACGCCATGTTGAGCGGATAGTATTGAGTGGAATGTAACCTTCTTCGTGATTGGTTGCAATTGGAATGAAGTGATGGCCTTTGATGTATTCGTTGCTTGATGTATTTTTGCACCTGCCGTTGGAATCGGTTGATTTGTAAGTGCCTTTTTTCTCATGTGTTAACAGTTCTAAAAGCCGGTTTATTCGTGGACAAATAGAAAATCTGCGGGGAAAATCTACTACCTGCTGCCATAATTATTACATTACATGTAGTAGTTTTTCCTGTTATTGTTTTGTTTTTTGTTTTTTTTTATTTTTGTTTTTTTTTTTGAGCCACCGGAACTACTTACAGCGATTAACTCATGCTGTGTTCACTTGTCTCTGCGCCACTGGAATCAGAATCATGGAATTAATACATTGATTAAATAATTAACGAAGATGTACGCCTGTGGGCCAACAATTTCACATATGGAAACGAGGCAATCCGGAAACAGCAGGCTGTTGTGAGCTCGGGAGAGATAGTACGTTCGCTGCAGACCCCCATAGCAAAGATGCCTTTCCAGTGTTGAGAAACTGCAGCTCGCCGAGAATTCAAAGGATATATCTTAGAATGAGACTCAACGTTGCGTCTACTGCAGTGGTTATTTCGCTGAGAAATAAGACGAAATGATAAGTCGATAATTGACGCTTCCGTTGTAATGTTAAACATGCATCTTTTAAAGAAGAGAAGTACAGTACATGCCAGCTGAGAGCAACAGAATCCAAGAGACTTTAAAAACAAATTTAGCCCAGTTGTGCATCATCAAGTGACCAGCTTGAAAGATATTTATTTTAGCTTGAGTTCTTACAAGGTCGAACAATTACTGACAATAAATGCATTTTAATAAGATTCCTGAAATATTTTGAGCTTTCTAAACTTAAAACGAAAGCAATGTAAATAATGATATGCATACCTATTAGGATCAGGTCTGACCAAACTTTCTCTACACATTTTTGCCCTATTCGACTCCAGGCGGATACATGTGGGGGAAACCATTTTGGGAGTCTGGGAGTTCAGCCAACGAGGTGTAGAGGGCGTCATAGTGCTGGCTGCTGACTCCTGTACAGGTGTAACATCTGCTTTTTGTCAATCTAAATCTCCTACATCAATCTAAATACATCCTCCTTGATTCCAACACGGGTACAATATGTTAAGCCCACTCTGGGGTCCCCCGCAGGAACATTGCTGTAATATTGATAAAAGCATCGTAAAACAAAACTCATTCACTCCTGCTCTGTAAAGTGAAATGTACCAATCTCGTTTCTGTCTGACCAACTTCAGTTGAATGCGTACTGATTAATTATGAATCAACTTCAGAGGATCGTTTCGGGTCAGACAAATGCAAAGATGTATTCATAATGGCGATAGCTATAACACATGCCACATTTGTGCGGACAAAAACACCCATAACAGTCATCCATCGCCAAGAGACAAAATTAAAACAGGCGACCGGGTTCCTCGCCAACAGAGACTGTTTATGTGATCCTATCACATAAGAAACTCAATTGAAAGAGGGTCAGACCCTAGTTCCTCGTCTATGTTAAACTATGGGAGTTACGAACAACTTAGCGCTACGACTGTCGTAAGTCTATGTTAAAGGATGGGAGATATGATCACCTTAAATATTAGCGCTACGACTGTCGCAAGTAAATGTTACAGTATGGGAGTTACGATCTCCTTTCGGTTACGATCGATTTGACTGACGGGACACAAGTATGTACACAACGGTATAAATTACAGCATGAGTTTGTCTGTGATGGCGTGCATGTCATGATTCTTTGTGTACGAAGTAATATGATGGCGGAGGACATCGGAGAACAGACTGTGGGATGCACACGTAAAATATGTGCGTTCTTCTCACCTCTGTCCTGGTGTCCTTGAACGGCTTTTAGGACCTGAGAGAATGTGATGATAGGAAACGAATGATCTTATTTTTTAATTTCTTTCTTTCTTCCTTCGTTGTTCAAAACCGCACTAAAGTTATCCCAGCCATAATGGACTGTCTGCAAATAAACAAGTCCAGTGACTGACATCATGAACATCAAATACGCAATTGTGACAAGGAGACCAAGGCAGGCAGTCTGACCATCCGATCCCCTCGTTAGTCACTTCTTATCCCAAAGCGATCTGAATTCGATGTTCTAGTGATTTCGACGATTGCATTGCTGGCGCTATACCGAGGAAGTACGTGCGCGATCGGAGTGCACAAACAGTTTCATAGGTAGGGCTGAGAGACGTTTTATTGACAACTGAAATCAAGAAAGTAAGTTATGTAAGGAACAATTAAACATCAATATTATTTAATCTCGATCGTTAATGCCACTTCAGATGCAAAATCAATTGCCCGTATAACAAAAATTAGCGAGCAAAATTCAAGAAAATCAGTCGTCTTCTAGTGACATGTTATTTATGAAACAGGAAGCCGCGTGATCAAAAACACTCTCTCGCAGTGCGGAGGGAAATGTATGGCTCATCGTCGATAACACATACAAAAATACCCGGATGTGACAAGCGACTACAGTGTCGCTGATATGATGTCATTACCGCTAATTTTGTTGGAAACACATGATACTTTTGTGTGAAATAGATGAATATACCTTTATCACTCAAGGTTAGCAAAACCAAAACATAAAATGATGCTAAAGATAACAATTACGTTTTTGTCTTAACACTGGGATACGACAAGCATGGGTTGCTGAAAACCAATTCTTACGCGGATCTTCACGGATCATCACGAGAATAAACTATGAAACGTGCTGATAAATTAAAGGGGGTCGGTGACATAGTCTTATGAAAGCATTTGCTCGTCACCCTGAAGACACAGGTTCGATTCCCCACGTGGGTAGGGCAGGTGCCGTCATGGACGTCGTTCAGCTATAGCCGCGCTACTTAGTCCTATATGCCCCTATCCCGCCTAAATCAGCATGAGGGGCTGGATAGCCTTGTGGTTAAAACGTTACGCTGAGGATACGGGTTCGATTCACCACATAGGTGTATAGTGTGAAGCATATTTCTAGTGTCCCATACTGTGATCTAAAAGCTGCCTAACTAACTAACTAAACTCACTCACTCATTCGCCATTAAGAATAAAAAGAAATTGTCCACCATTCATCGTCATGTTTGTGGACAGATATCACGTGACCATACTCATCCTCCGTAACAGTGCATGTTGCCATAGTAACACAATACATCGTCAACCACTGACGATATCACACCATGCGATAACGTGCAGTACTCGTGCGACACGCCGCTATGAAAGTGGCCATATATGGAACACCTATACATGTGTATTTACTTCCTGACGTGGTTGGCAGTGAGCTGTTCAGGGAAGAAGAAATATATCGTACGTTCTTACAGACATGACCTACACGTGTAGCGGGCTGGTCTCAAGGACAAAACCACGAGGTCATAGGTTAGAGGTCGTTTACCAGCATCCAGTTAAGGTTAGGCTTTTGGCAACAAATGCAAGACGATACATAATTTTAAATTAAATTCTAAATGAAACATGCATCATACATCTAATGTCAGTGTTACTTTATGTAAAAAACACTATTGTTACCAGTAATGGGCTGGAGTGAGGCTAACATCTGGCTTCTGAAATGAACATTTTACAGAAAACTAGTTCCTAAATTATCATTGAATGTAATGAAAAGGAGACCAGACACTTTCTTCATTTCATGAGAGTGGGGAAATCTAAATACAACCTCCTTGATTCGCATATTTCAGCTTGGTATTTTCCTGGATATAGTTGCTTCAAGGTCTGTGTCACAGACAACGCAGAACCTCAGACGTCCTTTCTCAACACTCAATAGAACGGGTGAATCAACATGCCAAGCCTGAATATATTACATGCACGTTTAGAAAACAATGAACCAGATTTAAATTACAGAGCCCACAAAATGTTATTTATAAATTCATCAGCTAGTCATCCACGCTCTTCTTGTACTTTCTTCACCAGGACCAGGCGACGCCATTTTGGAAGAGTCAGAAACGCATCCAGCTGTTTTAAGTCCGAGATAAGTGATTCACTTGCTTACTCTAAGCGATTTCAGGCTTGCAAAGCTCCATTGTTTCGTATGCTTTGGCTATTGACTAATCCGAATTCGACAAGTTTATCTTAACGGCAATATACAAAGGAAACGTTTTTATGATATCAAAATACGTGATGATATTAAGAAGTCTGCTGAGCATATTGACTGTAAGAATTTTTGGAAGACATTAAAGAAAGCAATACATGGGAATGCTCCAAGTTGTTCGATATCTCCTGATATTTGGTACGATTACTTCAATGATTTGTTAAATCCGAAAGACGAAAATTCTGATGAAAACGATTTTCACTGCTTTATCTCCAAGTTTATAAATTCACATCCGTGTGAAGATTGTAATGATTTGCATTTCACCGATGATCTTTTGTTAGGTGAAATAACCGATAGGAAAATAGTAGATGCTTTGAAAAGTTTAAAAAGTGGTAAATCTTGAGGTGAGGATGGATTACCCCTAGAATTTCTTAAGGTGTCGGGAAATTTTTTCTATACCTTATTTGAAACTTCTTTTTAATAGAGTCTTAAATACTGGCTCTTTTCCAGGATCATGGAATATAGGTGTGATTTTGCTTTCGTTTAAGTCGGGTAAACGTTCCGACCTCATCAATTATAGAGGTATTTCTATTCTGAATGTCACATTTAAATTGTTCACTATTGTTATGGAAAAGCGTCTTAGAATTTGATTAGATATAAATTATCTTTTATCAGAATGTCAAGCTGGTTTCTACCAAAATTACTCGACAGTTGATAATTTATTCATATTGCAAGCATTGTGAACAAAATGTTCATGTAACCCGAGAGGTAGATTCTATTGTGCATTTATTGAGGTTTTTTTAAAAAAAACTTTTGATTCCGGTGACAGAAAGAAATTGTTATATATACTCCTTACTAAAGGTTGTCATGGAAAACGTCATTCGCAATATGTATTCTTTTGTAAAAGCCTGTATTAAAACTTCATGTGGTAGAACAAGATGGTTTTCCACTTCTTGGGGCGTGAGACAAGGTTGCATTTTAAGACCAGCCCTATGCATCTTTTTCATTAAGGAACTCATAACAGAAATATACAAAGAGTGTAGTTATGCTGTATTTGTGACACAGGATATTGTTGATTTAATGTTACTTCCTTTTGCTGATGATGTAGCCATGTTTTCATATACTGTTAGTGGCCTGCAGAAACAATTAAATGTACTGTCTTCTTTTTGTAAGAAATGGGGTTTAGAAGTCAACTTTTAAAAAATCAAATGTCATTATATTTAGAAATGGCGGTAAAATTGCTCAGCATGAACACTGGACATACGACGGTGTTCCCTTAGAAATTAAGACATATTATAAGTATTTAGGATTACTCATGTCTTCTAGATTATCATGGTCTTGTAAATAAGTCAAGAGTCTAAAGTTCTTGTTCCACTTTATACATTTTTTAAAAAAAAATGTAAATGTTCCATTTCCTACAGTATTTTCTATTTTTGAAATTGCGCCGATTTTGTTGTACGGATCAGAGATGTGGGGCACAAAATATATCATACTTTAAAAGCTTTTTACAGGTTGGTAAGTTTGCTTCAAATAAGGCCATCTTAGGCGATATAGGGCATCCTCATTTCATTCTCAGCCAAGTTAGAGTGGTCAGATATTGGTGTAAATTACTAAAGATGGAACGACATCGATACCCTTATCATTGTTATAACTTATTAAAAACTCTTGATGAAAATGCTAAGACCAGTTGTAACTGGGTTTCAAATGTTAGAACTTTGCTGTTTACTTGTGGGTATTCTTTTGTCTGGATGGAGCAAGGCTATCCCCTACCTAGAGCTATTTCTATCCCCATTAAAACAAAGATTACAAGATATGTGTTATCAAAACTGGCACAATAGTATTTCATCTTAATCCTTTTTATGTCATTATAACTCGATGAAAATCAGCTATTGACATTATTAGAAAACAAGGATTTGGTAAGAGCCATGTGTAAATGTAGACTTTCCCTACACAGTTTCAATGTAAATTTTGTCCAGAAGGCATAAACAAGAAGATATTGATCTAATTAAATGTGCAAACTGTAAATTGGGTTTTGTTGAAGATGAATTTCATGTATTATTAGTTTGCGATAAATAGAAAGATCTGAGAGAGAGAGATATCTTCCACGTCCATAAAAACAATTTGTTAATGGTAAATTTACTAACATCTCAAAATCCTCTTGTTACACATTCAGTTGCAACTTTGTTAAAGCATATATTTATTGATAGATAATTATTTTTAATTTGTGTTCATGTGACATTATAAACACATTATATATCAACTGAAAATTGGGCTATAAGTCCATATATTACCGAATAAAGTGTCTGAATGTCTGTCTGTCTGTCTGCACTATACAAAATTTTCTGTCAAAACGATTTCTCCTTGAAGATATCCCACACGGAACTTTACTATGAATACAAATACATTTGAGATATTCATATTTACCATAATGACTCTTTGATATCAAAGCAGAATCTAGCGCCTCACTTTACAGTAAAGTCAAATGGCATTTTTGTTCATTTTCCGAAAATAAAACTGTTATACAAGACTTGTGCCCCGTTCCTTACAGCGATCGTCTCCCCAAACGATCGTAACACCCAGACGTGCGGACGACAGTGTAGTGCTTTACTGAGGATCGCTTTGAGGAAGGGGGCCCAAGACGACCCAATGAGAAAACTTCTGAAAGACCCATGGAGACTTTTGGCCAATGAAACAGCCCCAGTCCTTGCTTTGAACATTCATTTTAGGTGGGGGTGCCATATAAATCATTTTCTTTCTTTTTTTGTAATTTATTTATTATCAGTATTTCCTAACAATTAAATGATAGTTATGAGAAACTTAGTCGATTTGAACATATATCAGTTCGGTGAAAGGGCACACGAACATGAAATAAACATACTGAGATGCAATCACCATAAACGTCCAATGAACTCGGTACCCTTTTCTTAGATTATTTTAATATTTATCAATTATTTTAGTTGAAATGTAGACACATTCATTTCCAAACACAGAAGTGAGTTCATCATTTTCATTAAGGAACTCATAACAGAAGTATACAAAGAATGTAGGTATGGTGTGTTTGTGACACAGGATATTGTTGATTTAATGTTCCAACATAGAACAATGTATTTTCAACTGGTTTTCTGGAATATCCATGTTAATCATTTCCTGTGTTTGTATATTCATCTGCAAAAGATTCTGAATCATTCGGTAATAATCATAATTCGTATACAACCTGAATTACATTTTGTATCCAACCCTGAATACACATATTGATGACGTTGCATTACAGGTGCGCAACAACTGATCAAGTGACGTAGTTCGCACCCAAGAAAAGCGGAAGTATTATGGCATCTTGTTAACGTGATGTAGATAAATGGTTCGGATGTGTTGTTATTCTAATACCGTGTGACTACATCCTTATGGATCTCATTCAAGAGTGAGCCGGCTGGAACAAAGGTAAGAAAGCACAAGCGTTCTGTTTCATTAACGCGCTGAAGCTACAGTTGGGAAGGAGACCTGCCACTGCACATATCTCATTCAACAGGCGATTTGCCGGAGGGCTTTGACAGATAGTGTCAGTTCCTTTAAACGTATTTCGTTATGTATGATTTACGGGGAAAATCGAATGCTGTTGTATTCCATTGTGGAATTTGGTCGATTCTAGCGGTTGTTAGAGCAAATGTGAGACTCTGGGCAGCAGATATAGGTCAAGACAATCAGGTACATGAAATGGTGCCCAATTATGTTGCCAATGTTTTAGATTGTATTGTCAAATAAATAGTAAAGGTATTGACATGTGTCATTACTGTCAGTCATGGGTGACAGCACACAGAAAATGACATTCTGTCAAACTACATTTTATTATATGGTTGCATAAAAGTGAAAGTGCAATGTCATTTTTCTGTGTAAGCAGTGACCATTATTGAACACAAGTTGTAAATGGTTGAGTACAGAACACATGCTGATACATCATTGTTCCATTGCATCATCAATTATGCTGTATGGTGAATGGATGATGAAACTTTGAAAGTCAGAGTTATATAATTACTTCATATACTTCTAATTTTCGAAGTCTCAATGACATAGGTATGCTAGAAAGGGGATAAACTTACTGTGTTGGATAATCAGAGGTGATGAGACAATATTATTCATTAGTTTCATATTAAGTTTTGACTTGCTGTGTGTAAATGCACTGAGCATATTAAAATGTCTACTGATACCGGTTTGGTCGTATACTTTGCTGATAGTGTAAACACACTCTTAAAGAAAACAAAAATCAAAGCAAATGCATCCTTCTTATGTCGAATGCAAGTGTTCTGAATTCATTTATGAAACAAAGACCGGAACAAGCTGAATAAATCACTTACTTTATGGGAACAAGCTTTTGTATTAGCACATCTCCCACCACCTGCACATCTCCATGTCATAACTAGAAAGCATGAGATGTGTTTTATGCCATTGCAACCAAAATAGGACATTAATTATTGAAACTCTGAAAAGCCTAGGCGAATGGATGCATGTACTCAGCTATGAATAGTTGTCACACATATATAATCTTTGTAAAAGCTTTATTTAGAGTGTATTTAATTTACAGTCTAGATACACATGACCAAACCAGAATTTGGCCAGTGGATGTCTTTACAAATGCTATTCATGTGCACAGTGACTTTTAAAGTAATGTGAAACCACCGAATGATTTTTATTTGGTTTTAAATCAGTTTTTAAGAGATATCATCATTATATGCCTCTTATTCTCAAACACAAATTCCAAATACAAAACCCCGCTAAGTTTCAGCTGGTTAGGTGTATCTCCTAATTATTTGTCATAGTGGGCAGACAGCAAATACACCTGTTGTTTACACAGAAAGTGGGAGTCACTTGTCGCGATGCATGCTATTTACACACAATATTTTAATCATATCACCCAGTTTATTGTGTACAGTATGTCCCGCTGTTAAGTAATGGTAAGTAATCCTATAAAATCCTTCAAAATTCCATAGGTACAAAACCCCGCTAAGTTTCAGCTGGTTAGGTGTATCTCCTAATTATTTGTCATAGTGGGCAGACAGCAAATACACCTGTTGTTTACACAGAAAGTGGGAGTCACTTGTCGCGATGCATGCTATTTACACACAATATTTTAATCATATCACCCAGTTTATTGTGTACAGTATGTCCCGCTGTTAAGTAATGGTAAGTAATCCTATAAAATCCTTCAAAATTCCATAGGTACAAAACCCCGCTAAGTTTCAGCTGGTTAGATGTAAAACTTGCAGTTACAAGCTCTGACCCATATTTACCTGCCTGCAAATAATTTGGGTTTGACAAGGGATGCTGTTTATCATACAGCTGGAATTGATTATTTATTTTAATGAGTGAATTAATATTGATATATTATCCTGAAATATCAATTCATATACATGCCTAAATTTTAACCTGACCATCAGACAGGTGAATTTGAGAATTTGACAGTCCATGCTGAAAATAACCAGTCCCAGGCAGTCCGGCAGGAAAAAGTGTTATTTCCTGAAATAAGGCACCTATTGATTAATATTTCATCCACAAGACTTCGTTTGAAGTATGAACCTCTTATTCAACGTTCAGTGTCTTCACGCTTGCCAATGTAAAATATACAGAAGTTATATCAGCTTCATCAGTCAGATATTAAGCCAATAAATATTGTTACTGACTAGGGAAATCTCAAGTTAAAAACAAAGTTATTTTCTTCATGTTCTACATGCTTTAATTAAGTCTGGACTAGATGATCCAGTGATCAACATCATGAGCATATTGACAGCTTGTAGTCCAGACAACATATTTGATGTACCTATCTCACTTTGTGTACTGGCAATTATTTGCAACACTTGGAGAGTGTGGGTTTAAACCTCTGGAACGTAATCTTAATCAAGAAAGTGTAATCGCAGATGTCACATGTGAGGTTTGGCCACAGTCTTTATCATACTTTACCATCACCATACTGATATACCCATGTTTAATGATGTCACTTAAGAAGTGCAGTGATCTTTCACCATTTATAGTATGCCTGTTTCACTTACCTGGCCTTACCTCACCATTGGTAGCTTAGCTTCCCCTCTTCCCCACGCTTTGCCTCAACTAAACATTCCTCACCAGGTCGCTTCAATTCCCACGCCACACCTAGCTTTGATTCAGCTAATATCACCACACAGTTTTCCCCAACTCACCAACTGTCACCATGCCCCAACACACCACACTCAACCTCACCTCACCATACAGCTTTCCCCAACTCATTGACTGTTACCATGCCCCAACACACCACACTCAACCTCACCTCTTCACACTGCTTTCCCCAACTCACCAACTGTCACCATGCCCCAACACACCACACTCAACCTCACCTCACCACACAACTTTCCCCAACTCATTAACTGTCACCATGCCCCATCACACCACACTTAACCTCACCTCACCACACAACTTTCCCTAACTTACCAACTGTCACCATGCCCCAACTCACCACACTCAACCTCACCTCACCACACAACTTTCCCCAACTCATTAACTGTCACCATGCCCCAACACACCACACTTAACCTCACCTCACCTCACCTCACCTCACCTCACCTCACCTCACCTCACCTCACCTCACCTCACCGCTTTTCATTAACTGTCACCATGCCCCAACACACCACACTTAACCTCACCTCACCACACAACTTTCCCTAACTTACCAACTGTCACCATGCCCCAACACACTACATTCAACCTCACCTCACCTCTTCACACAGCTTTCCCCAACTCACCAAATGTCGCCATACCCCAGCACACCCACTTTGCCTCACCTCACCTCACCTCACCACACAGCTTTCCCCAACTCACCAACTGTCAGTGTCACTATGCCCCAACACACCACACTCAACCTCACATCTTCACACAGTTTCCCCCAACTCACCAAATGTCACCACACCACACTTTGCCTCACCTCACCTCACCTCACCTCACTTCACCTCACCTCACCTCACCTCACCGCTTTTCCCAACTCACAAATGTCACCATGCCCCAACACACCACACTCAACCTCACCTCTCCTCACCACACAACTTTCCTTATATCAATAACTGTCACCATTCCCCAACACACCACCTTCAAGTTCAACCTCACTTCTCCACACAGCTCTCCACAACTCACCAGTTGTCACCATGCCCCAACAGATCACACTCAATCTCACCTCACCTCACCATATACCTCTCCACAACTCACCAGTTGTCATCATGCCCCAGCACACACAACTCACCCCAGCTTACCTCACAGTCACAGCAGGTCACTTCAAACATGCCACATCTCACCAATCCTGACCTTGTCCCACCTCAGTTTGACTCACCTAGAAAATACCTCTCAACTCAACCCACTCCATCCAACATCAGCATGCCTCACCTCACCTCAACCACAACCTCAGCCTGAACTTCCAAAAAGTTATAATTTTATGCTTGTATTGGTGAGGCTATATTATTATGACACTTAATGATTTAAAGTTGTAGATTCCCATAGTAACTACAAGGTACATGTTGTGTTGTACGCCAACTAGGGGAAGACATGTAATTTTTTGATTCAAGACAAGTGGTTATGTGAGGAAAATCCTTCCTGGACTGTTAAACGTTGCTTGTCATGTAATGGACAGTGTTATCATCATGATGAGTCAGCCAGGTAGACCGTATATCAGGAGCTGATCATATACATTGAGGTCACGGAGCAGATACTCATCTCAGATGCATCCAGGGATGCAATGTCTCTGTATCTGTCAACAAAGTGTTACATGAGTGTTTCTCAGTGTGTTGTGAATCTGTCCACAAACATCACTGGACATCATGGGGCAATACATAAAGTTCTTCACTCACGTAATAATGCCTGTATAGACTAAGGGAATTCCCCATTATATCAAACACTGTGCCATGCCATACCAAAAGATATTGAAATATGGTGCTTGTTGGTCCCAGTCTGGCATTCAGCATTAATGGGTACAACAAGGACTCCTTGACTATAATGTGTCCGAGTGGGGTGTTCATGCTTTACTGTCGCATGGCATCTCAGTGAGCTAGCATATAAAACCAACGTAAACCACATGTGCACGCTGAAATTTGAGCAAAATGTTCTCAAGAATGACATTAAGCCCCATTTCACCTCACCTACCATATATGTCCTCATTTGTATTGCTGCCCCGGGTTTTCAGCCCACATACCTCATCAACAAAGTGTACAAAGTGTCAGCAAAAATTATGTTTGTCTTTATTGTTTTTCTCTGATGATCAGTTGGATGGAGAATGTTTTGTGTGGATAACACACTGTTGACACGTTGTGACACCAGACTGGTGTTAGTGGAACTGTCTTCATTTACAAGGTAGCTTTTACTGGTTCAATCATACATTCTCACAAACCAGTGACTTGTCAAACAGATTGGGACATCTCAGATGCTTTTTTAATGAGACAGGGATTTTCTAAGGAGAAAATTATGGATAATAATAATGTGTCCATTTATATAGCACTAAACTCCACACTAGGTATGCTAATAGCAGTGACAATGAATAACCCAAAACTCTAGCAAATGGTAAGTCATGCCTATATGTATAGCTGTACCTACTGTTTGGAGTTGATTGTAGTAGCCACGTGACTTCCATGTCGTCTGTTCAGTAATGACTGCCTACTACTTGGGAATATGAGAATAACCTAAAACTTTCTTCCACTGAGAAGCATTTATATTTACATATTTAGAAGTGTTAATTACCCAGTAAAGAAAAGACACTGTGTAAAAGTACTGAATACTTTAAAATAGTGGGAGTATGCAAAATGCTAGTTACTTCTCCTGAAAATGCAATTACTCATACGTAAATAAACATGGGAGTAAATACCCAATTGCTTGAAAAATTATCTGGAGCTCTGAAAGTGGCCTCAAGCTTCTAAGTCAAAATGGCCACAGAAAAGTCAAAATGGCCACAAACCCCTAGTCAAAGTGATCACACAAAAAAGTCAAATCGGCCTTACATTATTTTATTATTTTTCAATACTCATGACATTGTATTGTTTGATATCAAAGTGTAAAAATGAGAAAAGTTATAACAGACAAAACTTGATGTTCATTACAAATAACAAATAAATATGTATGTTCTTTAATCATGTACAAGCACCTTTTTACTGTTAATTTTACTGTTTATCAGTTACTTCTAGTCAAAAGCTTGATCTTCTAATGGTCCAGTCAGCTGTTTCGTCTAGTCAAAAGCTTGATCATTCCAACAGTCCTCCTGAAGATTGACCATGACTGCTTCCTTCACCTGAGAAGTATAAGAACAATAAAATTAGACACAAGGATTACTAGTTAATTGATCAGTGGCGGCTAGTTAACAGTCCGAGACGTAACGTGTACTCGAGACGGCCTATCGTCTCTTGTCCGCGAGACGGTGCGCTCCGCGGTACTAACTGAAGCGCTTCCCCCTAATTAATTCAATCACCGTGGAACCACCTTGATTGGGTGCGAACACGATGCAGGGTAATTAAAGCGTCCCGTAAAATCCCCAAGGGTGGTGGGGTACTTGACAGTCGTGAAGGAACGGGTTTTTCGATCTCAGATGCCACGCTTTCGTCATTTGCACTGGATAGGTTACAACCTGGTTAACGAGGCATTTCTAGATTCACATATTAATTAAGGTTACACATTGTTTGTAATCATGTGTAGATTAGTAATTAACGAGCCAATTAGAGGATCCCTACATTACACCCTCTGACCTCTTGAGGACTAAAATGAAAACATATTTAATAAATATTGCATCATATGTTATACTGTTTGTATTACATTACAAAGTATATATGTACTACTAAAAAACTACAATGAATGCCAATAATTTACTAGACAATATATATGTATTGTCATTTCATGTATTTGAGAATAGGGAAATACCTTTTTGACATAGGTTTATCCACTAGACTCCATCAGTAGAGGTTTCCCCTTCTGTGAAGTATCTCAAAGTACCAATCAGGAAAGTGTGTCAATAATAGACACCAAGTCTTGTCATTATTACACTTTGATATCAAACAATACAAATGTCATGAGTATTGAAAAACAATGAAATAATGTATGGATATTTTGACCTTTTTATGTAGCCATTTTGACTTTTTTGTGTGGCTATTTTGACTAGGGTCAGTGTGGCCATTTTGTCCTGTGGCCATTTTGACCTGTTCCCTTCAGTGCCATAGTTATTCAAATTTTAGAAGAATACACAATTATTTCTCAAAAATTGACCTGCAGGTTGTGCAAGTGAGACTCAACTAGGTTGCACTTTGTAACTGGGTTGCACAAGTGCAAGTAAGGAAGCACTAAATGGAGCCCTGTGCAGCAATGCATTACACACACAATACATGATGATATGAATACTGGTAGGAGATATGTACCAGTATATTTGACTCTTTTATTGTACTTGATAAAAGTTGATATGCCTAAGTAGCTGGTTTGTCTTGATCGAGGTGAGACGTAAACTTTATTGCAGAAAATATTTACTTTGGACGCAGAAATCAAATAGAACAGCCAACAGTCAGGATCTGCTCACTGTGCCCAGCTTTAGCCTGAAAACTTGGGACAGTGTTCTCACACCTATGCAGCCCCTACTGTCTGGAACTCTCTTCCTTATGACTCCAAAACCATTTACAATTTCCCACGACCTCCAGTTAGGAACTGGCATCCATCAATGTGGTTCAGGACACGTTTTGACTTGTGTCTGTTTCTGTTTCCAGATGGGGTTTGGCAGTGACCTCCAGGGAAGGGTGTCCCATGAGGGTTTGCTTAGTCTCCAGGATGCCGAGATTCGTTTACTTGAGAACTTCCGGAAGTGCTTGATCCTGCGCTATGAAGCAGACCGACAGTACGCCTCATCTCTCAACAAGTTCCTTCAGCAAGCACAGAAGTTGGACCTCCGGGACGTTCTGGACTTCTCGGCTTATCACGACGTGAGTTTCCAACTTCCTGACATGACGACGAGTATAGATTGTCACATGAAACAACACATTAGATTATTACAGGCTGCCTTCCACAAGTGACACAGGGATAATTTCACTTCTTTACACCAGAGGGTTTACACATCGGTTTTAGCAAAATTATGGCAGGGGAGGCCAGAAACGGGTTTCACACAATTTACCCGTGTGGAGAATAGAACCGAGGTCTTGAGTGTGACATAAAGATGCTTTAACAACCTGGCTACCCAACCACTCTTTGTGTAGTGAGATAATCAGTAGCCATCTTGAGTAAGACGTGAATGAATTTAGTTCTATGCTGCTTTTAGCAATATTCCAACAATACCACATCAGGGAACACGAGCAATAGGCTTCACACATTATGTGGGGAATCCAGCTCAGGTCCTGGTGCTGCACCTTATCCACCAGCCTACCCCACCATGTTTAGTCATTCACTTGCCAACTTCCTCACTCAGGTAATTTCACTCCCTTTCATAAGATAGCCAAGATACATAGAGTGTAACTTCCTCACACAAATTGGCAGGGATTATCTCACTATTCAAGAAATCTAACTTTAATTGTGCAGGCAGAGATTATCTGGGGATATTCTATTCATTAATTTATCAGGGTTTCCTTTCGTCATATGACAGTATCACTGTTGAACATTTTCAGGAAGATAAACTCTCCGCCATCTTTCCTTCAGATCAGAGACCGGTTGACTCTCTCTGACAGTAATGAGGAAGTAAAATTCTGTTCCTGGGAAATGTACATAACCGGTAATTGTGTCATTTCCAATGTTTAAAACAAGGGTCTATCATTGATAGTATCATTTGTATGACGAGCGTATCATTACATCCTGAGCATCCTCAGTGTGGTGGGGGGAGGGATATTGCTATTTAAGTAGTGAGTCAGTTCAAGTAGTTCAAATCGTTTCATGTTCAGACAGCGTGTGTAAAACTGAAAGACGGTTGTGTTTGGACAATAGTGTGAAACATTCAAGTTTACACAGCAAATGTGAAACAGCATACTGTTAGATGGCACCTGTGTGGCACAAGCCAGACAGTGTCGTGTTTAGACAGCCCTCTTTAAAACAGTGACTACCCATGGGAAAAGTGTCACAATAGTGTAGGCCTTGTCATAAAGTGTCTTTGTATGACAAGCCCTTGGACACAAGTCTGATCCTTGGACACAACTTTGATCCTTAGACACAAGTCTGAACCTTGTATGTATGTTTGATCCTTGGACACAAGTCTGATCCATGGACACACCTCTGATCCTTAAACACACCTCTAAACTTGTATGTATGTTTGATCCTTGGATACAAGTCTGATCCATGGAAACAACTCTGATTCTTAGACACACCTCTAAACGTTGTATGTATGTTTGATCCTTGGACACAAGTCTGATCCATGGACACACCTCTGATCCTTAGACATAAGTCTGACCCTTGGACTCATGCCTGACTCATGCCTGACCCTTGTACACACCTCTGAACTTTGTATGTATGTTTGATCTTTAGACACAAGTCTGATCGTTGGACACAAGTCTGATCCTTGGACAAACCTCTGAACCTTGTATGTATGTTTGATCCATAGACACAAGTCTGATCCTTAGATACATGTCTGATCCTGGGACACAAGTTTGATCCATGGACAAAAACATGATTCATTGACCAAGACTGATCACTCATGTTCATTCATGTTCATCACTGCCCCTGTCATGTTCATCACTGCCCCAGCTAAGTTCATCACTGCCCCAGCTATGTTCATTACCGCCCCAGTCATGTTCATCACTGCCCCTGTCATGTTCATCACTGCCCCAGTCATGTTCATCACTGCCCCAGTCATGTTCATCACTGCCCCAGTCATGTTCATCACTGCCCCTGTCATGTTCATCACTGTCCCTGTCATGTTCATCACTGCCCCTGTCATGTTCATCACTGTCCCTGTCATGTTCATCACTGCCCCAGTCATGTTCATCACTGCCCCAGCTATGTTCATCACTGCCCCAGTCATGTTCATCACTGCCCCAGTTATGTTCATCACTGTCCCTGTCATGTTCATCACTGCCCCAGCTATGTTCATCACTGCCCCAGCTATGTTCATCACTACCCCTGTCATGTTCATCACTACCCCTGTCAAGTTCATCACTGCCCCTGTCATGTTCATCACTGCCCCAGTCATGTTCATCACAGCCCCAGTCATGTTCATCACTGCCCCAGTCATGTTCATCACTGTCCCAGTCATGTTCATCACTGCCCCTGTCATGTTCATCACTGCCCCTGTCATGTTCATCACTGCCCTAGCTATGTTCATCACTACCCCTGTCATGTTCATCACTGTCCCTGTCATGTTCATCACTGCCCCTGTCATGTTCATCACTGCCCCAGCTATGTTCATCACTGCCCCGGCTATGTTCATCAGTACCCCTGTCATGTTCATCACTGCCCCTGTCATGTTCATCACTGCCCCTGTCATGTTCATCACTGCCCCAGCTATGTTCATCACTGCCCCAGTCATGTTCACCACTGCCCCAGCTATGTTCATCACTGCCCCTGTCATGTTCATCACTGCCCCAGCTATGTTCATCACTGCCCCTGTCATGTTCATCATTGCCCCAGTCATGTTCATCACTGCCCCTGTCATGTTCATCACTGCCACAGCTATGTTCATCACTGCCCCAGTCATGTTCATCACTGCCCCTGTCATGTTCATCACTGCCCCAGTCATGTTCATCACTACCCCTGTCATGTTCATCACTGCCCCAGTCATGTTCATCACTGCCCCTGTCATGTTCATCACTGCCCCAGCTATGTTCATCACTGCCCCTGTCATGTTCATCACTGCCCCAGCTATGTTCATCACTGCCCCAGCTATGTTCATCACTGCCCCTGTCATGTTCATCACTGCCCCAGCTATGTTCATCACTGCCCCTGTCATGTTCATCACTGCCCCAGTCATGTTCATCACTGCCCCAGCTGTGTTCATCACTGCCCCAGTCATGTTCATCACTACCCTTGTCATGTTCATCACTGCCCCAGCTATGTTCATCACTACCCCTGTCATGTTCATCACTGCCCCAGATATGTTCAACACTGCCCCAGTCATGCTCATCAGTGCCTCATGTCTGTTGATCACTGCCCCAGTTTTGTTGATCAATGCCCCATTTGTGTTGATCACTTCTGGGCCGCATTGGAAGCTGGTAAATGCAGAGTCAAATGATAAAAGAGCTCTTTTCTTAATTTGTATTCCATAGTTTTATTCCCAAATATGAATAACCCCAATATGCTCAAATATATTTACAAATACCAACTACAACATTAGAAATATCTTCAAACATGACACAATTCAAGTGTACAAATAAGACACTATCAGAGTGTGTCCTAGCATGACACAACAGTGCTAGTGTCCAAACAGAATACTACAATAGTGTGTCCAAAATATGACACAACACAAAAGATGCATCAAATGTGTAATCTCCAACTTTTTCAACCATATGTCTACAAACTAGATCCAAACACGCTCCCAAAGCCACCCATTTATACATAGAGAGTGCCACCCAATTATACCTAGAGAGAGCCACCCAATTATACATGGAGCCACCCAATTATACATAGAGAGCGCCACCCAATTATACATAGACAGCCACCCAATTATACATAGAGAGCCACCCAATTATACATAGACAATTATACATAGAGAGAGGCACCCAATTATACGTAGAGAGAGCCACCCAATTATACATAGAGAGCCACCCAATTATACATAGAGTGCCACCCAATTATACATAGAGAGCCACCCAATTATACATAGAGAGAGCCACCCAATTATACATAGAGAGACAATTATACATAGAGAGAGGCACCCAATTATACATAGAGAGTGCCACCCAATTATACATAGAGAGAGGCACCCAATTATACATAGAGTGCCACCCAATTATACATAGAGAGAGCCACCCAATTATACAGAGAGCCACCCAATTATACATAGAGTGCCACCCAATTATACATAGAGAGAGCCACCCAATTATACATAGAGAGACAATTATACATAGAGCAAGGCACCCAATTATACATACATAGAGAGAGCCACCCAATTATACATAGAGAGAGCCAGTAAAGTGTGACTGCTCTCATTCAAGTCGAACACCGAAGTGAAAACAACCACGTACTAATCTACACGGGTGTCTGCAGAAAAGGTGTCAGTTGCAAATGTGTTGGCGCAAACGTTATTGTGTATCCATGAACGGGGGTGTTTCGGGTGAATCCTTCTGTCCAACTTCCAAACGTATGTTCATTAGTAGCATGTATTATGATGTTTTTATTTATGTTTGTGAAACTGTGTTATTAACAACATTTAGTTGGTGTATGAACCTGGACATCCCTGTCTAGCCGGCATTTATGTCTGCCTATGGCCCATTCATTTGTCACTAAGGTTGGCTCAGACTTGAAATAGCCATGAAAGTAACAACATACTGGTTTTACAAAGAATACTGATATTGACGTCAAGAACAGCTGACATAACTTATGTTGCATGTGAAATGGTGATAACCATGTTAACGTGAGGATTTGCTACATGACTGAAAAATACAGATGACTTGTGTTAACAAAGCTGCTATTTAGACAGACTGTCTGTCTGCTGCTGTGTGGAATAGAGAGAGTCTGAATTTAGCCCATTGAGTGAGTGACTGGACAGATAGAGTTGTAATACTAAATAGGTCAAGCTGAGTACGTCAGCTCTACCAGGAAGCAGTATCAGGAGAGTCTCGTCTTTGTTGTTATCAATGAACAGTTATTTATTCAACTACAAAGGACATTAAAAATACAAATAAAGTCCTTATTAACTCTTCCATATTTCAGTACAGTCATTGGTTATGTGAGTGAGTAGTTTTATGCTGCACTTAGCAATATTCCAGCTATCTGATGTCAGTCTGTAAATAATTGAGTCTGGATCAGACAATCCAGTGTTCACATCATTGTTCTGTGCGGTTGGGAATTGATGACGTGTGTCAACCATGTCAGTGAGCCTGACCAACCGATCCCATTAGACACCTCTTAAGACAAGCTTGGTTTTCACGAGTCATCTTTGGTTAAAGTTTCACGACATGGAGATCAGTATTGTCTGGTTGAACTCCATCTTTGATCTTGCTATAGTTGAGTATATAAGGAGCAAAACTGCTCTTCCCTTGTGTCAGTATATAAATAAGGAGATGACAGTAAAAGGCAGTGGTCAGTGTGTGTGTTAAATAAGCAGGCTGCAAGAAGAGTCAGAGAGGTCTGTCTATTAAAATAGGGAGACTATTGGAAGAGCATGAAGTCTGTCTGTTCTGTCTGTGTGTCAGTGTGTAAAATACGGAGACAACAGGAAGAGCCAGAGGTCTGTCTGCTCTTCCTGTGTGTCAGTGTGTAAAAGGGGAAGACAACAGGAAGAACCAGAGGTCTGTCTGCTCTGCCTGTGTGTAGTGTTTAAAATAGCGAGACAACAGGAAGAATCAGAGGTCTGTCTTCTCCTCCTGTGTGTCAGTGTGAGAAGTAGGGAGACAACAGGAAGAGCCAGAGGTCTGGCTGCTCCTCCTGTCTGTCAGGATGTAAAAGAGGGAGACAACAGGAAGAGCCAGACGTCTGTCTGCTCCTCCTGTGTGTCTGTGTGAGAAGTAGGGAGACAACAGGAAGAGCCAGAGGTCTGTCTGCTCTGCCTATGTGTCAGTGTGTAAAGTTGAGAGACAACAGGAAGAGCCAGAGGTCTGTCTGCCAGTGTTCAAAGTAGGGAGACTAAAGGAAGATTCAAAGGTCTGTCTGCTCTGCCTATGTGTCAGTGTGTAAAGTAGGGAGACAACAGGAAGAGCCAGTGGTCTGTCTGCTCTTCCTATGTGTCAGTGTGTAAAGTAGGGAGACAACAGGAAGAGCCAGTGGTCTGTCTGCTCTGCCTGTGTGTCACTGTGTTGACCTGTTCTCTCACTCAGGAGTATTTTGGTTTTCCAAGGACAACTGACCATCTCTCTTCCATTTGTCTGCATGAAGACCATTTTGTTAAATGAGTAACTTGAATACTGTTGGTTTGGCTGTTTTCAGTTTTGGGGAACACCTTCGTTCATCTAAAGGATTCTGATATCTGTGAAGAATATTCAGCAAACTTAGTACTTAGAAAAAGTTTGTTCAACCAATAGCTCTAGAAGTATTCATTAACATGTTTTCAAAATTCAGAAGCTCATTCCATGAAGAACTGCTGTGCTTTGATTATGCTTTGTTTATACATTTCTAATTTTTGAAAGGGTTATGTCAGTGTACATTACTATGAAAACGAAAAAAAAACAATCAAACTGTTATGCCAAACTTCAACACAATGGATTTATGAGTTTGTAATAAGGGGATATATCCATATCTGTATGAATGGAGCAGTGCAAAGTCATATTTTGATATTTTTGATTTATCAAGAAATATTACAGTTCACATCTCTTTAACTCAGGCTGCAGTCAGGCTGCATAAAAAGAATTAAATATTTCTTGGGCACATTTTTTTTAAAAGTGATGATGGCGGTAGGACTTTGTTTTTTAATTTTTGATAGGAAAAAAGTGACATGGGAGGAACACATTTTTTCATTCTCTCAGAAATTCAGCCTGGGAAGTTCCAGACGTATTAATGAGTTGTCGATTCAGTCACACTCATTCTTACAGACAGTGATTCTTATAGTGGACAAATGGATGCTTGGGACACGGCGAAGTCAGAACTATTTATTTTAAACGGCAATAAAAGATTGTTATTAGCACAAATGAAAGCGATGCACCGATGGCCAAGAACCATTTCACTTTTTTCAGTTAAACTTAAAAGTCCACATCGAACTTGTTCAACCAATTACTTTACAATCATGTAATAGGGTGATTTCAAAGTAATGGTTTCTTTGTTGATAGGAAGGGTGCCATGCAAAGTTTTGCACAGATCTCTGGTCTTTGCCAAGACTGAACATTATTGATTGTTGTTCAGCTGAAGTTGGAAATCACATTATTAGCGAGCTTTGCTCACATATTTGTTTTGTTGTGTGTCACGATCTGTGTTTCCTGTTTCAGGCCGTTAGCACGATAGTGAAGGAGACGGAGAACATGGTGTTGCGGCTGCGTCTGAACGCTGACGCTCTCTCGTCACGGACTCTGGATACTCTTAATGCAGTCATCAGCGAGAAGAAAGCTCTCCGGAAACAGTATCTGGAAGAAAGGAACAGACTCGACTCAGACTTCAATAAGGTGAGAACAGACTCGACTCAGACTTCAATAAGGTGAGAACAGACTCGACTCAGACTTCAATAAGGTGAGAACAGACTCGACTCAGACTTCAATAAGGTGAGAACAGACTCGACTCAGACTTCAGTAAAGTGAGAACGGACTCCAGACTTACAACAGTCTTCTCAAACTAAACTCTGATGGACACCAGATGGACACCAAAACGTCTCCACACAGACTTCATGCAGACTCCACAGATGTATTATAGAAACCACACAGTCTCCATACAGACTTCACATGGACTTCACACAGACTTCACATAGACTTCACAGTCTTTACACAGACTTCACATAGACTTCATGCACACTTCACACAGACTTCACACAAACAGACAAACTCAATAAATACACCTCACAGACTCCATGCAGATTTAATGTGTGTTTCCAGATTACATATTAAGATGTACCTCTAAATGGAACTCAATGTTGGATGTAGGTATCAGAAAATTGCCTGTCCCAGTGTTTTAGTACAATTGGAATTTGGGTGGAGGACAGTAAGACACGGCATTTCTGTTATAGACTCATGAATCTGTTCTTTACAAAATAGGATTGATGAAGGATAATCTTTGTACATTTTGTCAGTTAGAAAGTGAAACATTAGACAATTTATTTTCTTCCTGTCGAAAAGGTCAAGCTATGATAAATGAGCTCCAATTTTTGTAAGAAAACAGAAACTACTTGAAGTAAAACTTAGATACGGGCAATCCCTTCTTTGTGATCCAGAGTTGAATATTTTTGAAAAACACCTTTTTATAATAACCATGCGTATTATTCCAAACTGTCATTACAATACAACTATTTATTTTTACCCAATTATTACCTCTAATAAACATGATAAAATATCATCACAACATTGACACATTCATAGTTTTCCCTATGCTGACTCGTTCCTTGGAGACAAGTCCAAGTGTACAGAAAAATGGGTCGCCTTGCTAATATAGATGGACACGACTAATGTTTGTTCATATCTTCCTCGCTCCTCCCATTCTCTCCTAAATTTCAAATCGTTTTTCTTTGTTTCTTTCATTTTCTGGTGTCCCCCGCCGTGATATTGCTGGAATATTGCTAAAAGCAGCGTAAAACTAAGCTCACTCACTCACTCTTTATTTCTTTATACTTTATTCATACAGTCATTTAACCTGTGTTGTTTCCCATTTTCCTGCAGTTTAGATACAAGTTCACTTCATATTACCAAGCCTTAATAATTTGAAAAAGGGGATTTTCCAGATTACCGTTTATACCTCTTACTTATGTGTGTTTCAGGTGCAGGAGAATGTCCAGGGCAACAAATCGGAATATCTCCGCATGGCTGAAAAGCTGAAGCTGGAACGAGCCAAGTACATGGACATACAGACAAAAGGTAGGTCAGAGATCTGTTCATACTCACCAGTCTTGTTTCTTGTGACTAAAAGTGTGAGGAATGCCAAGGAAGTCAATTATGGTATGACATGTATGGTATGACGTGTATGGTATGACATGTATGGTATGACATCTACTGGAGACTGTTCTTGTGTTCGGCAGGCAAGATTGGTAGCAAGCTGGAGGATGCCCGGGCGCGGTACCACAAGACGACAGTAAAGCTACATAAACTACATAATGACTACGTCATATCACTGAAAGATGCTACAGAGTTCCAGACGGGCTATCTTGGTACCACGCTCCCTGCCTTCCTCGACTCTCACCAGGCTGTGCAGGAAACACTGCTACACCAGAGGTCAGAATCTCATCACTCCTTAGTCTTGTGGGTAAATCTGTTGCTACTGGGTTCATCCAGTAGTGTTGCCTCACTCACTTATCAACACTTCTGGGAGTGGCGGCTAGCTAGCCCAGTGGTCAAAGCGCTGAAGATACATGTTTGATTTCCTACATGGGCACAATGTGTGAAGCCCATTTCTGGCATCCCCTACCAGTATATAGATGGAATATTGCTAAAAGTGGAATAAAACTAAACTCACTCTCACTCAGCATCAACACATCCAACAACTCACTCAAATCCACTCACAAACTCACTTACTCACTCAAATCCACTAACAAATTCCCCAACCCACTCACTGACTCACTCACTCACCAACTTTAAGCTCGACCACTCACCCACTTGTTCATCAACCTATCCCCAACCAGCTCACTCACCAACTCAACCACTCACTTTCAACTCATCCACCACCAGCTCACTCACCAACTCAACCACTTGCTCATCAATTCATCCACTACCAACTTACACCAACTCAACCACTTGCTCATCAATTCATCCACTACCAGCTCACTCACCAACTCAACCACTTGCTCATCAACTCATCCACTACCAGCTCACTCACCAACTCAACCACTTGCTCATCAACTCATTCACCACCAGCTCACTCACTAACTCAACCACTTGCTCATCAATTCATCCACTACCAGCTCACTCACCAACTCAGCCACTTGCTCATCAATTCATCCACTACCAGCTCACTCACCAGCTCAACCACTCATCCAATCCCTCTCTGACTGTTCCAGTAAGTTTGTGCTTGAGGACTTTCTGGAGCTGACCAACCTGTCCAGTGAGGAGTACCAGGCCATGCACCGATCCATGGAGGATGCGGTCAACAAGATCGAGCCAACCACAGAGTACACCCCCGGCTTCATCACCAAGTTCAAGTGAGTAGTTCATCAGAATAATGAGTGTGTTGGCACAGGAAAACCTGATCAGCACCAGCCAGGCTTGGCTGTGCCTGTCAAACCCTGGTATGTAGACATTACTGTAATCCTATGAGGACCCATGTTAGAGTTGGTCTTCACTAACACATGCTTGTCGTAAGAGGTGACTAATGGGAGTGAGTGGGCTCGCTGACTTGGTTGACACGTGTCATCATATCCCATTGCATAGACTGATGTTCATGCTGTCAGTCACTGGATTTTCATTTCCATGCTTCGTTATTTGGCAGGCCGCCACATGGCCGCAATATTGCTAAGTTATACAACACACAACCGACAGTTTCCTACTGACTGTGAAACCTCTGAAACAGCAGCAAATTTAGATGTTCGTTCTCCATGTTACAGGAGCGAGAAACTGTCAAAACTGATGTTTGACTTTGATGACAAGCTGCTGGATGACTACAAGGGCGTCCTGAAACCTAGTACCCTGCAGATAGACGATGCCACTTGTGAATCTCTGCAGCACAAGTACGTGACCCATTAGAAAGTGCTGACTCATCACCCTGCAGATAGACGATGCTACCTGTGAATTTAATCCTCGGTTTCTCCAGGGTATACGTTCCAATAAATCTCCACTGGATCTCCCTGAATCTACTGTTCTTCAATTTTATTGCCTCCCTTGGCTTGCTTTTTATCCAGTCAGGTCTACGCTGAGAAGTTGAACGAACTCACTTTCCCTTTTAAAATTACCTTAACAATTCAAATTTGGAAACAAAAACGATGCTGAGAATGATCTGAAAGCTGTAGAAGGATTTCTTGCATATATTTTTAAGTTTTGGACCTGTCAATTTGTCTGTTGGATTTCCCTGAATCTGTGTCCCACTGCAAACAAACCTTCACAGCTGTGATGCCTATCTTTCTTGACACTGGCTAGCTCAGTTGTAACGGCGTCTTAGCAGCAGAATTACACGTACTGTGTACAGTAAACTGTGTACCGTACAGTCCTGGGTGGAGGGTGTAAGATGATATTGTTTGAGATCATGTGTGAGATGATGTTTTGGGGTTGTGCAGGAAGTCGGAGTATGGGGACCAGTTGGCAGCCTCCCAGTCAACGATGGAGCAAAAGACGTCGATGCTGCAGGAATTAGCTGTGGAGGTACAGCAGCTGGATGACAAGGTTGTGGAGGATCACACACTTGACAACATCACAAAGTAAGTCACACACCCTCACTAGCAATCTGCAGCTGCTCAGTGTTGCTGCCTTTATGTGCTGGCAAATAGATTCATAGCTTCAGCAACCCCACAAAAGTTCTAGAATCTGTACTTTACTGAGAAAGTGTGATCACAAGCATAACATGAGAACACACTTAACTGTTGTCATCAGGCTATAGTGACAGAATTTGGGCCGCGTTTGCTGAGTTTCAAGACAGTCACTCTAGGTAAACTTAGTGTCAGAGTATTTCGTCACACTCCACCACTCAGTGTAACAAAACTTAGTCTCAGAGTATTTCGTTACACTCCACCACTCAGTGTAACAAAACTTAGTGTCAGAGTATTTCGTCACACTCCACCACTCAGTGTAACAAAACTTAGTCTCAGAGTATTTCGTTACGCTCCACCACTCAGTGTAAAAAAACTTAGTGTCAGAGTATTTCGTCACACTCCACCACTCAGTGTAACAAAACTTAGTCTCAGAGTATTTGGTCACACTCCACCACTCAGTGTAACAAAACTTAGTGTCAGAGTATTTGGTCACACTCCACCACTCAGTGTAACAAAACTTAGTGTCAGAGTATTTCATCACACTCCACCACTCAGTGTAACAAAACTTAGTCTCAGAGTATTTCGTCACACTCCACCACTCAGTGTAACAAAACTTAGTCTCAGAGTATTTGGTCACACTCCACCACTCAGTGTAACAAAACTTAGTCTCAGAGTATTTCGTCACACTCCACCACTCAGTGTAACAAAGCTTAGTCTCAGAGTATTTGGTCACACTCCACCACTCAGTGTAACAAAACTTAGTGTCAGAGTATTTGGTCACACTCCACCACTCAGTGTAACAAAACTTAGTGTCAGAGTATTTGGTCACATTCCACCACTCAGTGTAACAAAACTTAGTGTCAGAGTATTTCGTCACACTCCACCACTCAGTGTAACAAAACTTAGTGTCAGAGTATTTCGTCACACTCCACCACTCAGTGTAACAAAACTTAGTCTCAGAGTATTTGGTCACACTCCACCACTCAGTGTAACAAAACTTAGTGTCAGAGTATTTGGTCACACTCCACCGCTCAGTGTAACAAAACTTAGTCTCAGAGTATTTGGTCACACTCCACCGCTCAGTGTAACAAAACTTAGTCTCAGAGTATTTGGTCACACTCCACCACTCAGTGTAACAAAACTTAGTGTCAGAGTATTTCGTCACACTCCACCACTCAGTGTAACAAAACCAAGTAGAAGGTCGCATCAAGTAACCTTTGAGAGACCAATGACCATCCAATCAAACGTGAGACGGTTAAACAGATTTAACCAATCGGACAACAGCTACTATTTAGGGATCGGAGGGACTTTCAAAATATTCAGGCCACTGACACAGATCTCTCCACAAACAAAAATCAGCATATAACACAGTTATTTGACCTGCAGTATATACGCTTTGGGGTTTCTGTTGACATGGTTACCATTAGCTAATATTTCCATAAGATAACATCCCTGAATATTGCCCAAAACACTATTTTCGGTGACTATTTACTCACCATTGTCATGGTTGTACGTACGCTGTGTGCATCACCCGCAAGTGAGCGTACACTAAATTGCATTCAGAATTGTTCAGGTACGAACCTTTTCAAGATAGAAATTTCAAAAGGTATGTGCGAATGTGCACTTTCGCGATTTGGTAAGCTGAGTTCTGATTGGTCAGTCTCAAAGGTTACCTGACACAACCTCCCATAAGGTTTTGTTCGACTCAGTCATGGAGTGTAATGAAAAGTACTGTGGATAAGTTTACTTAGACTGCAGGACAGTGATCATATTTCCCCTTGACTCCATTGAAGGCATGCCATGACTTGTCTACCACTGATGCTGTCACCATGTCAGTTATGTGTAAGACAGCAGTTTATTATGGTGACACATTGTTGAATCTGGCACTGGATGCTGGGACGATGTGTTGCAGGTGGAAGATGACTTGTTTGCCTTCTGATGCTATCATAATGTCAGTTACATGTAAGACAGTAGTTTATGGTGACACATTGTTGAAGCTGGCACTGGATACTGGGATGATGTGTTGCAGGTACGTTGACAAACGGAAGCAGCAAGAAATACTGAAGAAGGAGATTGCGGAGGAGAAGGTTCGGGTGGAGAGACTGACAGACTTGCAATCATACATCAGCCGGGGTCTCGACGAGCTGGGAGACAACCCTCCTCCGGTCCTCGCAGACTTGCAAGAAAACGGAGACCTGGTGAGTGGTATAGCTAAATTCTGAACACAAATTGGATGATTATTCCTTTAGCATGGATGACCTTGTGCTTTAACATGGATGACCTTGAGGTTTAACATGGATGACCTTGACCTTGCAGGAGATGGAAACCATCTGAGTTCTATTACTAAATCCCAAACACAAATCAACTGATGGTTTCCAATTGGTTATTCCTTAACAATGAACTGACCTTTAACTAACATGGATGACCTTGTAGGAGACAAGTTCCAACACCTCCACATCCTCGACAGGCAAGAAGAAGAAGTTTTCCCTGCCCAACATCACGGGGCTGAGGAAGAATAATCAGGGCCTCAAGTCCAGCAGGGACGATGTAGACAAGTCTTCTCGGGATGACCTCCTGGAGACGGGGCATGGTGTTCGTGAGAGCTACGAGCACACAGAACCCGGCAGCTTCAGTAACGGCCCCCGGACCTCCATGAATGTGATGAGAGAGGCGGGACTCATGCAGGTGAGTGATGACTGGCAGGTGTTTGTATTGTTTAAGTTGTTACACACATTCTCATCCTCTTGTGTGCAGGGATATATAATTCCTGCTTACAGTGTGAACGAATGTGTAAGAGC
The DNA here is from genome assembly GCF_037392515.1 of Haliotis asinina. Taxonomy (NCBI): domain Eukaryota; kingdom Metazoa; phylum Mollusca; class Gastropoda; order Lepetellida; family Haliotidae; genus Haliotis; species Haliotis asinina. The sequence continues at coordinate 54,622,004 of NC_090292.1, forward strand.
GCTTAGTATTACAACACATTCAGCAATATTCAGCTACATAGCAACAGTCTGTAAATAGTCTGGACCAGACAATCCAATGATCAACAGCATGAGCATCAATCTACAGGATTTGCATATGATGACATGTGTCTACCAGCTTACATACCTGTGGTATGCCATATTGATTTACTGGTGTTACTGAGAATCTCATCCTCTTGTGTGCAGGACGTGGGAATCCCGCAGCCTAAGTCACGTCTTGAAGATGAGGAGTGGTTTCATGGAGTCTTGCCACGGGAAGAAGTGCAGAGACTGTTGAATAACGACGGAGACTATCTTGTGCGCGAGAGTAAAAATAAACGAACAAATGAAACCCAATATGTGTTATCTGTGTACTGGTCTGGATATAAACACTTCATCATTCAGGGAGACGTAAGTATGAGTGTCTTTGTTAGAAAATAAACAGTTCATCATACAGGGACATGTACGTATGAGTGTCTTTGTGAGGAAATAAACACTTCATCATTGAGGGAGATGTAAGTATCTGTTTGTTGGGGTATAAACACTTCATCTTTCAGGCAGATGTAAGTGTCAGAATGTTTGTCAGGATATAAACACTTCATCATTCGGGCAGATGTAATTGTCAAAATGTTTATGGAGGGTATAAACACTTCATCATTCAGGGAGACGTACGTATGAGTGTGTTTGTCAGGATATAAACACTTCATCATTCAGGGAGACGTACGTATGAGTGTGTTTGTCAGGATATAAACACTTCATCATTCAGGGAGACGTATGTATGAGTGTGTTTGTCAGGATATAAACACTTCATCATTCAGGGAGACGTACGTATGAGGGTGTTTGTCAGGATATAAACACTTCATCATTCAGGGAGATGTACGTATGAGTGTGTTTGTGTGGGTATAAACACTTCATTGTACTGGTCTGTACTGTATCATTCTACTGGTTGAGATATTTCAATGCTTCATCATTGTACTTTTGTGGAGAGAAGATAGGTACAAGAGTTGTGTGTTGCTGATGTGTGCATAATGCTGGTTGCGTTTCAGACAGGGGCATGGAAGTTCGAGGGTATGTCGTATCCCACAATCCCTGAGCTGATCTTCCAGCAGCACTGCTCGGGGGACCCCGTGACCACCAAGTCCCAGGCCATCCTGCGGACACCCATACTCCGCGAGGAGTGGGAGCTGATGAATGACGACATCTCCCTCGAGATGAAGATAGGAAATGTGAGTCAGCCTCCTTTGTACAGTCTGTTTTCTTGAAAATCTCCACAATGAATTGCACTCAAACACGAAAAAAAAACCAAATTAACAATATGCCTCAAGCATCAGTATTGGCTTCAAAGAGATTTCCAACAGTGAGACCATTGAAGGTCCGGGGTAGAATAGGCCTTCAGCAACCCATGCTTGCCGTAAAAGGCGACTATGCTTGTTGTAAGAGGTGACTAACCGGATAGGATGGTCAGACTCGCTGACTTGGTTGACACATGTCATCGATTCCCAACTGCGCAAATCGATGCACATGCTATTAATCATTGGATTGTCTGGCCCAGACTAAATTATTTACAGACCGCTGGACCGCTTATTTACAGCTGGAATGCTGCTTAAAGTGGCGTAAAACTAAACTCACTCACTCACTCCCTCCAACAGGCGACTATGGGTCCTGTCATAATACAAGTGCACTCTGATTACTGACAGCAGTGAGTCCATGTTCAAATCAGAATCACAACACGATGACTTTCAGTGCTACTGATGAAATCAACCGTACTTGTTCCCTTTGCTTATCTGAGCTGTTGCTACACTCTTGTCACAATGTTGAAAAAAAACCACTGATGGTTTGTTAAACAACCATTCTGTTTTGTTGACAAAAAATTATAAAGTTCTGCACAGTTGGTTTGGTTTTCCTATTTGCTTTGGCATTAGTTTGAGTTGTTTGCAATTATTTGCTTTTGAGTGCAGTTTATTGAGGCGATGTTAACTCAGGCTTGACATTCCGTGGTCTAACTGACAGTGTTGATCAGCCAACGTGTCTTAAATCCATGTAAAACGCTTTAGTTTCATTGATCAATGAAACCTCAACAAGTTTCTGTGTCACCCCTCAGAGGAGGGTGAAAAGTGGAGAAAAATATTATAAGTTATCACATCGTGTCGAGGGAAAGACAGGGTTTTATCAGTCTCAAGTAAGGTTGTATTCCCCGATCCGGCACTTTACTAAAGGCTTGTCGATGCACGCTTTTCTCACTTCGTGTCGTCACCGAGGTGTAGCAGGGTGATATGACTTTTGTAGCGTGAGTACACAACTTTTATACTCCCGCTCGTGGGTTGTGATGGATGTACATGGTATTTTATCAGAGTCACGTGGACCAATCAAAACTCGACATTCTTACATGAGGCTAGATAATACCTTGTTGCCACAGTAACTGCCAAACTCTCCACCGAGAAACTGTATCGGTAACAATTGTATGACATCCTAATATGATGCATGCAGTGCCCAGAGTTAAAAAATTGTTCCTGTAGCTGTTTTTGAGCTCACTGTGTACATGTTTATTTTACCGACTTTCAGTATTTTTAAGACTGTTTTATACATTGAATCATTTGCACACTTACCTTAAACATAATTAACCATTTTAGGTGTTTTAGGCCTGTTAAAAAATGTTTCACTGATTTTATAAATCAAGTCGAGAGGCAGATGATGTTTTGTTTATTTGTCCTAAAGTGGTAGTGATCTTCAAAGTATAATAGCATCAGATTGTGTACATTAAACATGACGGCAATATAAATATGTTGTATTCTTCTCCCTCGGGTAATACGGTCGGATGTATACATCTTTTTGGCATTTTTACCCTTCACTAACCCCTATATTACCCTCGAGAGAAGCATACAACTTCTATTGTCTTTTCAGGGCAATTTTGGTGAGGTATACAAGGGGGTGTACACACCCAAAAACCTGGTTGTGGCGGTAAAGACGTGCAAGGACACGCTATCGGAGGAGCAGAGGAAGAAGTTCCTACAGGAAGGCAGAATCCTGAAACAGTACGACCATCCTAACATCGTCTGCTTCATCGGGATCGCGGCACAGCGCCAACCTGTCATGATTGTCATGGAGTTTGTTGCAGGTCAGTGACCATCACTGTGAGTCTTGGCTGTGTGATTAAAGGAAGCTCAATGACAGGTTCTAGTTATTATGATTAAAGGAAGCTCGATGACAGGTTCCAGTTGTTATGATTAAAGGAAGCTCGATGACAGGTTCCAGTTGTTATGATTGAAGGAAGCTCGATGAAAGGTTCCAGTTGTTATGATTGAAGGAAGCTCGATGACAGGTTCCAGTTGTTATGATTGAAGGAAGCTTGATGACAGGTTCTAGATGTTATGATTGAAGGAAGCTCGATGACAGGTTCCAGTTGTTATGATTGAAGGAAGCTCGATGACAGGTTCTAGATGTTATGATTGAAGGAAGCTCGATGACAGGTTCTAGTTGTTATGATTGAAGGAAGCTCGATGACAGGTTCCAGTTGTTATGATTGAAGGAAGCTTGATGACAGGTTCTAGATGTTATGATTGAAGGAAGCTTGATGACAGGTTCTAGATGTTATGATTGAAGGAAGCTCGATGACAGGTTCCAGTTGTTATGATTGAAGGAAGCTTGATGACAGGTTCTAGATGTTATGATTGAAGGAAGCTTGAGTTCTAGATGTTATGATTGAAGGAAGCTCGATGACAGGTTCCAGTTGTTATGATTGAAGGAAGCTCGATGACAGGTTCTAGTTGTTATGATTGAAGGAAGCTCGATGAAAGGTTCCAGTTGTTATGATTGAAGGAAGCTCGATGACAGGTTCCAGTTGTTATGATTGAAGGAATCTCGATGACAGGTTCTAGATGTTATGATTGAAGGAAGCTCGATGACAGGTTCCAGTTGTTATGATTGAAGGAAGCTTGATGACAGGTTCCAGTTGTTATGATTAAAGGAAGCTCGATGACAGGTTCCAGTTGTTATGATTGAAGGAAGCTCGATGAAAGGTTCCAGTTGTTATGATTGAAGGAAGCTTGATGACAGGTTCTAGTTGTTATGATTGAAGGAAGCTCGATGACAGGTTCCAGTTGTTATGATTGAAGGAAGCTTGATGACAGGTTCTAGTTGTTATGATTGAAGGAAGCTCGATGACAGGTTCCAGTTGTTATGATTGAAGGAAGCTCGATGACAGGTTCCAGTTGTTATGATTGAAGGAAGCTCGATGACAGGTTCCAGTTGTTATGATTGAAGGAAGCTCGATGACAGGTTCTAGATGTTATGGCGTAATATGTGAAACCCTCTTCTGCTGTTCATTGTGATTATATTGTCTGTGTGAACAGGTAGATCCCTTCCTCATTCTTCTCGTCTTCCCAAGTAGTATAGGGAATGATAGTCCGAAAACACTTTTCAAAAACCCCTCTACAAAGCCTCATTTACTAAATGAGGCTTTGGTGGGACTATTAGCTCTTGCTATTATTACCCCTACTACAAAGCCACGCCATCACGTTTACCGTGACTTGGCAGGCGGTAACACTGTGCCGTACGGCACGATCAATAATTCTTCTCTTACAAATCCCCTACCCGGCCCATCCCTCAAGTAGTATAAGTTAGGTTCGTCGGCTTTCATATCCACTTTATCTATGTTGTAAGTTTTGACCGACCATATAGGATCGGTGGCTCGCTTACGGCTATCGCCCTCGTGTTCCCCCGGTTGGTATAGATACCTAACTAAGGCCCTATCTGGTATCTGTTTCTCCTTTCCACGCAATGGAGCAGACGACTCTGCTAACACTGATTTTAGTTTGATAGCGTCTGCCGGTTTCTTACCAGTGAGCCGGGTTACTTCATGGTTGATTGCCGACACCACCTCGGGTAACCTCGCTACCCATTCGGTCGATCGTTTTCCAGTGGTTGTCATTTCCCTAGCATATTGATGACCGAACAAGCGCTCAGCCAAAGTCCTATTAAATCTCTCAACTATGGCTTGGCTGCGATGGGCTCCGGCCGTGCCACGTCTGACCTTTGTATCGTGTTTGGCTAGCAGTTGTGAAACGGCACCCATGAACTCCCGTCCGGGATCAACTTGCAGCTCTGTTGGCCAAGTCAGCGGGCTGCGTTTGTATATGCGTTCTAATCCTTTGGCTACTTTGGCCGAATCTTTCGTGGTCAAGGGTTCGGCTTCCTTGTAACGACTGGCTACGTCCACTACGGTTAAGGCATACTTGTACCTCTTATCATGAGGTAGGAACAGTAGGTCTGCCTGGTGAATGCTATTAGGTATGTTAATTCCGAAACTCCTTCTAGGTACGTAGCGTGGCGCCGGCAAATAGATCTGCCACAGGGCTTGTTTTTCAAGCCACGCTTTGGCTTTCTCTGGTGATACTCGTGCCATTTTAGATAGCTTATCTACTGCGCTAGCTCCTTTCCAATATCCACGCGGGCTGTAATAAATAGCCTCAAATTTTTTCATGTCCATACGCGTATGTGTTTATACCATCAATAGCTATCCAACGTTTCGTGTCCATAGGCGATAGGGACGTCTTGTTTATAGTCAGTCCGTATATCTTATGTCCATCACTTCTAAGCGTGTTCATCTTATGCCTAAAGGTACGGGTCTTGAACAGGGCCTCCTTGAATCTGGCGTGTTTGATGTGTTGTTTCACCACATACTTCTTAACCCCTTTAGCTTTTCGGATCTCACTATTGTCGGCTTTCAATATGGAGTACATCTTAGGTCTCAAACCTATATACTCAGCTATTGGCGTGCCAGCACACTCGTCCTTCATCTTACCTAGGACCTTTTTATTTACCGTGCTGTGCATGGTATGGGTCTTAGGATAGTCGCTGGTGTCGTATAAATCGATGTGTTTTTTCATATCCTCGTATACATCCTCGGTTCGAATCTCCATCAGCAGGGAATCCGTGTCAGTGTACAGCACTTCGCACCTGTCGCCGTACTGTTTCTTAAGCTCGTTGTAGTAAAAGTCGTACATCAGGTGTTTGGATAAATCGAGGATACTCATCCCAACGTAAACAGGTCGGTTGAATTTTATGTGGCTTTTCTTCATGTGTATGGCAACTAGGTCGTCTGTGAATATTTTATTACGGTTGAATGCCGGACTGGCTATCAATTTCCTGAGCTTGTCTTCCTCATTAGATCTAACCAGTTTCACGGTTACGCGTTTCCTCAGGTTTTCCATAGTCTTACCAAACACCGAGTTGTTCATGAGCTTGTAGAGATTTTTCTCAAAATCACTGGTGGCTTTTTTTCGTAGGTCTGTGTTCATTCTGATGTAGGGCTCCATCCATGGGCTCTGGTCGAACATGAGCACCCTGTGTATTTTGGTCAACCTCATACCCAATGACAGGTACAGCTGTAGGTTGCGATAGTGAACTATGTACTTGGTCTTATTCATTAAGTTAGGCACGAGTTTCTCAACGTCCGCCACACGACCACCTGACAAGTTATGTTGGTACTCAGACATCCAGTCTGTGTTAACCTTCATACGTTCGGGTGCAAGGGGATAGCTGTTGTGCGATGCGTGTAATGCCTTGGGATACTCTAAGTCAACTTCGAGGATATACCCTTTGTTCGAATCTGGTGCAATGCTCATAACATCAACGTTTGGTACCCATTCGAATCCTCCTGTAGGTAGATACTGGCTCATAGCCCAGCCGTACAGGTTATTTGCGTCGAGGTAGAGAATGTGATTGGTTGGTTTGTTAGGATCGTAACCTTTCACGTATTGATTATTTGCTTTAGCGTATCGTTTGGATGCCATGGAAATCCCACCTCGCAAGCCTTTCTCAATGAATAGGTGCATGTCGTAATCTGTGAGCAATTCCAAATTAACTCCGGTCTTTCTAAGCAAGGCGTCCCACGACAGACCTGGGCTGGTGTAATACCATGCGGGGTCGAGTTTATACTGCTTTAAACATGTTTGCCGAAACGTCTCGAACACGTCGGCTAACAGCAGTACATCTGTCCTCAAGTACAGGTCGTGATAATCGCCAAGGTTCTTACAACCAAGTTTATTCCATACGTTAATCGCGTGCGAGTAATCGTCTCGTGAGACGGACGCCTCATTCAGCTTGCTATAAAAGCAGTCGATAGGAGGTAGTCTGGTCTCTGTGAACTTAGCCCAGCTATCCATGTACTCATATGGGTATACGCCCTTCCTCATGAGCAGGTGTCTAGTCTCGGCGTCTGTGTATCGATCTGTGATAGGGAAGGTATTGTTGGCCTTGACCAGACTGTCGAGTGACGACAGGAGGAATTGAAACGAGTCAATGAACCTAAGTCCGTTTAAGCTGAAGGAGATGTATCTCTCCATGTTGTTGGGGATGCACGTTATATTACCATCGATTTTCGCGATGGCCTGCATGATCAAGTGAGAGTCGTATCCTCTCAAGTTGTGAAAGACAACGGGAATGTTTATTGTCTTAGGATTGATTTTAAGCTTGAGGTTGCACGCGTTGTGAGCGGCGCCTCTATACTTACCAGTTATGTGGCAGTGATCTCTCACCGAATCACCGTTAAGTGGCGAGTCGCACACGTGACAGTTAGTGCTACTGGCGTGAGCTAGCTTGTCGGCTCTGGTCATACGCATTGGAGCGATTCTATACAATGCATTCCTAATAATTTTTTCTTCCTCCTGCAAGCACTTTAGAAACCTTTCAGCCGCGTCAGGACCCCTATACACTACCGGAGCTTTCGTTTCCCCGTCACAACGGACGACAATGTATCCAAACGAACAGGCTTTATGCTCTTGTGTTTTTTGTGTGAAGGCACCACTGGGAGCCTCGCCGGCGGCAGCCACTAAGGCTTCGAAGTCGGCGTATATAATATAAGGCACAGACATTTGATTCTTGTGATTGTCGAATTTTAGGATATTTTCACCTTCCTTAGGCATTTCGACTCGTATGGCCGTCTGCCCAACACCTTGGCAATCCTCCAGGTGGGATTCTAATAAATCGGCCCGACTGAAACAGTGTAGGCATCGTACACAAAAGTGTTTTTCCCCAACGTGTTTCGACTGGTCGTGCAACAACCGGCTGAGATGTTTTATCCACGTGTAGTGATACGTTTCACCTTTTTGAATCATGAATAAATTAATAACTTGACAATCCTTCACCGGGCTGACCCTGTGTATTATTGTTGTATTACCTTCGTGTCCAAAGACATTTATAGCCAGATTATTCTGTTTTTCTACTTTAGTGATCTGGGATATTGGGGTGGGTTCATCTATACCATCCCAGTTGAGCCCATCGTCCTGTGGATAATTAGAAGGCCTGTTCGGATTAGTGGCAGCTGGAAATAAGGCTGACCTGATAGATAACCTCAAGCAATCGTTTCCTCTATTCTTAACGTTTACTATGGCTTGTTTGTTCTTATAGTAGGGAGGCAAGGCTAGGTATGACCCACCTCTGAACGGCACGTATTTAGCTATATCTAGATAGACATTATCGATTTTATCTACAGCCCACCCGGACCCCATGTGTGTGTAGCGTTCTAGGTATTCTCGTATCTGCTGAAAACTATTATCGATTGATGTGTCAATGGTCTCTGCATGTGTGACGACCTCTTGTTTACCTCGGAAGTAAGGTTGAACATACTCAGTGGTACTCCCAACCTGCTTATCGAGCGACATTTTCACTGTGATCTGAAACTTGATACTTCCTAGATTATTTAGTTCCTGGTTGACCTTATCAGCTATCAGAGGCTTAATATCTGTAATGTCTATGTTTCTATCAATGTGCATGCGCCAACTTCCTAAATAGTTGCCTACGGCGTGCTCAGTGCGCACAAACTGTAGGTCAATAGCTCTATTCTGTCGTAATAATTCTACAAGCTGTGGTTTTCTCATACGAGAATACCCGCCTAAACCCAAATCGTGTGCCTCGGTTTTCAGTTGTTTTACAGTTGGACGTGCTACTGGGGCATGTGATAACAATGTGGTTAACCCGGCTTTCCCCAGTTTTGAATAACCCGTGTATCCAAGCTGTTTCGCTTGAGCTTTTAACTGTTTTACCGTAGGAGGGACTTCTAAACCTAGTAATCTCAACAATGCTGGCTTCCGCATTCTAGAATACCCGATAACACCTCTCTGTTTTGCGACCCTCTTGAGCTCGCGCACAGTAGTCATTGTGTTTACACCTAAGAGAACTAATGTCTAATTGGTTCACAGTAAGGGGAGGTAACTCCTCCACTCTTGATAAAAAATATTTTATTTCTTGTAATCACTTATTAACCAAACTCGGTTTGTTGGCCACAATTCTCGTAAGTCTTCCAACAGCTTGTGTGAATCTATGTAGGCATCGATCAGTGTTTGGTTATTTGATAACAATTCGATTAACCCAGCTCTCCCCAGGTTTGAATAACGCCGGCATCCAAGCTGTTTTGCTATAGCTTTTAATTGTTTTACCGTAAGATAGGCTTCCATATTCAAGAATGTACAGTAGACATGTTTACACCTAAGAGAACCAATCTCTAATTGGATTTTATCTTGAGCAGTCGCCTACGTTCTTTTATGTAGCCTTTTTTATTCTCGTATATGAGTTGATGTCTGACTACGTTCGCTCCGTGAGCTTTACATAAACAGTAGTGCCCTTTAACCCCGATACCACACACAGAACACGTGTAGTTAGGACTTCCCATATGGAAACAACAGAACCCCTGATTCCTGCATTTCCTACCACAGGCCTCGGTCTTCCCCATAAGTATATATTCGCATCGGTATGGAGCGGGTCTCATGTTTACTTATATAGGTATTTTAGTTTAATTGCTTTGCAACCAACGCAGTAGCTGCTATACCCAACACTATGAAGCCCAGTTCACGATTCATTTGTCCCTTGGATGGTGTGTAGTACTGAGCGAGTGTGGGTTTATTGAGCGCTTCCAATCGTTTACCAGTTAGTAGGTAGTATTCTTTCATTCCTTCATCGACATCGTAGAATGTTTTAATGGCATGGTTTTCACGCTTGAGTTGTTCGTTAATAAAATCGATCCTCTGGAGGCGTTTTTTAGCGTACTCGGCCTGTGCTCTTTGTAATTTCTCAGTAGCGAGATCGTGTCGCTTCCTTTCTTCCTGTATTTCAGCCGCGTGATCATCTCGTAGTTTCGAGAAGAGGAAATTACTCCCGGAAAATGCCAGGGCATTCACTAACGCCCCACCGACCATCATAGCTATCGTGGCCATCCCTATATTTATTTCATTATATTATCAGGTATTATTCCTTGTTTTACTAGGATGTCTTTTGTGGCCATCGCCATACCAAGGTTCATTATGAGCATACCCATATCCTGCAGGTTGAAATCTAGCTTGATAGTTGGTTGTTTAAGCACCATTTTAGTCAACCGAGCGTACCCTACGGCTAGACTGGCTACCACTGTGGCGTGGTATGCGTCGTTGACGAACGTTTTCCCCTCAGACATTATATATATGATATAAAATATTTTAAATTATAACATGATATGCGGGTCTACCATGGGGGATACCCCCACACCCTCACTGTTCTCACTGTTGGGTTGTGGCTCACTGTGGGAGGTGTATAACCATGTTATAACCACGGCAGCAGTTACGCCTACAGCCAATAACAGTCGGGTTGGGTTGGCCACTTTATGTTGGTTACACCACCGTTTTTTACCGGCAGCTACTCTCTTAGGATTCTTCTGCCTGGTTACTGTTGGGGGTACCACCACTGGGGTCTCCACCGTCACTGGTTCCTGTGAATCCACTGGGGTCTCCTCCTGTGCAGCATCCATCTATACTATTATTATTATTCTTTCTCTCAAATTGGCAATGTTTTGCCGTGATAATCGCCGCCGTCACTGGAGCCAACAACATACCATATTTGTGGTACAGCCCGCAGCTGATAGAGCTCACGGCGTGTTCGATAAAAGGGTCTTTATCTAGGTCCTCCCACAGGTAAAGTCGGCGCTCTGGTGGAATGGGAAGGAATTGTGATACAATACCGGTGTATATCTGGGTCATAGCAGATCCTATTGTCTTTGTCATTTCTGCTCCGAGCCGGGCCTCGTATCTAGCGTACAGCTTATCGATTTCTTCGGCTGACATTTTGTGAATTTTATCCGGGGTGTAGTCTCCAAAGTAATGTTTGGCTTTGCCGCCAACAGCCAACGCCACCAGTTTCTCTCGCATGGGGGAATCCCCAGTTGGGGAACCCTCCACAGACAATTGTTCGAGCAATTCCTCACACTCCATCTTATAATATAACAAGTAAGATTTAGTTTTAACTATATAATACCCAATACAAACAAAACACAGAGAAATGAAAGTTAAGTTGCACACGACAAATACTTCAAATATCATAGCTATGCTTAGCATTTGCTTAGCTTTGCTTAGCTTTTACTTAGCTTTGCTTAGCAAACTATATATGCTACTGGTTGGTCGGTCTTTAGAACGAGCTTAGCGTGTTTAGTTTCAGCGAGCTGTTTCTTCACCCGTTCCCGTTCTAATTTACTCATCACATCGTTCTCTCTCAAACACTCCTCGAACGAATCCCTGTCCTTGCAGTGAAATAAGGCCACCCATCGCGTCTGCTCCCTGAGGTCTTTCAACACCGAGTTGAACTTCTGCGTTAGCACCCAGACGCTGTGATTTGCATGCCGGCCGGAGAAGGCCAGGTACGATAGCATGTCTCTCTTTTTTGTTATCTCGCGATTAGCGCTGCAGTCGTCCAGTATAAACAGCGTCGGTTCCCCTTTAAATTTCTCGTGAAGAGCTTTCAACCAGTCCTGCAGGCGTGTTCCAGGGTCGATTTTGTGTACGTCCGGGTCCGTCATCACCCAAGGTCGCGCGTATGTTTTATTCATGCTCAGAGTAGGGCACATGATAACGATGTTATCGAACACATCCTTGTAGTAACCCTCCAACATATCCAACACGAAAACGGTCTTCCCACAGCCAGTCTGCCCGCATATGATAGCGCAGTGTGGGTCAGTGGGTAGGTGGGGTAGTTTATTGTTGGGGGGTATGGGGGGGTACCCCCCACTAGTAGATGGCTTGCACGAATCTCCCATTGTCTATATTAAGTTGCGCGTCCATAATTACGTACAGATATAATTTCAACTTACCAGCGGTTTGGGCCTTCTTATTAATCTGGATGGTTATCCCTTCGCTACCGTTATCTATACGACGCCCGCTACCGTGCAGTTTATCATCATCCGTGGATCGCATGTCCAACCATAGGGCGTACTTGGTGGTCAGGTATTCACCGATCTGCACGGAGCCGAGGTCCAGGTCTTTTGTTATGTAATCCCCCACTGGTAGCTTTTTTATCTCATCCCACTGCTGGTGTGGTCTCATACCATGACTGAACAGCTGGTTTGGCACGCCCTCGATAGTCACTTCCACCTTTTCAATCTCGGGGTTGAAAAACTTCTCGCTGTCCCTCCGGAATGGATCGTAATCCTCCACGGGGACGACCAGGATACCTTTCATCGATCGCGCCGGCACGTTCAGGTTGATATTCCACACAGTGTCGCTCTTGTCTCGCACGACTGATCTATGCCTCAGTACGCGATCGTACAGGATAGCCATCTTCCCAGAGTACTGGCTTCGAACCTGCCTGGCCAGCTCCGGGCTAGTGACCATGTCGAACTCCAGAGAGATGTTGTCTATGGCATAACTGGCCTCATCACCGTTCGGCGTACGCACTACTTTGCTATAATCGTTAAACGTGAGCTCGTATTCTAGCCTATCACCCAGCGCGGCCTGGTAAAACGGCGCGTGTCCCGTGAGCAACTCGAAGTCGAGCGGCACGCAGAATCGATTCCCATATGCTAGAGCGATAGCCTTTTCACCGTCCGATAGCTTGTCTTGTTGGTCTTGCGTGAAGACGTATCCTATACGCGCCCGGGTTGATTTGCTGATACCCTGGTACACATCATTGACTCGTTCTCTCTCGCTTTTCCAGAGATCCTTGTAGCAGTGAAACACGTCGCTGTCGTCGATGCTCAGTACCTCGTTACCGCTGATCTTGACGGTCGTTTTCTTGATGATAGCTCGACCCACGTTCCGCACTAGCTCGCGTTTGTCGTTGTCGGAGGTCAACGTGATATTGAACGCCAGTCGAACAGTGCCTGGTACAATGAGGTCATTCTCACCAAGGTTTGGAAATCTAACCAGCAGAGTTTGGTTCTGGTCTATCTTGCTGGGATTGTTGGTGATGGTCACCGACTGTCGCACGGCTCTGGCACCTAATGGCTCTCTCAATTTTCTGAAAGGATCTAATTTTCTACCGTACATTGTTATATAAAAGAAATATATTTTTAATACTAATGGATGAAGACATACCTATGGATGATATGTGGGACGATAGTGCCCAGGCATTCGATGATGAGCAGGAGACCTCATTTACTAGTTTGCCATTGAGCCAACAACTTTTAGAAACAACGGTAAATGATTATTACGAAAGTTTAAAAAGTGATAAAAACTACGTTGAACCCCAGGGTCGATACCATAAGGATTTTTTTATTGATACAAAGGGTGTTCTACGTCTTAAGTCTGCCCCAAAGGTTGACCTCTTTAACAAGATCACTAAAAAACCACTGGCCTTGTCAACTCTAGCCAGCCGCAATGGTGGTGCTGAATTTATCCGTGAACATCTAAACATGCGTGATTACGGTGGTGCAATACCTAAGACCGTTAAAGAAGATCTGCAAGCTACCAGATCCCACCTCACCACTATAGATGAAATGACGCCAGAGCGTGCTACAGAAGCCTCGGACAGCATAGAAAAACTGTTGAGTACCTACTGGGACAAACCGTTACCGGGATTTGACTTTCCGGTAAGGGAACTGCGCGGCTTAGACGAAGCCGTGAAACGCGTGCGTGGAGAACTCGTGAACAACATGGGGAAACTGAACGAAATCGACGAGCACATCGCTAGGGAAAAAACCAAACTCACCGAAACTGACGACGATGATATGAAGAATCGTATCAATGAACGAATACGTGATTTAGAAGACGAGAGACGTACACGATTGGAAGCCGCTTCCTCGAATCGTGAACATCTTCGATCCCAGATCAGTCGCATTCGGGAAACAATCAATAGAATACTGAACGAAGATACAACTTTAGCCAACAGGATTCGGATATTGTTCCGGGAGCAAGGGATCACCATCGCCAGCATTCTGACTGCATTGGGTTTCATTATATCAACCCTGGTGGTGTCACTGGTGGGGGGTGCCCCCACACCCCCAAGTGCCGGCGGGGGAACTCCAAGTGGCGGTGGGGGTGTTAAAGACTGGATCAAAAAACTCGGGGAAGGCCTAGCTAAACTGGCTGGTAAAGCCGCCGAAGCCCTTCCCGGCATCCTGGGTAGCATCGTCTCGTGGTTGTTGGGCGCTCTGTCTAAAACTGCCATGTGGCTCAGTCAAAACCTGTGGGCAGCCATCGTCGCCGTGGCGGGCCTGGTGTACGTAGCGGCTAAGAAATCTTTAACCAAATAAGTCCCAAAGTTACCCCACCAATCACTAAGGCTGTTTTATTATCAATATGCTGCTGATAGGTGGTGGAAACCCCCACACCCCCAGGGGGTACCTCCACATGAACTTTAGGCTCCGGTGGTGGCGCAACTATACCCGTTTCACGTGGTTGGGTGTGTGGGATATGTGGGGTGTTAATATCGGGGTTGATACCCAACTTTTGATCCTTCGTGGCTATGACTATTTCGTTGTTATAACCCACCACTTTTTTTACTCTCAGTTGCATATCACTCGGAGACATATACAGCCCCACACCGAACACGTAGTTAACTTTCGATCTGGCGTATTCTAACACGTTTTGGTAGCGTTCGATGGCCCGCGGGAGATCAACTGGAGAATTAATAGCATCCTCAACGTTGGAAACGAATTGTTTCTGAGCGTCGTAAGCAGTTCCCTTACCGAGGATGTTAGAACGCGTCATCGACTGCGCACCCAACAGCGACCACACATACGTTCGAATCGAGTCGTTCAAGCGTATTGTACCAGCACGAGTGAATCCTTTCGATGTGTCCAGCATGAACATTTTCCACCCGTCTGCGGTTGACTGCTCCACTTTCTGGACTGTGAAAGCAACACCACCTTTAAAGTTCATACGATCATCCCTCCATTCATTACTCGACAAAGCAAAGTCCGGGCGTAGTTTACCTTGTTTCAGTATAAGATCACTGAGTTCTTTCACTGATCGCACGCCATCAGAAGGAATACCCAACCCGTGGTTCGGCCCCGGCAAACGCCAATCCGTCTTCGGGTTTATTTCGAATTCATTACAAATACGTTCATAGGCCCGTCTATCGTATGGGTTGTTTGTTGCGTCCCACGCTTTATCCTGTGGGAGGGGGGCACTGATCTCTTTAAGGATACGTCTGACCTGGTAGTACACGTGGAATTTGAACACAGACTGACTTAGCGGTCCACGCCGAGTGTCGGTCAATGCCACACCACACCCCGTTGTAGCGCACCACACAGCAAAGTTGAATTGATTCTGCCAGAACTGCATAGGGTTGTTGAACCACGCGTGGACTGCCTCAATGTTAGTCACCATAAGCTTATACTTATCGAACACATCTAAAAGCTGGGCATTGAAATACAACTCAGGAGCAACCACGATCTTCATGGGGGAGAAATCTACATCCAGTTTAGGGTAAAACACACCAGGGGAATACATTTTAAAACTATTATATAAATAAATATATATGTAATATGTACATAACACTTCCTGGAATAACGAGCGGTGAGGCCGTTCAGCTGACGCACGCGATCGATAACACGTCAGGTCAACTCGAAGTCGCACTCTGCGATATCACCTACCTACCGCAATGGACTAACATTAATATCAGCAACAATAAGCTGTTCGTCAGTGGAACTCGCAGTCAAATAACTGACGGCTACTACAGCGTGTGCTCGCTAAACGACGAGGTCTTCAAACCCCTGGGAGCCGAACTCAAGATGAACGACTCAAACGGCACAGTGGTGTTAATCAACAACGGAAGAACCTCCTTGAGGCTCGGCCGACCATTAGCGAGGATACTCGGTATGTCTCCTGACGAGATAAAACCAACAACAACCGTCACAGGCACGAAGTTACCCGAACTAGTACCGTACCGAGAGCTATACATTCATCTCGGTCAGGTGAGCACAACGTATAACATTCAAGGAGGCCACCCTTCCACTATACTGAGAGCAGTGCCGGTGAAAACTGAGAAATTCAACGACGGTAGAACCGAGTCGTTTTCACCACGGCAGTATAAGAGATTAACCCAGGGTAACATACCTGAACTGACAATATCGGTGTTAGATATAAATCATAATCCTGTAAATATAGGATACCTCAGCTTAACGCTTCACGTAACATGACCAGCGCACAAGGGCCCGGAGTGAAAAAATGCGTCAATATCGGGATCTCCGACCTCGGAGACACACGCGGTTTCGACGCTCCCGGAGTAGATGGTAAATCATACGCCTTGCAACTAAAAAACAACATTTACAAACGCGTTGAAATCCCCTCCGGTGGAGCCCTAAGTGATATGATAGATACCACAGGAGCAACAGCCAACACTAAGTACGCCCTCGTCAACACCGGTGATGACAACTGGAGAATATACCCATCATTCGGAGGTAAACTGTTCGACTTAGACGATGTTGAGAGCACTACCGTCGTCAAAAACAAACCATATATGCTCGTCTTCACCGAAGATGACAAGTGGGTGTTGTTACCCGATAACAAATGGTTTCTCAATATTAGACTCGTCTCCCCTTACGTGTTCACGGATAACAAAGACAACCACCTAAACAAAGTCGTAAACAATGGAACCCTGCTCGTGGCTTACGTCCCAACTCAGAGACGTAGCATAGTCGTCAGCCCAGTCAACACTATAGCAGCCCACATGCTATCGAGTAAACCAGCCATACAAAACGTGAAATTGCAGTTGGTGTCTGAATTCGAAGGCGTGGTCAAGATACTAGAGAGTCTACCGGCAAACTCAACACTGTTCATCAAAGTCTACCTAGGGGAACCATCGGGGAATGATGTCGAGATCGTGAAGGGGATCAAACTCGGGTGGGTGAAACGACACCAGTTTCAAGTTTGCAACGTTTACGTGCGGGTGGGTGTCGACTCCAAGACCAGTCTGCAGGGGGTCAACGTGATCGTAGAAAATAAGATATCACTAATTAATATCTTCCTGCCTTACAATATACACTTCATGGGTATAAAGTTAACCCCTGAATTATTATCAGAAAACCAGTTGGAAATTATATCATAATAGTATAATAATGACTAATCATCATCCCAACACTACACTTAACGACCTGGGAGATACAGTGGGATTCGATCAGCCTGGTGAGGAAGATGAATTATACATCCTACACTTCAAAGACAACGTGTACAGACCGGTGCCGTTACCAGATTTTAAAAAACCTAAATGGCTGATCAACTTAACACCCACCTCACCTTATATCACAATAGACGAAAATAATTGGGTCACTAAGATTAGGAACAACGGTATCTGGGCCGGGGATTTCATTCCGGAGAGGGGATTATCACACAGACAATCTGATGATCACGACAAAAAAGGGTTATCAACTTACTTCGAAAATAAATTAACATTTAGTAATCCTGAAATAATAACCCCCCCTTTCACACTCATCATAGAAGTCTTCTTTACGGATTCATTCGATGAAGACCCCTCAATAGTACACCAAATTTTACCCGGGGTGTCAATACGCTGGGATTACACAACCGATTATTGTCGTATTGTTATACAACAGGATACCACGGGTCCTATAAACCACTTAATAAGCCCCAGTGAGGTTT
This sequence comes from Haliotis asinina, assembly GCF_037392515.1. NCBI lineage: Eukaryota > Metazoa > Mollusca > Gastropoda > Lepetellida > Haliotidae > Haliotis > Haliotis asinina. The sequence goes on from NC_090292.1 coordinate 54,639,835, forward strand.
TTATTAACATAGGATATTTTACTGACCTCTCACCTATTGCCCTGAATACTAGTATAGAACTTATAGGCTTCAAATACATTGATAGATTTTTAACTGAACCCCAATTAAAATATCTTTCAAAATATATATTATAGGATGGGTCTGTACCCAGTCGTAGAGGAAGTAGCTAAGACGTTAGAAACCGTAGATGGGTTCCGCTTGAGGCAGTTATGTGATGTGAAACGTCAACTAGAACAAGACCGTGACACGCGGAAAGCATTATGTAAAAAATATAATAGAGCTTTCAATATCGTGGACGGGGCTGACACTACCCTTATGGCAACCAGCATGGGACTAGGGGCGGCAGGCGTTGGGTTGTTAACCACCATCGTGGCTGCACCTATAGTGCTAGGTATTGAAATAACGGCTGGGGTGGCAGGGTTGGTAGGGTTGGCGCTTAAGTTAGTATCACGCAGGCTTAATCGTAAGGCATTGAAACACGACGAGATCAGGGTTCTGGCCGAAGCAAAACTCAACACAGTGAGTGAGCGAATTTCCACGGCACTCTCTGACAGTAAGATCTCAGAAGAGGAGTTTAGTTCAATCCTCTCTGAACTCAAAAAATATAACGGAATGAAACAAGATATTCGATCCAAGTCTCGTAAGTCTGCTATCAGCGAGGACGAGAAAAAAAAGTACATAGCACAGGGAATACAAAAAGCCCAGCAAGCCTTTATTATGAACACCAAAGAGATCGTAGGCGGTTCACATTAAACTGTTTCATCGATATAAACATAACATAACCGTAAGCGAGCCACCGATCCTATATGGTCAGTCAAAACTTACAACATAGATAAAGTGGATATGAAAGCCGACGAACCTAACTTATACTACTTGAGGGATGGGCCGGGTAGGGGATTTGTAAGAGAAGAATTATTGATCGTGCCGTACGGCACAGTGTTACCGCCTGCCAAGTCACGGTAAACGTGATGGCGTGGCTTTGTAGTAGGGGTAATAATAGCAAGAGCTAATAGTCCCACCAAAGCCTCATTTAGTAAATGAGGCTTTGTAGAGGGGTTTTTGAAAAGTGTTTTCGGACTATCATTCCCTATACTACTTCCCACCTACCCCTACCTCCCGCAGTTATTCTACTGAAGAGAACATGCCTCCGAGGTTTCGGTAGACAATGTTAAACAGAAGGGTAATGGAAAATTGTCTACCAAAACCGAGGAGAAGTGTTTTCTTTAGCATATATACCATCAATGATGGATAATTGCAATGTAGATGATCATATCATGAAGCTACATAACAATAACTCAAGAGCATGTGTAATCGATTTTTATTACAATAACTAGAACATATCCACCCCCACTTTCTTTGTTGGCCTTGCAGCTCTGTGGTAGAGCGTCTGCCTACTAAACTTAGACTTGCAGTTCCAATCTTGCCAGCGAAAGCATTTGCACGTGTTCCTTCTGGACCCCTCGTCACCCTGGTATCACTCCATGCTATGTGTTGTAGGTGGGGCACTACTTGGGTTCCTCAGGAAGCAGGGCAAGTCTCAGAACAAGGCCCAGCTGACGAAGATGTGCCTGGATTCTGCCAGTGGCATGGCGTACCTGGAGGCCCGTGGGTGTATACACAGGTCAGTGTCTTGAGGATGTTTGCACAGCTGTGTCTAGAAGGAATACACACTTGTTTGTGTAATGTGTTGTGAGTACAATGTGTGTATTTTGTGCCTGTCAGGGATCTGGCGGCCCGGAACTGCCTTGTGGGAGACTCCAACATCGTGAAGATCTCTGACTTCGGGATGTCGAGAGAGGAGGAGGAGTACACCGTGTCGGAGGGCATGAAGCAGATCCCCATCAAGTGGACGGCACCTGAGGCTCTCAACTACGGTCAGTACACGGCCTCCATGCTTTCACATCGCCTAACAAAGTCTCACCAGACAAAGTGGTTTCAAAATTCTCCTAGTACTCCCGACTGGTTTACTTTCATATTCCTGCCCTAACAAAACAGTTTACCATTTTCATAGATACCCCAGAAAAATGGTTGCACTTTTGTCATAGACCTCTCTTCAGAAGAACGGTTTCACATATTAATAGATTTCTACCACAGAATATTTTCAGTGTTTTCAGGATGTTTCTGATGTGAGTCATTATGTGCTCACTATATCAACCACTAGTTTGTTTGGAGAACACTCCTATGTCCAAATTATCTTCTGTTGATACTGTTATCGGCAGGTAAATACACAACAATCTGTGACGTGTGGAGTTACGGTATTCTGATGTGGGAGATATTCTCCTGTGGAACCACACCCTACCCTGGCTGGACAAACGGACAGTCACGAGAGAAGATCGAAGATGGTGAGTAAGACATGCATTTTGGATGACACTGATGACTACTCACCAGCACCTCACCTACCACCAGCTCAACACTCACCACCCACACATGGACACATGGTTGGCCAATCTGCTATTGGCCTGCTACTCACCTGACCGAACACTACTAACCCAACACTCACCCACCACTAGCCCACCTCCTGCCCACCACTTGATCACCACTAGCCCATCTCTTCACCATCACTATAGTTTGGCATAAAATGCATGTGGACCCATCTTTTTATAAATTACTCTTCATCCAATGATCCCATCAATCTCAAACTTTGCAAGTGGACATTTTGTCAGTCAACCTAATCACATTGTATATCACTCATTTTATGTATTTGTATGAAAGAATCTATCTATGTAACTGTCAACAGGATAAACAGCAGAACGCTGACTGTTTCATGCCAAACTAGAGCGTACCCACCACTAGCACATCACTTGTCAACCACTAGCCTAAGGTGACCATGTTTGCAAAGCCTTTGTATTACATTGCCCACCTCTTGCCCTCCTCCTTTCCACCACTAGCCTACTAAGTCAACACTTGCCCACCTCTAACCCAGTTCCGCCCACCACTAACCCCCCTCTAGCCCACCACTAGCCCAACTCCTGCCCACTTCTAACCTACCACTAGCCCACCACTAGCCCACCACTAGCCCATGTCTTGCCCATGTCTTGCCCACCACTAGCCGATCTCTTGCCCACCACTAGCCCATCTCTTGCCCACCACTAGCCCACCATTTGCCCACCTCTTGCCCACCACTAGCCCACCATTTGCCCAACTCGTGCACACTACTAGCAGCCCACTGAGGTGACCATGTTTGCAATGCCTTTGTGCAGGCCTCCTAGCCAGCATGAGCCCATGTCATTAACCCACCTCTCTCCCACCACTATCCCATCTCTTGCCCACCTCCTTCCTACGAAAGGTCCACCTCTTGCCCACCAGTAACTCACCTGTAGCCAACCACTTGCTCACCTGCCCACCTCTTCCCCACCTCCTGTCCACTTGCACATCTCTTGCCCATCACCTGCCCACCTCTTGTCCACCACTAGCCCAGCACTGAGATCAAAATGTCTGTAAAGCCTGTCTTTGTGTTGCAGGTTACCGAATGCCGGCACCGGTGGGAACTCCATCAGAGGTGTACTCACTGATGTTGAGATGCTGGGAGTACCAGCCTGAGCGGCGGCCGAAGTTTGAGGAGATCTGTAAGGAACTGAAACGAATCGGGAAGCACATCTGACTATGGGACTGATACCTGAGTGATGTCCTTCTATATCGCACTGTGACGTGGTGCAACTGGAGACGAGTGTGTGAATGATGAGCTGTGTATAAGATGGGACGCTGTGTGGTATGATGGTGTTGTCATGACAATAGTGAATGAATGAAGGTCCTAGATGTGTAGCGGAAGGATCACATAGTGAAAACAGAGCTGGACAATGCTTCACCGGACCTTTGGTGAATATAACACGTTGAAAATAGGATGGATCTGTGACTGTTGAAATAGGGTGGATCTGTCACTGTGGAAATAAGGTGAATCTGTCACTGTGGAAATAAGGTGAATCTGTCACTGTGGAAATAAGGTGGATTTGTCACAATGGAAACAGAATGGATCTTCACTGGAAACAGTGTGCATCTGTCTTTGAGGAAATGAAAAAAACAGGAGGCATAGGTTGGATTTGTTTCTGTGGAAATTGGATGAATCTGTCAGTGTGGAAATAGGAAAACACATCTTTCTGGTGATGCATTTTTCTTTGACACTCTTGCTTCAGGACCTGAAATAATCAAATAATTTCTTGATTGTTTACGAGTTTAAGGGAAGTAATCATCCATCTGACCGATAAATAAGGGCACACTTCAGTATTCTGAAACAGGATCAACTGTATCCACTAGGAGCTATGTGAGACATATCTACAGCATTGTCATGCATAGAGGACATGAGTTCAACCACGTCTACCAGTATAACAAGACCGTCTGGCCATCTCAGTGCAGCGACCTCTAGAGGTCAACAGACAGTACAGGTCACATGACCTACCGTCACCTAGCAACAGCATACAATCCAGCTGCATGGGAGGGTTCGCGACCATTCAGGATAGATGCAGTTTTGTGGTTGTGTCAGGTTGGTTGGTCACAAATGGTGCAGCATGTGACCTCAGTGATTTTTTTAAGGTGTCTGCAAGAAAGGTATCTTTATTTCAGTGTCTTCTTTTGGTCTGTTGACATTGTTTCTGACTGGTTTTCATGACACCATGCAGTAAGGTGACACAGCTTGATCACCACTTGGTCATCACTATCATCAGTCATCACCTGCCCAACTCGCGGTCATCACCTTGTTGAGGAAAAACTGATTCAGAAAGAATGGAGCAGGTTTGGGGATGTAGCCAAGGATGAATGTGTTTTATCACAGCAAGAGACATCACACCATCGGCTCCATGACTGCTTTCAGAGACGCTCATGTACACTTGACCAGGATCGGAATTAGTCTGTGACGTTGTTTCCAATATGTTGATCTTCCTGTGATGCACCTTCACCATATTTTGATTCTTAGGTGTTGAAAGAGGAACTTTTACCAGAAATTTGCTGAATCTTCAAGTGCTGTGATGGTTTTAACATGTGAAGTCAGTGAGATGGGAGGATGAAGGATGCATTCAGTGATATATTTTCATTTCAGCTAGATTAGATGTTGGTCATTGTTCCGTAAAGGGCAGATCTTTGTACATGCCACAGATGAGTCTGAGGTGCAGCACTAGCTGTCTGTATGTGAAAGACATGTGGCAGAATTCACATGTTCGTTCACTGATAAAGGATTCCTTGTCACAACTGAACACACCGGCGATGACTGCTTCCCCTACCTCTTGCACAGCAGAAAGATGAGGAGGAAGGTGATTATGACGATGCCGAAGTCTGCAGGAAGAGGGCAGATAACATATGACACCTTTTTCCAATAAAGCTATGTATTCTCTGTGTACTATCAAATTCTGCTAAATGTGGTGAAGTTGAAGATTCAGAACTCAAGACTAGTGAGGATCTGATGAGCATCTAATGAGGACTTGCGATGGATTCAATTTCCGGGTCCGCTACAATCAAGAGGAAGAGGCTGTTTTAGATGGAAATGTGACTTGTGCGCATACAAACGTCCGAAATCGGCACATGTTGTTGACAGACTACTTCAAGTACACCCATGTTGTTTGGTTCAAGACGGTGGGGTAGTCTCACGGTTAACGCGGTCACCTGTCACTCGTCACAAATATCCGGTTTTTATTCCGCACATGAAGTCCATTTTCAGTGTTCCTGAAGTGATATTGCTGGAATATCCAAAAAGCATGCTCACTTACTGTTTATCTCAAACCTACACCAGGAAGAAGACTTAACACCATGTGCCATAAATCTTCATAGAAAATCAACAGCAGTTTAACCTTGTAGTAATTAGCAGAAAAAATTATTGTTTTTTAGTACAAATTTATGTGGCATATTTGCTAGATCAACAGACTGCCCTGTAACCATCAACATGTAAGTACCCTTTAGGAATGAAAAACTGAAAGTTTACGAAACATCTACATAGTGTTTTGTGAATTGTTTTACCGAAAACAGCTGTTGAGAAGGGACATGGTCAAACGCTATTAACTCATGGTAGTCTCAAACTATGAGATTGGACTGTGTGTATTCCTTATTTTCTGGTTGTTACAAAACATTGACTTTACAAAGTATTACATAGATCCCTTCAACTTTACCAACAGTGCTTAATTCAGTGTATTTGTCACGTGATCCACACCAATTCACGTCTGCTCAATCTCAGAAAACAAATTCATAGCATGTAGGTTTTACAGATAGGGAATACTAAACAATGTCCTGTGTGATGCCATATTTATGAATCGATTGAGTGGTTTGGTGTCTTAACAAGTGAAAGCGAGTTAGATACCAGTACCATTCACGAGTTTTATAAATATGGATTTACACATGACTTCGTTTAGTGTTTTATTTATCACTCACCCAACATTAGCAAACGAATATAAAGCAAAGTACTTCTTTTCCTAAGAATTCAATGAGAGTGATGACTCTCATATTTCCGTGAGTCTGTCAAGGTCTAATAACACTATTGTGACTGCTGAAGTATTAATGTTGTGACGTCATAACGTCATGTGTACAACACCACCCAATGTTATTACTCAGTGCATAATAACAGTGTAATAAAATTGTATAATTATTAAACTGATATATTAAGTGGGTGAGGAATAGAACATCATCCACGCTGGCAATGCAGGGTGATGCTTGACCTGTGTCGGGCTGTACATATCGACATATCAGTAGTGGTAACCTGCTGAATACGTAAGGCATAGTGGTGCAGAGTGGGAGACTCCCTCAACATAGAACAAAACTTAGGGACACAATATTGTACATGGCAGTCAAGTTTCGTAAGCATCTTGCAAACATGTTAACACATTTTGTAATGACTGTTTTCTGAAAGTTTACACGAGTTTGATCAGTTATTGCCAGTGTCTTTTGTCTGAAAGTGTCTACACAAATTTCATCAACTATTGTATAAATGTGTTAACACAAGTTTGATCAACTATTGTATAAATGTGTTAACACAGGCTTGATCAACTATTGTATAAATGTGTTAACAGAATTTTGATCAACTATTGTATAAATGTGTTTACACAAGTTTGATCAACTATTGTATAAATGTGTTAACACAACTTTGATCAATGATTGGCCTTAAGATTATTAGAATCTTGAGACTTGGCTGATTTTAGTTGTCATTACCTTGTTAACACAAGTTTGATTGACTGAGATCTAAAAGTGTGAACACAAGTTTGATCAACAGTGTACTCTATTACCGTGAGATTTTACCGATCTTGCATGAATAACTACTGTGCAATCATGTAGTACTGGATTGATCGGATATTATCTGAAATTGTCAACACATGTTTTATCAACAATTGACTTCATAATCTCACCACCTCTCAAGGATGATCAACTACATGCAACATTTGTCATATTTGGGATTTCAGTTTCTTAGTAAAGTACAAATTAGGTGCCTGACTCTGAGGGTGCGGGTTCGAATCCCAGATGGGACTCAACCCAAAAAAGTACTAAATATGTACTTTACTAAGAAAGTGAAATCCCATATATGATGTATGTTGCATTTGACCACTTTCTGAATGGTGTCGTATAAACAATCAACTACATGTGACACAATTTGATCAACCATTGTCTATTATTGTTAGCACTTTTTTGTAACTATTGACTTCATTATCATAAGACTAGTTTTTCATCAGCTATTGTCTGATCAAGTGACACAAGTTCAGCCAACTGCTCCAAGGTCAGTTCTACAAATCTTCAATGAAATAGTGTTTGATCATGTTTTACTCGTCATTTGATGAACCATTCTTTTCAGCATATAAACATATGTGGTCAGTTGTACCTGTTCATGTTTATACAAGTTTGATTGTATTAACACAAGATTGGTCATCTGTGTCTAATTACGTGAACACATTTTTGATCCTCTTTGACTGATTACACTAACACAAATTTGATCGTCTGTCTGTTTATGTTAACACAAGTTTGATCAACTGTTATGTTGATGCAGTTTTGATCATCTGTCACCTTTAGCATGTTCAGAAGTTTTTGATCAACTGTGACCTGTTATGTTAACACAAGTTTGATCAACTATTGTTTTTAGCATGTTACCACAATTTTGATCAACTAATGCTGTGTACCTTTACCAAATGGTTTAATATTGAATTCCAGTTTGTTGTTGGGGATTGTGCTTGTCCCCTCAAGGTTCCTTTGAAAACAGTGTGTATCCTAAACACTGAATGCAGTCAGTTTGTATTTAACAAATTCCTGCTTTATGTTATGTACCTCCATCTTTCATGAAATCAGTTTGAGCCAAAGTTGTAGTGAAGTCAAGATAAGTCATTTGTTGTGTGTTGTACCTCAGATGTACTTGTGTTGTCTCTCTGAAGTTAATTGTTTGTGTGACCTTCACCCAGCTCCCATCTAAGGGAGATGCAGAGTTACCTCCCCATTGACAGATTTATGTCCCCTTGTCTTAACGTTATGAGTGCTAAGACAGTGATCTGGCAATTCAGTCTTGCCTTTGTAGATATACTGCTTTTATTCATTTTATCATCATAGTTACCGTTCCATGTCAATTGTGAATTTGTACATGGAGTCTGTGTATCGATCTCTGTGGCTACATAGTAGACAAGTAGACAATAGACATGCTACAGCTTGTAGTTACTTCAGATCAGATGCAAGGTGTCAACAAACTTTGATCTCTTTCTACTTTGTCTGGTTACCATGGTTACCACTTAATCGGTTGCCATGACGAGTTGCCATGATGGAGTGGTCACCATGATATCAGCATGACTGGCTGTCATAATGCATAGTGTTAATACAACTGCATCTTACACTGGGTGGATTTAGATGTCCTCAGCCTCAGTTCTTGGGTGCCTTTGTAGGATCATAATTCTGTTGTCAAATGTTTTCTGTTAGAAATTGATATGTAATATCAAATTTAGAATGTCATTGAACCTGACTGACACCTGACACCATAGCACCAGTGATATGCATATATATGTGGGTTGCCATGACACCAGCATGTGAATAGCTGGATTGATGTGATGCGTTTTCATCCTCCATTTACACTTCTTGAGCAGCAGACCACTGACACATTTTGCTCAAGGCAGAAGACCATATTAGGGCAGCAGATGTCACACACGTCTATACAAAAGGAGCAGACGTCACACACTTCACATATACCCAAGACACTAGACATCAGGTATGTCTGCTCAAGGAAGCAGACGTCACACACTTCAGCCGAAGGAAGCAGAGATTAGACACATATACCCAAGACACTAGACATCAGGTATGTCTGCTCAAGGAAGCAGACGTCACACACTTCAGCCGAAGGAAGCAGAGATTAGACACATATACCCAAGACACTAGACATCAGGTATGTCTGCTCAAGGAAGCAGACGTCACACACTTCAGCCGAAGGAAGCAGAGATTAGACACATATACCCAAGACACTAGACATCAGGTATGTCTGCTCAAGGAAGCAGACGTCACACACTTCAGCCGAAGGAAGCAGAGATTAGACACATATACCCAAGACACTAGACATCAGGTATGTCTGCTCAAGGAAGCAGACGTCACACACGTCTGCCATGGGAAGCAGGCATCCCACATTTACCTGGTAAATGACACATCACACACGTCTGCCTGACACAGCAGACGACAGTTGAGTTTCTCTCTTAAGATTTCCATGCGTACCTGTTGTCCCTGTGGAGGTAGGATGGTTGATCCATGTGTTTGTGCTAGAGATCTAAATGTCCTGTATCTTTTTGTGTGCTGTTACCACAGAGAGTGTTAGAGTCAGCATCAACCACATTGCTTATTTTTGGGCCCTTGTGAACAAATCATAATATACCTGCAATAATAATTGTCACTTAGATCACCTAATGAGTCAACAGGAAGGATGTCCTCACTTCATCACCAGCCACTAACCTGTATGACTAGCTTGCAGTAACTCATGCCCATGAGGACCTGATAATCTTCATGATGAGAATTCTACTTTCTATCGCTGTTGTTGAATAGTGCTCAAACTCTTGCACCCAAAGGGCCAAAAAGTGTTTTACAGCCCTGATCAAGTACATTCTTAATCAGTAAGTTGAAGTCAGCCAGGCACCTGTTTCTGGGTCTCAGGCCCCTACTGTGAATAGTCATGACACCAAATTGTAACAATACTCATAGCTACGCGATATTACCCATCTGTTGTGTTACGCACCATATTACCCAGATGTTGTATAATGCATGATAGTACCCAGTTGTATAACAATATTACCCAGCTTTTGTCGTCCTCCATATTACCTAGTATCTGTACTTCTGGATGAAACGACACAACAAATTCACAATATTATACAGATCAGGATAAATGGTTCTGATACGATGTATGCATATTGAATTCAAATCACATGGAAACTTCTTGAAAATGATAATTTCAGATCAGCTTCTGTAGAGAAGGGTACCAGAAAATATGTTCGTAGTGGTCAATTTTTGTAAATTAAACACCTATTACAGGCCATCTTTAGAGTCTCCATAAGTTCTTGCCTTTTAGGGCATGGTCAATCATTTGAAGGACCCGAAAGTCGACACAACCATTGTATGGTATGGATACACGCAAAAATTTATGTATGGTATTGTGGAATATATAAAATCATGTCGTTTCAAAAACCATTTCACTACTATCAACCTCAGTGCACTCCTGTGCTTGAGCTCCTGCTGACTTAGGCGTCAAGGCAGTGTTTCCGCACACACTTGTGTCTCTGATGCAGTTCTATTTCTTTATGAAAGTGTAGAAACTGCAACTCTATAGAATGTCGTACTTTGAAGTCATATCAGGTGATGTACAGAGACAGCTTGAAAGTTGCACTTTTCAGGTGACACCAATGATGTGTTTTCCTATTATAGTTTTGTGGTTTTGTTGTAAACGTCTAGAGTGGTTTTGGATTCAGCGACTGAGTCATGGTGACATTACACGCCCCAGCTGACATGACCTTGCATAACTAGGTCATAGTGACCTGACATGGGTGACCTTAAATGATCGAGTCATGATGACCTGTTGGCAGGAGTTTGAACTACTGGGTCATAGTGAGCTGACACGACTGTGTTTTGTTCCAGGAATGTGTGTCAGCAGCTAAACGTTGTGTTGATGTTGTCATTGATTCATTCCAACATGTAGGTAGGTGGACTCTAGCACAGTGATGTTGTCAACTTGCTGCTGTCATTGTAACAGTACATGATGATGTAGATGTTGTTGTTGGTGTGGCTACTGTGCCTTCTCTGTCTGGCCTTATTGTCATGTGTCTCTGAAGTCCATGCTTTGCTTGGTGCTGTATCAAAATTCAACCAATCAGAAGCCTCAGTTGCAGTGCCAACCAATCAGATAATACCAGCAGCTGATAAGCAGTGACATTTCAACGATCTTCATACCAACTGAATTATAAGCATGGGAATATTGGCTGTTAGGTATGTCATAATTCAATACAGAATGTCAAATACTGATTCATGGAAACAGTTTTTATGACAAGTTTCAGGATTATTTTTGATCACAGTGACCAAGACAATTGGGTTGTGAAAGTATTGAGGGTGACCTGACTTGACCTGATCTGAGTGGGTCTGACCTGACACAAGTGCATCGGTTCATTTGACTGGATTGATCAGAGTGACATAAAATGACTTAGTCATGGTGACCTGATACAGCAGGGTCAGGGAGACCTTGCATGACTGGGTTATCCTGACCCAAACAATCGGGTCGGGATGATCTGACTATACTGGGTTAGGTTAACCTGATACATCTAGGTCAAGGAGACCTAACAGGTTACATTGAATCCTAGAGTGAGATATATGGGTCAAATATTGTACAATGACCTTTCACAGTTAAAATACTAATTTATTGTTTTCAGAGACCTTTGTAGAATGATCAGCAACAATACTGATATTACGAATTTCATAGTAGACTTTGAAGTATAAACAGCCACAATATCAACTTTACTGTAATATTTTCATAGTAGCACTGTTCCATTTGCAGTTCTTAACTCTAAAGTATCGTCACTTTTCACCTATTTACTTCAATGACGAACACTTTGTTGCCATGGATACTTAAGTGTTACTTAGCAGCTATTTCTTGTTGACCTTATGTCAGCTTCTCTCTGTGATGTTGATGTAGCACAGTGTTATCTTGAAACTTTTTCAGTTGTTGGTACATTTTCAAATTTTATGATTGGTTGCGCATTGGTAGAGATCCTAGCCTCAGGTGTTGTTCCTGATCTCACACTGTCCATACCAAAAAGGTTGTTGGATTCTGGAGGTTATCAACTTACAGGGTGTGTCATGGCAGAGCATGTTCTTGACAGCCCACTTTATGCTTTCTTGATTTGATGATTTTTTTTTTACTTAATCTTTTTCTTTTCGATATTTTGTTTTAATTTTTTCATTTTTAGAATAGGCACCCAATTGGATGGGTTTATTCAGTATCATGTGCTAGCCGTCAGTGTGGATTTGTATTCCTTATGTTTAGAAACTAAGCATGCCATTTGTTAATTATTTTGGTTTGCGTTGTGTCAATAATGTCTTGAAATTGTTGTCTGGATCACTTAAGATGCAAACATTACAAAAGTAATGGATAAGATGGTCAAAAGTCACTTTCACAAAATTAATCTTTTATTGAAATCTAAAGAAATGAGGCAATGATTGTCTTTTTTCCCCATCTTTTGATTATGAATTTTGTGATTCATGTCTAATATCGATAGATCTGTTTATATCATATACCATAAGTCAGCACAAATTTGCTTTGAAAGTGGGGGTTTTTTTTCATATATTATTCGTCTAGAAGTCATTTGTGTGATCATAAGTCTTTAGGACTTTAAACCTTTGTACATTTCTGTGCTCATAGTATGAGTTAGAAAACCTTCATTTTTCATGCCATGAAAGATTCCACAGAAGTCATCTCTATGAGGAAATTGAATATCATCAGTTGCAACAGAATCAAATAATTCTACTCACTCTCAGCTGCTGATGCTGGGGAGTTGTACTTTCCACAATCAGAACATCAACTGTTATTTACAATTGTGTTTGAAAAATGACTTTGGGCTAAAAGCAGACTCTTACCCTGGTGTTTTAATGTGAACTGTGTCACATTTCATGTAAAAGCCGATGTAACAGCTTCTGGCAGGTGGCAGTGTTTGCAGCTGTTTTCTTCTAAATTTGAAATAATTCATATCAAACATACTCAGTGAGATTCTGTTTCCCCATTCTGATTTGAGCTACAAATCACAAATTTTGCAGTACCCACCGGGACCTGTCTAATTCCTTGTAGACAACGTGGTCAGGTCTTTCTTGATGCTCGTTTGATTGGTGTGCAGAGCTTGCAATATGTTATTTTGCCAGTTGGCCATCAGGGCTACTCAAGGATTTTAAAATTTACAGGCCCATTTTCTTAAAGTCAGACCAGTTAAAACAAATTAGACTACACTGAGCACAGTTTCACACTGTTTCTACATCAGTTAGCAAGGCCTATGGTCCAAAGAAAAGACTTTATTTGTTAAAAACTGGTGTTGACATTCCTTTGAAATTCTGCTGAAATACCAGGATGTAAAATTGTAGGTTATCGTAACATGATGAATCATGGATCTTTCCCAAAAATAAATAAAAAAAACTGGAATTATTCCTGCTGAAAAAACCCAGATAATTTACTGAAGGCCACATGGGCCTGCTGGTATTTGGAAGTGCTAGCTCGATACAGTAATGACCAGCACTGGACCTGCAGGCACTATTTGAGTGCCAGCACATGTAGGAATTGGTTAAAATGCAACATTTTTAATGTAGTTGACTGTGCATACCATTGTAAGGAAACTTCAAAAGATTTTAAGTTCATTTGGCACGGGCTTAGCAGATATTTTCTAGGCTTGTGATATTTGTAGAAAACTTGCCACAGCAGATAACTGAGATCCCTTCATGCAAATATTGATAACTGAATCCTTTGTACCAAACCACAGCCTCAGGAACAGGCAGCAAGTCACTCAGATGACGTCAGTAGCATGATGTGGGTTGTAACTGTAATTTAGAAATCTACGATATGGCTTGTTTACATTTAACCAACACAGCATGGCTTGCAGATACATTCAGGAGTCATATGATGGTACTTGTTTACTTGGTAACTTTTAACCACATTTGATAAAATCCCAGTTTCTTGTTTCTATAGATTTGTCCGATTTTACGACTGGCATATTACAAGGTGGTTTTAGCTCTGCAGCCTGTCTGTGAGTGGCGCAGTGATGTGGATGTGTTAGATTCTCCACCGGCTGTTTGATGCATGCCCAGCATGTGTTAGACATGTCTTGTGTTACCTGTTGTACGTGGGTCACACTCAACCTAGACCTGGGTGGCTGTGACCGAAAACAGCTTTGTCAGGGTAAACTCAAAGTGGCTATGTCAGGATGACATGACAGCTGGGTCAGGGTGACCTAACCACCTGTGGCACTGGGCCATGGTGACCTAATTACGTGATCATGGTGACATGACAGCAGGGTGAATAACCCAACACATTAGGTTGACCCATTTAATTAGGTTATGCTAATCTGTCAAAACTGGGTTACAATGACCTGCCAGGTTAATGACCATTTTGTGACCTTGACCTACAAAAAGAGACATTTGGGAAAATTAACAAAACTGTGTCAGGGTGGATCAACCAAAGAGCACTGGGTCACGATAATCACCTTGTTACAGGTGACCTTCACCTACCATGACTGTGTCACAGTGACCTTACAGAAGTTGATATCTTGTAATATGGTCTAGATTGAGTGAGACTACTTATTTTTATCTGTTACTGGCTTGCAGAGTTTTATCCTATACACACACACATATATATATATATATGACAGTGTTTATACATCTGTGTACAGCTTAGCATTGTTACTATACATTTATATTCACTAGTATCATCTGTGTGTAAATGATACAGTGTATATACCTCTTGTACAGCCTAGCTATGTGACTATATATCTATATGCACTGCTATCATCATGGGTGTATGATACAGTGTATATACATCTGTACAGCTTAGCTCAGTGACCTTTCTCTGTTTGCTTGTAATCATCCTTGTGTATATTCCCAGCTATTTTTCTACTCACTGTAAATATCCCAACATGTAATCTACATGAGAAAATCTACTGCAATAAATGCTTATAATAGACTGGTGTATTTAGTTTGTGTTGACTAGAGAGTGTGGGTGTGAGAGGAGGTATAAGCCTCAAGGAGCGATTCAGAAGGTGGTGCAGTGGAGTTGCTCCTTGGGAGTTTTTAATCCTAACCTTTGGACTTCATGATTTAAGTGCAGCTACCCACCCATTCCCCATCCTCTTCTCCAAAGAACTGGACCTGGATCTCTTCCTGAGCCAGTGTGATGTGTGGTGGACAGCTGCATGGATGTCTTCAGACTTAAAAACAGCATTTGCATGATGCAGCATCACCTTTCATAGAGATACAGTGGAAGCTGTCAAAACCAATATGTGTCTAATCCAGCAAGTTGTCAGCTCTGGCATATAATGTCAGGCCCATCCATGCTTGCCATGGCTTGTACATTTATCATCATTTAAAAGAAAGCTCTGCAATCTGGCAGCTGTCAGTTCCAGATGTCGACATAAAATGAGCTGCCCGAATGTGACTTTACAGAATATTACCTCTGTCTAATTTGGCATGACAAGGAGTCAGCAGATGTGTATTGTCTCCAATTAATGCTTTGTTGAAACTATATGGTTGCAAACAAGATAAGTTAGTCTTAGTTCAGTATTGGTATACTTGTACATCTCATCAGTCAGATGCAGTAACAAACCCACTTTGTTGTCGAATGCTTTGCCCCACTCTGCTTTGGACCACAAAATCAGGTGAATGAGTGATTGATTTTAGCTTCATGTCACTTTAAGCATTATTCCAGCAATATCAATGGGATTGACATACTGCACCCATTTGCGGGATCAAACCAGAATCTTTGCTATGATGAGCAAAGACCTTTACTACTATGCTACCCCATAAAAACAAGTATTTGAGACCATTCCATCTAAATTACATGCAATCAACCCAAACAACACTGGCCATCCATAAGCTGCTTAGGTCAAGACAGTCTTGTTAAGTTAACTATGTTCCAAGATTCTGTTCAGTCCATGCTATCAATAATATTTCAAGCTGTCATGTCCAGAAGAGTAGGTCTTCAAGATGTTGATTTGACAACAACAAACACAGATTTGCAAGCATTTACTTTCATCACAGCAGCTGTCCTTGTATTTGTACAACTGTCTCTATTTACAGTGTAGATCTACAGATAGATATATACAAACATACTTACACACAGCCATACAATACACACTTAGGCTGATACAGTCAAGATACTTCACTGACATTATTCTTCACAGTTTATCTTAGTCATAATCATTGTGCTTATCAATAAATTAAATTTGACATCAGTAATCATTTTTCAAAGACTTTGAATTTAAAAAAAACAAAAACAAATGACATCAGCTAAAATTGACGAACTATATGAAGGTTCTACATTAAAACACTAAGTACAAAATTGACTCGTAAGATTACTGAATGTGAAGTGTATGGACGGAGTTGTGGAAAAAGTTGGCGAGGCCACATCATGACAACGACTACGTTTATGTAATGACAAAACAATTGGGTCTGGTCCGCATCAGTTTCAACAGCAATAGTTCATAATGAATAATACTGGAAACTTGGAGCTTAAACCATCAGTCCAAGGTTAGGAAAATCTTCAAAACAAATAATAGCTTGGACAAACAGAAATCTGAAACGCCTGATAAATCAGCAGAAAAATAACTTCAGTTTAATTATGAAATTGTCTTCGAAATACTGTGTATTTCTGGGCCACGCACATGTTTACTGGGAAAATGAGACAAATAATTATTACCTTTATCTCGTGATTGAAAAAATACATGAACATTTGCAAAAGAGACGTGAAGAGTGCACACTAGATGACCTTGATGACACTCTGTCAGTTGTGTTCATATGGACAAATGGCATGTTTGGGTAACTATCGTGCACTCTGATCCCAGGCGGTCTCGTCGAAGGGGTCAATCTGCCTCTGTCTGTAAGCGTTGCGGAACTCAGGGCCAAGCATCTCTAGGTCCTGACTGTCACGAATTACACCCTGCAACACAAGCACCACTTGTACAGGGGCAAACTCAGCAGTAATATATACATTGGCATTTCTAGATCCCTTTAGCTGCTCTTTGCTACTGACCTTCGCTCCTTTAAGATCTGCTGATCTCTGGCAGGTTACCAAAATGCATGCTAGTGTGACCCCTTCTACTCCTGACCTTGAACTCTCGCTGACCTTTGTTATGTTGGGTAGATATCCCAGCTACCTTACTATGTTATCCTGTGATTTTGACCCTGACCCACAAGCTGCCCTTCTCTACCGACCTCAAACAAGTATCCCAGCAGCCTGCCTGTATGATCCCTTTGCTACTGACCTTGACCCCGGCTACTTAAGCAAACAGATATACCAGCAGCCTGCTTACGTGAACCTATGATTCTGACGTTGAACCAAAGCTGCCCTTTGCTACTGACCTCAGGCAGGTACAAATATAACTGCCTGTGTGACCTTTCCATTTTGACCTTGACATCCTTGCAGCCCTACTTCACCTTTATGGCTGCCTGTGTGACAACGACCTTGCTACTGACCTTAGGGAGGTATCCCAGCAGCCTGCCTGCATGCTCCTTCAGCAGCCTCTGCCTCTCCTCTTCGATGATCTGTCGCCGGAAGTTCTCCATCCTGACTTCCTCCTCCCGAGCCTCCACCTCCCGCTGTCTCTCCATGGCATACTGCGCCCGCCTTTCTTCCAGTAGTGTCTCCACCGCACGCTTGTGTTCCAACTGCTTCATACGCCGCCGCTGGGCGTTCATCTGCTCAATACGATCATCCTCCGCAAACTTCGCCAACATCTGCACACACAACAGTTGGGATTCAGATGTGAAGGAAGGACGTTGTATGATATCAATGAACATGGAGAACATTCTGGGTTACATCTCGATGTTCATCATAACACGTTCTAAAATGTCAATCAAGCATTTTGTTCATGTGAAATTGTTCACTCAAATCAGCAGCAATTTGACATATTTTATTTTTTTAACCTAAATGTGGATGTGTTATACCTGTTGTCTGAAGACCTCTTCCTCCTCCTTCTCAGCCTGGATTCGGAGAGCCTTGAAATGCATCTGCTTGGAGTGGGTTTCCTGCAGATCGATCCTCTGTCGCAACTTGCGCTCCATCTCAGCCTAAATACACAAGTTGGTACAGTTATGAATATACTACATATCCATTCTCAACTCCCTGAGGAGTGTATAATGACAGCAGCTTGCACTCCATCTCTGCCTAAATACACAAGTTGGTACAGTTATGAATATACTACATATCCATTCTCAACTCCCTGAGGAGTGTATAATGACAGCAGCTTGCACTCCATCTCTGCCTGAATATTCACATTGTTCTAGTTATTAATGTGCCACATATTCATTCTTAACTCCCTGAGGAGTAACCAATATCAGCAGCATGTTAATCCACAATCTCAGCCTAACAGGTACTTATCCATGGCTGGGTAAGAGAGGCATAATTCAAACAATCGTATGCCTAGGGTGGCACCACATTTGGCACGCACATTAACCAAATTCCTGAAACAAGGAGTTTGGCTGTAACGCATCAAACTTCTCCATATACAGGGCACGTGCCACCACGGTTCAAACCGTCAATACCTTCTCCAGCATATCAACTCTATATCTCAAATCCTCTCAGCTAAAACATCAGTCAACAAAAACAATTTACGAAAAAACTGACACGTTTCTGAGTTTGATCCCACAGATCCCTGCAGTGAAGATACTGACCCGCTCCTGCCTTCGAGCCTTCTCCTCTTGTTCCTCCAGATACAGCTCAGTCCGGACCCTTTCCATCTCCTCACGTTCTGCATCTTTCCTGGCTATCTGCTCCGACAACTACAACACCAAAAGACACCATCAGCCATCGTTTGCCTTTGTGGCAATAATTATAGCATCAGTTTCACATTGCATTCCCCTCATCATCAACCATGTTAATCTCACAATACATTTATACAGCCATGCTTATGACAAAGAAAACAGAATTGTTTACTACACATGCTCAGCGTGTGATTTAATTTCAAATTTGATTGCAAATTAAACTAATCAAATTTCATTATTCATAACAAATGGTGAGTGAGTTTAGTTTGACACTGCTATTAGCAGCAATATTGCATCTGCATATTAAACAGATAAACACAGAAAGACTTCAGTCAGTTAGTGGTACAGTTGTAGACAGATCTGTTTCCGTCTACAACTGTTTGTGATGTAAGCCTCACTTCTTTCTGCATTCGTTCCATAGCCTGTTCCTTCTCCATCTTCTGTTGGCGGAACTCATCCTCACGTTCTTTCTGGACGTTGGCGAACTGCATGATACGCATGTTCTCCTCCTCCATACGTCGTCGCTCCAACTCCTTCCACTCTTCCCGCGCCTTCTTGAACTCGGAGATGTATGCCTGTGTCGCCTTCCGCTTCTGGAGGTTTCTTTCTGCATCCCTGCAACACAATCACACACACATGTACACACACACATGTACACACACATGTGCAGACACATGTACACACATGTACAGACACATATGTACACACATATGCACACACATGTACACACACGTGCAGACACATGTACAGACACATATGTACACACATGTACACACATGTACACACACATGCAGACACATGTATACACACATGTACACACACATATGTACAGACACATATGTACACACATGTACACACACATGTACACACATGTACACACACATGTACAGACACATACGTACACACATGTACAGACACATATGTACACACACATGTACAGACACATATGTACACACACACATGTACAGACACATATGTACACACATGTACACACACACACATGTACAGACACATATGCACACTCATGTACACACACACACATGCACACACACACACATGTACACACACACAGATGGAACATTAAACAAATGACTCAGCTATCTTCTAGTGTTTCATCAGCAACATTACAGCTCTCCCAAGGCAGGGACACGAAACATGGGCTTCACACACTGTACCCATGTTGGGATTCTAACCTGGAATTGGTGTGAAGAGCAAATGCTTTCACCTTTCCGGGAACGTTAAGTATCCATTTCACTAACTTAAATATAATGGAAATGATTTCATAAAAATCACTCAACCTGTACTGACAGTACAACACTAGTCCTATACTATCAGTACAACTTACAGCAACCAATGTATTTTTCATCATGCAAGCGAATTTAATACATTTTTTCCATACGCATATGTTTCAAACCTTTTGCGTATCTAACATGCACAGTTGTTATGCAACAATTGCTTTACATTGTGTAATTGGATAAAATGCGTAATTGTGTATTTTAACGGGTACGCAGCTTATTTGGGCCTCTGCATCTGAAAATGAGGCTATGTAATAGTAACTGAAATGTTTTGTCACAGGCAGATAGTAGTCTGTACCTCTGGTCCTCCTCGTATATCTTGCGCACAATTTCATCTATCATGAGCTTCTCCTTCAGGAACTCCTCGTATGCCTGTTGGCGGCGGACTTCCTGTTCCTCCAGCTGTCTCTCCAGCTCCTGTTGGTACCGGACCTGCTCCTTGTAGCGCTCCATCTGACGCGCCTGTTCTGCCTCCGCAGCCCGGTCATGCTGTTCCTTCATCTCACGGGCAATCTGGCTGTCTCGCTTCTACAACACACATACCCAGTATGCCATGAATACATTGATATACGTGTGTCAGTTGTATGCCACTTTTAGCAATATCCCAGCAATATTCCAGCAATATCACAGTGGGGGACACCAAAAGTCGGCTTCACCCATTCAAACCATGTGGAGAATCAAATCTGGGTCTTTGGCGTGATGAGTCAATGCTTTAGTGAGTAAGCTTTAGTTTTATGCCACTATCAGCAATATTCCAGCTATATGGCACCGGCCTGTAAATAATTTAGTCTGGACCAGACAATCCAGTGACCCATAACATGTGCAATTGGGAACACATGACATGTGTCAACCACGTCAGCGAGCCTGACCACCTGATCCCGTTAGTCGCCTCTTACGACAAGCAGAGTCGCCTTTAATGGCAAGCATGGTTTTCTGAAGGCCTATTCTACCCGGACGTTCATAGATCAGTCAATGCTTTAACCACTAGGCTACAACACATGTGGAAAGAGGCAAATATGTGATTGTTGTTTGAATTTATAATCTTGATGGAAATGTGCCAGTTTCTTGGCAATATTCAATACTGTTTGAATGATATGTCTAAACAGTCAGTCCCTGTCAATCCCACCTGGCCATAAGGAGACACCACACATGTGACGTGTTAACTGTGGGCATCTTCACGTGTAAAATGATACATTAAATTTTTCAAATTTGTCAGCCACGCTCAATCCCCCTTCAACACAAAGTCTGTTTGGATATTTCTCATGTTTCTGTAGCAGCTATGTCATATACTTCATATTGGGAAAGTGAGTGAGCCAGTATGGTTTTTAATTACAACATTCAGGCAATATCACAGCAGGGGGCACCAGAAATGGGCTTCACACATTGTACCCATGTGGGGAATCGAACCCTGGTCTTTGGCATGACGAGCAAACACTTTAGCCACTATGCCCTGCACAGAGGGGAGTGCTACCCACCATCTGGTCAAACTTGAGAGCATCTTTCTCTGCAAGCTGTGCTGCTCTTTCCTTGTTCATGTAGGCGGCCTTCAACTTGGCCTCCAGTTCTCGGAGCTCCAGGCTGAGGAGGAACAAGACATACAGAGTAATGAACAAGCTGCCAAAGCTACAGACAATCTTATCAGAGGAACACATAATGTAAGAACTGTCCAACTGAAGGGTGCTCTCATTACATATTATTAGATATGGCTTAACTTTCCAGAATAACAAAATGTTAGGTTTTTGTTTGCTCTCAGGTCTTATTTTCTATGAGCAAGACTTCTTTCCAGGTTTTACTTTTTGAAAGCAGGACCTCTTCTCAGGTTTTGCTTCATCCTAACTCCACCGTAACGTCAACACTCAAATTCATAATATGTGTGTATTTTAAATCAATTGAAAAATATCATGAAAGATCAATTTCAATGTCCTAGTGTTTTCCCTAGAAGGACTGGAAATGCACATCAGGTTGTTAAGCCAATGCTCTACCTCTCGGGTAACAAAGATGCAGTTATCTATTAATAATTAATGTCATTAAAATTGATTTTACTAGCGTTTCAGCTATTGTTATGTAGCTTCATTACATGATCATCAAATTAGGAGATAAAGGCATTCTGTTTTCATTTTTGCGGTCCTTTATCTGTTGATTTAAGACCGGTAAATGTTTCATTTAAAGCCTCACGCGTTAAAGGGACCGCAAAAGTGAAAACAGAATCTCTTTATCTCCATTCTAGCACGACTGACACGCGTTTGAAATCCGGACACTTTTGCGCGCAATAGCACAGAGTTGTGATGGGGCGTTTTTCCAGGAATCGATATTCAATCGTCCAGCTCAAGAACAGGATGTGCAATGATTTAGACAAAACATTTGCAAAGTACAAGAACTTTATTTTGGATGCTCAAACAACTTGTTTGTGTCTCTTACATATGGATACAATGCTGTCAGTTACATAGTGTAGAACCCCTAAACAATTTTATATAATTATATGCAACCAAAAAATCACCTCACCCCTAGAGTACATTACTATAGACTCGCCCATGACCTACAAGTAGGACGTCTGTAAAGTGTTGACGCTTCAAACTTTCAAACTTACTCACGGAAGTAATTATTAATCACCACGCTGCTGTTGCCAATTTGGAATAGACCAGACATGCCAGTTTTAATACTGGACACGTTTATAGTAGATGTGGATGGTGCAACAACTGACGATGCAGCGGGGACCAAAGGCATCAGGTTAGGGATAGGCCGAGTGTTTTCATTGCAGCTGTGAAGGATTGCTGAGTAATGGCGTTTCTGTGCTGCCGATGAATCGGTGTTGTAGGATGATAAACTTTGATGTTTTTTGTGACCTGTTATTTTGACAATTTCTCTAGCCTCAACACCTGCATGTGATAAGAGTGTTACAGTGGTGGACCGAACACAATGGTTTGTGTACTGCTTACTAAGATCACATTTAACAGAGATTTGTTTATAATAATAAATTTCATTTTCATTTTAATTCATACTGTTTTGTGCTGTTTCCGTTTTGTGCAGTACAGTCTTGTACGACTGTTTTGTAGAGCGGTGTCGGGTATTACCGAACAAGCGGTCGTCACTGAACAAAATTCCATCCCCGCATATATATTGTGAGGTTCCTTTTGTGTATTTATTTGTGTTACAAGTGATGAAACACCGGGGGAATTACTAACTTAGGCGTGATGTGATGTTAGCAGTTATGTAATACCCAGCACCGCTCTGTGTGGAATCTAGCGTTAATTCAGTGACACTCAATGTGTGCCGAAATTCTGTTGTTGAAGAATTTCATTTGTACCGCTTGATTCCAGTAGGTCGTCATCGAACCATACCGGTTTTAGATGAAATTTCTCTTCTCCAAATATCTCGTAGAAGGTACAAAGGTGAAAATCACCTATGTCTAATTCAAACGACATGTTTGTTTACAAACAAAAAGGTCAGCGAGTGCTATGTATTCATACGCAGGTGAAGCGGTCGATGTGTAATTAGCGGTCCTTTGATTTAGGTTTAAGGAAGGTCACACGCAGCAGTCAACCAATCAGAATCGAGTATCTCAAAATGTCGTGCTAGAATTATTTATTATTGATGGTAATATGTATAATAAAGCACTCCCCGGTTTTGGTTGGCAAAGTCAGCCCTCAGCCACTGGGTGGAGAGAAGATAAACTGAGAAAGTGTAGCTCTGGTCTCAGGTCTTGCTTTCCAGACCAGAAACTAAGTCTTGCTTATACTACACATAATGTTTATCTGACATAGAATATGGACACAGAGAGTCTAGTATCTGAGTCTAAGTCATTAAAACTTGAAACATGAGAGCTGTTGGAGATTGAGGACACAGAGAGTCTTATATCTGAGTCTATCTGAGTCTAAGTCAAAGTCAAGTCAGTCGTGAAACATGAGAGGTGTTGGAGATTTGAGGACACAGAGAGTCTTGTATCTGAGTCTATCTGAGTCTAAGTCAAAGTCAAGTCAGTCGTGAAACATGAGAGGTGTTGGAGATTTGAGGACACAGAGAGTCTAGTATCTGAGTCTATCTGAGTCTAAGTCAAAGTCAAGTCAGTCGTGAAACATGAGAGGTGTTGGAGATTTGAGGACACAGAGAGTCTTGTATCTGAGTCTATCTGAGTCTAAGTCAAAGTCAAGTCGGTCGTGAAACATGAGACGTGTTGGAGATTTGAGGACACAGAGAGTCTAGTATCTGAGTCTATCTGAGTCTAAGTCAAAGTCAAGTCAGTCGTGAAACATGAGAGGTGTTGGAGATTTGAGGACACAGAGAGTCTTGTATCTGAGTCTATCTGAGTCTAAGTCAAAGTCAAGTCAGTCGTGAAACATGAGAGGTGTTGGAGATTTGAGGACACAGAGAGTCTTGTATCTGAGTCTATCTGAGTCTAAGTCAAAGTCAAGTCAGTCGTGAAACATGAGAGGTGTTGGAGATTTGACCCAGGAAACCTATAACAATAAAAATAATCAGAGTTTTACTGTAAAAACTAGAAGGGCTTGACATGCAAGAACCTGCCATCAAGGTATATATTGTCTCTAATGAGTCTGAACGGTATATGAAAGGAAAGGGGTAACAAAGTGAACGTACAAAGTTTGTTCCACGACAAATTCAGTTACCTTCTCTGTAAATAAACCTCATCCTCCATAATCCACAGGGAATATGTTCTGATAAATCTCCACTATACCCTGGATGCATCTATGACACAATAACTGTATTACCTCCCTTTGCTGGATTTTTATCCAATCCCGTGTCCACACGAGATTTCTATCATACTAAGATTTCTATCATGCCTTTCTTCCGGTTCTACAGGAGACAGTAATGGTGGCGGAAACAGTTAAACCAGGCATTCCAAGTTTTGTGTGCACTGAAAGATGTAGCATGGGTCCTTGCATTTATTTTTTAAGGTTTGAGAACTGAAATCTGCATCACACTGTGTACTAGTGTAGCAGCCATAAAATTACTGAGTCCTCTGCTGGGATTCGAAGCAGAGACCTTCTGAAGTGAAGTTGGATGCTTTATCCATGTGACAAAAGAGATTAACCCCGTTCACAAGCTGACAATGTAAGGATGTCATCTGTGAGCTGACTCCATGATACTGACAGTCTTGATACTGGCAAACTGGGTTGAAATGGCTATCTGCTTGGCTACCATGAGTAGTCAGAGCCAGCAAAGGGAGATAATACAATCATCATGCTGAGCAGTAGATGCACGTGGGGTATAGCGGAGATTTAGCAGAACCTGTATCCTGGGGATAATCAAAGATGAGGTTTATTTACAGAGGATAACTGAATTTGTCGCAGACCAAACTTTGTGTGTTCATTTTGTTACACCCCCTTTCCTTTCATAGAGTGTTAAGACCCATAAATAAAATTAAACACCTCAAGCAAACAGATATAGACATAAAATGAAACACAGATTACAAAAATCAAAGCCATTCTTTTGGAGCTAGAGCCCTTGAAAGCTTGTGAGGCCAAATCCCAGCTCAGACGCTATACCGCCAATGTGTCATACTTCTTTCTTACTGCATCTTGTACACAAATTAGCGGTCCTTTGATTTAGGTTTAAGGACGGTCACATGCAGCAGTCAACCAATCAGAATCGAGTATCTCAAAATGTCGTGCTAGAATTATTTATTATTGATGGTAATATGTATAATAAAGCACTCCCCGGTTTTGGTTGGCAAAGTCAGCCCTCAGCCATTGGGTGGAGAGAAGATAAACTGAGAAAGTGTAGCTCTGGTCTCAGGTCTTGCTTTCCAGACCAGAAACTAAGTCTTGCTTATACTACACATAATGTTTATCTGACATAGAATATGGACACAGAGAGTCTAGTATCTGAGTCTAAGTCATTAAAACTTGAAACATGAGAGCTGTTGGAGATTGAGGACACAGAGAGTCTTATATCTGAGTCTATCTGAGTCTAAGTCAAAGTCAAGTCAGTCGTGAAACATGAGAGGTGTTGGAGATTTGAGGACACAGAGAGTCTTGTATCTGAGTCTATCTGAGTCTAAGTCAAAGTCAAGTCAGTCGTGAAACATGAGAGGTGTTGGAGATTTGAGGACACAGAGAGTCTAGTATCTGAGTCTATCTGAGTCTAAGTCAAAGTCAAGTCAGTCGTGAAACATGAGAGGTGTTGGAGATTTGAGGACACAGAGAGTCTTGTATCTGAGTCTATCTGAGTCTAAGTCAAAGTCAAGTCGGTCGTGAAACATGAGACGTGTTGGAGATTTGAGGACACAGAGAGTCTAGTATCTGAGTCTATCTGAGTCTAAGTCAAAGTCAAGTCAGTCGTGAAACATGAGAGGTGTTGGAGATTTGAGGACACAGAGAGTCTTGTATCTGAGTCTATCTGAGTCTAAGTCAAAGTCAAGTCAGTCGTGAAACATGAGAGGTGTTGGAGATTTGACCCAGGAAACCTATAACAATAAAAATAATCAGAGTTTTACTGTAAAAACTAGAAGGGCTTGACATGCAAGAACCTGCCATCAAGGTATATATTGTCTCTAATGAGTCTGAACGGTATATGAAAGGAAAGGGGTAACAAAGTGAACGTACAAAGTTTGTTCCACGACAAATTCAGTTACCTTCTCTGTAAATAAACCTCATCCTCCATAATCCACAGGGAATATGTTCTGATAAATCTCCACTATACCCTGGATGCATCTATGACACAATAACTGTATTACCTCCCTTTGCTGGATTTTTATCCAATCCCATGTCCACACGAGATTTCTATCATACTAAGATTTCTATCATGCCTTTCTTCCGGTTCTACAGGAGACAGTAATGGTGGCGGAAACAGTTAAACCAGGCATTCCAAGTTTTGTGTGCACTGAAAGATGTAGCATGGGTCCTTGCATTTATTTTTTAAGGTTTGAGAACTGAAATCTGCATCACACTGTGTACTAGTGTAGCAGCCATAAAATTACTGAGTCCTCTGCTGGGATTCGAAGCAGAGACCTTCTGAAGTGAAGTTGGATGCTTTATCCATGTGACAAAAGAGATTAACCCCGTTCACAAGCTGACAATGTAAGGATGTCATCTGTGAGCTGACTCCATGATACTGACAGTCTTGATACTGGCAAACTGGGTTGAAATGGCTATCTGCTTGGCTACCATGAGTAGTCAGAGCCAGCAAAGGGAGATAATACAATCATCATGCTGAGCAGTAGATGCACGTGGGGTATAGCGGAGATTTAGCAGAACCTGTATCCTGGGGATAATCAAAGATGAGGTTTATTTACAGAGGATAACTGAATTTGTCGCAGACCAAACTTTGTGTGTTCATTTTGTTACACCCCCTTTCCTTTCATAGAGTGTTAAGACCCATAAATAAAATTAAACACCTCAAGCAAACAGATATAGACATAAAATGAAACACAGATTACAAAAATCAAAGCCATTCTTTTGGAGCTAGAGCCCTTGAAAGCTTGTAAGGCCAAATCCCAGCTCAGACGCTATACCGCCAATGTGTCATACTTCTTTCTTACTGCATCTTGTACACAAATATGCACCAAAACATGCTAAATCAATGCCACCTAACTTTCATTGTTTCCAAGACTCATGACTGTGGAAATGAGTTAAGGTACATTTATTCATTGCAAACGAACCTGTGTCATGCAAGTTTGCCATTAACAACCTTGGCCTCAGTCTACCCATCTGAAAAGAGCCTCAGATCTGAAAGGACATACTTTATTTTTAGCCAATCAGATCCAGAAACCTCTGGATAACTGCCATAATCTGATTCAACTCGATAACAACATACTTTGTCTGCAAGAAACAGGCCAGGAGTGTTTATCTTCCACCTTGATCTATGTGCGGTTATAACAAAAGTGTGTAAGAGTTACCTAGTTTCTCGGATCTGTTGCCTCATCTTCTCATCTTTTATCTTCTCCTTGCTCATCTTCTCCAGCTGTTGAGCAAGCTGTTCCTCCTGCTCACGCTGTTGCTCCTTCAACAGCCTGTCCCGCTCTGACTACAACAGCAACATCGTACATCAACCGCCTGTTCCGCTCTGACTACAACAGCAACATCGTACATCAACAGCCTGTCCCGCTCTGACTACAACAGCAACATCGTACATCAACAGCCTCTCCCGCTCTGACTACAACAGCAACATCGTACATCAACAGCCTGTCCCGCTCTGACTACAACAGCAACATCGTACATCAACAGCCTGTCCCGCTCTGACTACAACAGCAACATCTGACATCAACAGCCTGTCCCGCTCTGACTATGACAGCAACATCGTACATCAACAGCCTGTCCCGATCTGACTACAACAGCAACATCGTACATCAACAGCCTGTCCCGATCTGACTACAACAGCAACATCGTACATCAACAGCATGTTAAAACAACATATCTCCACTGTACTGACAAACTGTATGACATCTCATCTTACTGACAAATTGTATGACATCTCACCCAACTGACAGTGTGTGACATTTCACCCCATTGATATTGGATGACACCTCATATAACTGACAGGGTATAACATCTCACCCAACTGACAGTATATTGTAAACCAAAAGTTACTGTGTTATGTAATCTGATTGGTTGAAAAACATGATCAAATGGTATTAGATTCCTGGAAAGTGCAAGACTATTCACTGCATATTGACACATAAACAATTGTTTTGTTGTGTCATCAACAGTGGTGACGTCATTCAGATCATATTGTGACGTAAAATTAGAATGACGTCACAAATGAGCAACTGCAGATGCTACCATGGGAACCAGCTGAAACGGTCTGCTGATGACAATTCACTGCTGTACCCATACTCGATGTAAACGAGTGCAGACAGTAAAACCCCCTTGGCTTACTTTTTTGTTTACAATGTCGATAAACATGTGTTGGCCAATTTCCGGGTGTTAATGAGTATTTGAAGCGCAGGAATACATTTGGAACCGCCAGCATCAGCCGGAGGTACACTGTGTGTCATCTCGCCCTACTGGCACACTGAATGACATCTCACCCTAATAACACTATGTATGACATCTCACCCTATTGACAATATGTGACATGTCACCCTTCCAACATACTGTATGATATCTCACCTAAGTGACACTGACATCTCACTCTACTGACAGTGTGTGACATCTTACCATGCTGACATTGTATGGCATCTCACCCTACTAACAGTGCATGACATTTCACCCTCCTGAGACAGTGTAGATATCTCTCCCTACCAACAATGTATGACATCTCACCCAACTGACTCACCCTTAGTATTGACTCTTCCATTTCCCGCTCCTTATTCTCTAACTGTTGACGACGCAAGAAGCGTCTGTCCTCGATCCTCTCCCCGCTGCGCATGTTGGCGTCCAGCATCCTCTCTGTCGCGAGTCGTTTCAGTGTATCTTCCCTCATCTCCTCCTGTCTGCGAGTCTGCTCCAGCATGTGGCCGCGCATGTTGCTGCGGATATTTGTCTGCAGTACAAACATCATCACTTGCAGTTTACACCAAAAGAGTACTTCAAAGATTGTTCTTTTGTCATGTTTCACTTGTCTGTTTCTCGGGGATGTGGTTATCCAGGCTTAAAACATACTTAAACAAGGGAACAACTTGCTTGATAACATTAGTGGTGTGACAGTTCATTGCTGCATCAATCCAGTGAGTCGATACAATGAATCAGTACAAAGTTTTACATTGTCGTGAATGCTGATGATACTTCTAATGTTTATTTTTGAATATTGTCGAATAGCAAAGAAAAAAGACAAACTTTCGTTTGAGGATTAAAACATATGTTCCCTTCATAAATAAATGTTTTCTAGGAAATTATGCGTCAAGAAAGGTTTAAAATATAGTGCTTGTATACTGTTAATGTCTGTGTATAAACTTAATTATCTCCTTTCCGAATGAACATTGGAAACACAAACAGAATTTGATATAATACTTTAAAATTTGTTTTGTTTAGATCTTCACATCTTTAATACTTGGCGTTAGAATTAAAGATTTTAGTATCATGATATGCATCATATCGCCATCCTTATATCAGGATTCATACCACATCACAGCTCCAGTGCACAATACTTTGTCAACATATATATTTGTGGCTAAAAGTTTAGTATCATGATGTATCATATCACAGGTTATATGGCTATAACAGCAGTAATAACATTAACAGAACAGTATTAGAAGATACACGTTAGTTCATTAATATATCAGGGTTTTATTTCAGCTGACAACATATGGTCCTAGGGATCCCTAATTATTAATTTTAACACATCTGGTAGGCATTACGAGGGTGCTGAAAAGTAACAGTGTAGAGAACACTATGTCTGGTCATTTTTTCAGAGCCTGGAATGAATCATTGATCGAGTGGACTGATGGGTGAAATGATTCACTGTTCTCCAAGAAACAACCAAACATGTAGCAAAGTCACAGATGTGTTGTAGGTTCAATGAATAATATCGTAAGACCCTATGGATGCAGTGATATTTTTTCTGCATTTTTAGTGTACATTTGTGTGTACTGGACACACTTATGCACACCACATAAAATTCTGACATGCTATTATCCTTCCAGAAGTATTACCTGAAATTAAAATTTGTATAACCTGGGCACAACATGACAATACTACCAGGAATTAGGTCTCTGTTGAAAAAATGAAGCATCAAAGACTGAGTGAGTTTAGTTTTACGCCCCACTCAGCAATATTCCACCTATATGGCTCCAGTCATATTATACACTCATCAGTCATATTGTTTAGTGTCACTGCAGCCTAATGTAACAATAGTCTTTTTGTGACTTTACATCTCAAAAACCCAAGACTCCTCAAACCAGGTTCACATCTGGGATTGGTAATAGGGATCGGATACAGGGAAAGTATAAACATGTCAAAGTAAACTACAACATAACATTTCCATTATATTTTCACGTTCAGCTATACTGAATCATAAACAGACCAGAGGGGTGACTTTCCTGACTCTTTTGAGCCTCGTTCCTTGCCGATTAAGACAAGCAATCCGAATTGAAACGATCACTAAACAATGTCAATATAAAATGTTTGGTGCTGTCCCGAAATTAGGGGACACAGTGTCTTCAGCGATATATCAACGTCGATAACACATTCATCATGCTATACTATGCCATTTAATTGTGGTGTGTACTATAAACAGGCTACACAATGATATAGAACACTGAATGCTTACCATCATCTTGCTATTTTTGCAAGTTCCAATCGATTAGTAACAGATTTATCTTCCCTCCTTTTTTCAGTGTTACTCTGATTATGGCTGTTTCGGTGTTATTGTATCGGGGAGAGTCCACGAGCGTTGCTAGGGGAAACAGGAAACAAGTTGCATCCTGGAAGGAGCTGTGCTCGGGTATTTTTCCAATATTGTTAACCAAATTTTGTACAAACATATTTTCATTTACAGATACATTGAAAAGAACCCTGATGTGTCAAATACTAGACATCTTTTCTACAGAATTAGGGTCATTATACTTGTCAACCCCTTTCCAGGAATAATAGACTCGACCATACAGTAGATACGGGCAAAACTACATAGTTTATTTGCCATTGCGAGTAAATAAACATTTTAACCCATTTGAGAAAATTATTCCCTTAAAGTAGTGTGCCGTGTACTGTTTTGATTTAAGGGATATCTGCTAGTTTTACTGGAATAAAATTATATTATTACCATTTATCCTGAATCGTTTAAATTCACTGCGGTGGGTTTTCGTCGTTGCCATTTTTAACGCGTCAGCAGAAGAAGGGATAATATCAAGTGAAACAAAATCAGAGACATCAGAATTCAGTGTTTATTGCAGAAGGTGTGTAAGTTTGTGTATTTGCGTTTGGATACGTTACACCGATGATTTCCTACCTCGATTATGAATTACATTCTTAAAATCGAAAATAGGTCAGCCGGTTTGTGGAATCCTAAAAATTTCTTGGGTGTCGTACCATCAAATCGGCCAGCAAAAGCTTTACATTGAAATAATTATAAATAGGTGTGATTGAGGTTCTCCCATTAATATCGTATCCACAGCGAGTAACAGTTAAAGGACTGGAAGTAGCAGATCAAAGGAAAGTACACATATTGATAGGGACAGTCATAAAAGAAAATAAACACAGTAACGATCTTGTTTTTTTTGTGATTGTGGAAGCCCGAATCATAGCATTCTCTGTCGTTATGGTGCGATACAGGGCTTGGAATATTGGTTAGTAAGACAAAATGGTACTTTAATCATCGACGACTACAGTGAGTGTGAATGATAACCTTGACAATGGGCCATTTTACGGATTGTTACTAATGTTACTATTTTCTGAATTCAGAATAGGCCAATGCTTTTCTATTAATAGTAAACTTCAAAATTGTAATGCACAGTTTTTCCATGTCCAAAATGGCCTATGGCCTCTGCCGTTCCCAGTCCCTGCAACTAAGAGTTTTAACGAACTGAAGTAGGGATTCTTGCAATCGTGCACCATCATTAACGTCTTTGATAATGTTAATGATATGTAAGATTAGAGAATTACTCTGATTACATTAGGTTATATTTCCTGAAAAGAAAATGGTACAATGTATTTATTGTGTATATAAGTCAGTACTGAAGTCATATTTTGGAGCTTTTGCGTTATATGAAACCCTGATATACTTACATCAGAATAAACATGATAAGGTATGATTCTCATGCACCGATCTTGAAATCATTGTGTCTACACCATAAGCGTTAAGCCTTAACCCCCTGGATGCCGAGTTTTTTTTCAAGCGCACATTTTCGTAAGGTTTGAAAAGTGAACGTTGTGCGAGATTTGCGCTCGCGTGGTACTGGATCTGCGTACGGCTATAAAATTGCACAGAAATGTAGAATATTTAATTTCCCATCAGTTGGTATAAATATATATGCGGCTACCTCAGGGGTCTGAGAAATAGACACTGCTAAAAGTTGTCCAAAACTTTTCTGTGTGTTGAAAAACAGTAAATTTCTCCGTTTTTTATCGTGCACCAATAAAAGCACTCTGCTACGGTTTTTTTAATTTGGCATCTTAGCGGAAAGTGTGAGCGAAGAAAATACAGCTTGATATCTGAACGACATAAGTGTATATGAAATGGATGTATGTACTAATGCATAACGTCATAATCACAAAATTAAAAATGACCTGCAATAAATGTCAAAAATCGATTTTTTACCATGACGTCAAACGTCGACACAGTATTCATGCACGTATAAAGATAAGGGGGCATAACTCAGCTATGGTTTACATTAGGTCAATGTAACTCCGATCACATGGAGAGAATTTGCTGTGGATACCGACAGTATATTTTCGTGATGTTTTGTTCACAGTGAACCAAACTATTCCAACACAAATTTCCCCAATGTGAGAGGATACCGTTTGGTAGTTTCACAATTTGTAAGAAAAGATGCAAGTGTACTACATCAAAAATCAGGCAATAGCGATTTGGATGTCCCTATCCGATACATATTTTAGTTCTTAGATTCCCATATTCTCCTGTTTGTGTATATG
Organism: Haliotis asinina; assembly: GCF_037392515.1. Lineage (NCBI taxonomy): Eukaryota > Metazoa > Mollusca > Gastropoda > Lepetellida > Haliotidae > Haliotis > Haliotis asinina. The sequence continues at coordinate 54,673,526 of NC_090292.1, forward strand.
TATTTTTATTAATTTTCCATCATTATTAATGGAGTAACAGCAACATTTTCAAACGTAATGAAATAACTGAAAATAATGCGACATTTTAGTTGACGTCACAGCATGTTTTGTGCATTTTGTGACGTCGGAAAAAGACTACTCTGGTTGCTGATTAGTATATATCTAACCTAATTTCCACTCAATGTGTAAAAGATTTCGGCTTCTGTGTCAGAATTCAACACTTTTCAGCCAAAATATAAAATGAATGGTATTATCACTGAAATAGTGTCCTGAATATATCAACAATTACACGGTTTTACTACATATCTTATTGTGAGCAACACGCGCACCTGCCTAGCATCAATTTAGCATAAATAAAAATTTCACAACACCTGAATATTCATTGAGTATTCATTTAGGAAAAAGACTTTTCTTCTCATGATTATGAAATTAATTCCCTTCATAAGTATGCAATGAAAGGTACAAAGAGATCGATGTTTCAGTAAAGAAGTATTAGAAAATGGACGTAATCCTTGTCCAAATTAAGACTTGACCTGATGTATATATTTTTAACAATTTCCGTATAAATATTGTTTGAGTTAGACATTCTGCCATCAGATATATTTTAATAGCATTTGAATTGACTTTATTATCGAAAAACAATGATAATGAATCATGAAACGTTTTGACAAACTCGCACCTGGTCAATTAATATTGATAATAGTTTTGTCTATAAAAACGACACGAACCAATACAATGAACAAGACAATTCCTTTAAATAGTAGTATGTGTGCCCCTACATTTGATAAAATGTACAAATCATTTTCATTAATATTATCCGTTTTACTTATAAGTTGGAATGAAATCGTTGTTTATTAACCTGTTCATATGAAACTGCAATATTTGTCCCAACGTACTGAATATTGCACATCACGGGAACTAAAGCACATGTTGCAGTAATGGCTACGTGTGATCTTCCAACACTTGTGTAGAGGCTTAAAATGTGGTATAATACACTTACTTAGACAGTTTCCCATGTAAATATTATTCAAACAATCAAAAGCTTTCAAAGAATAAAAACGGATACCTTATATCGACACATGACACATGTGTTGAACATGGATATACGTAGATACTGAAATCAGTTTCATGAAAAAATATCTGAACGATGCGCAAAATATACATCACAATACTAAAAGTGCAATCGGAATGGTATGGGCATTGTGTTTACTCTTGTTCAACCGACCTTCACCTCAAAGAAATTGCCTAATATGTGCAACAATGTTGACGTATGACATCACTACCGATGACCGATTTCTTTCAAAATGGCGGCTTCGCTGAGAAGGGTACACAGGATTTTGCGACGACATTTTTCTTGATTCAGGGATCTTTTGTATACAAATGTGAGATGTAAGAATTTAGAATTATTCTGACTATCTGTGTATTGTGATATGTTCTTATCGTTTACATTGTAAATGACGGAAGAAGCCAGAAATGCCGATAAGTACCGTTGTCGTTCTGCGTGATTTTGCGTCAGTCATGGCGTCACGCTGCACTAAAAGTTTGACAGTTTCTTATGAATTACCAAATTATTTCATTGTATCTATTTTCAATTTGCTATTTTTTGCCACGATACTCTTCCCCTGAATATACTAAGCGTTTTGAGCTATTGTAAGCAATGATTAGAGGGCTGGATGTTAGGAAATTTCCGAAAATGCTACGCAGTGTAAAATTGGATTTTTTCTTTGTTTACATTTCAGTCAAGCGCTGTCTTTCGAGCACAGCGTTCGTTTTCATACAAAGTATATTTCGTTTCGTTTTGTCTAGACAGTTGGTATTGGTGACAAAGACCATTTGTAATTTGATTCTAAGATATATGGGGAATTCAATGATGCATTTGTCACAGCTAACTATGAAGTATACATGATGTAATAGGCTTCTCAATACCGGCCTTCTCGAAACGTGATTTAGTAAACACTATCCAATATGGCGGAAAGCGCACTTCGGCGTTCGTGTAAGTGTATTTTCGAAAACATCCCAACCGATTCTGGGTACATCGGTGACGTTTCAGAATTATCATTCCGGGTTACATGAAAACTTGATATCAGTGATCATTAATATGCTATTTTTGAAATGCATTACTCCCAGTAATTATCCGATTTTCACATTTCAAAACATACTGCAAATAACGCTGTGAATCTCGATTTTGTACAGTTTGAAAAATGGCGACATTTACGAAGAAGCCTATTTTGAAAGGCGATTTTAAGCACTTTCGCTTGGTCTGAGATAATAGTGGATGGTATCAAGAAACTGGGAATTTTCCGCAGAATTCAAAACTGTGAAGTATTTATATATGCGTGGTATATTTAGAATTTTATTCGACTTCAAAGTGAGGGGTGAAGAGGAGGGACATATATGTCCCTGTGGCATCCAGGGGGTTAAAGGGCCACTGATGCAGAGCAATTTCTGTGGACTGGTTGAACTTTTATTTTTTTCTTCTGTGAGTACCCTGATGATATCCCAGAATTTGTGACTGGTTCGTGACCTCTAATGCGCAGTCGATATGCGCAGTTGAGAGATTAATTATAGACAGATGAAATAAGGTGAAGTCATTTTTACTTCATTACAAATGTATTATGAAAACAAATAAAACACTTTGGAGGATAATCATCTGCCAGTGGTAGAAATGGTAAAAAACTATGAGGACGGAAAAATAACGAAGCCAATGTACGTCTCTATGTTTTGTCTCGTAACCTAATTAGTTTACTGTCATATTTGCATGATTTTGAAAATTAATAAAAGAACAAACGGTCTCCTTATATTCATACTAGTCATAGTACATTTCTAACATGACAGTAACATTTAAACATGGTATAGACTGCCAATGTGGATCCTTTATCACACACATACTCGATTTGTTGTGTGTTTTCTGGCATATAGATTCTGCTGAATGCTAATAAGTAAATTAACAAAATGCAAATAACAAATGTTAAACATACTAATTTTATAGCAACAATATCGGGCGACTACCTTGTTAAGGAATGTATCCATCAATATCCACCTAAATGAATGATATTCCATTTATCTGAATCTAGTAAACAATCTTCTATGTTGTGTTTCTTACAGTGGTCTAATTTGCGAAAAGGTAAAACATGGTTTCACGTCTTTCAAATTGGTGAAAACCTGATAAACTTCTCATTGGCCACCCAAGGTAACACACCTGGCAACTAATTGTATGATGTCCGCCATTGTAAGTAAATTAGTTGGGATATTTTGTTACAATCAGACAAGGAATACCATGGATATTTTTAGATAATGGCATATGATCATCATGATGGGCCTCCGGCCTCCTGACGGTTTAGGTGAAGAAAATCTGCTAATGAGGACCGGACCCCAGTCCCTTTGTCTGCATGGTCGAGTTAGCAGGCACTGACCAATTTGCAGTTTGGTTTCGTAATTAAACTGTTTGCGACAAACATTATTGGCTCCGCATCAGTACCCTTTAAGTATCAAGAGACCACTTTATTTCTTAGCTTCTATTGTTCTTATGGCAAAAGACTTGCTTTTCTTAGCCTTGCTATATTTATGATTTGATGGTGCATGTAATAAGGTTCTGGGTTTTTTTATTGCAGTAGTAGACAAGATGACGTCACAAGTCCCAGCAAAGATTGTTCTGAAAAGCACCACAAAGATGTCTCTAAATGATCGGTGAGAAAACCCCAAGTGTTGCCACGACTTCAGTCCATGGCTTCTGTTGTGACCAGCACGGAAATGCTTGTGTCCAGCGTGTGTTCTCAGAGACAAAGTGGGAAGTGTTCTGAACTGCAAAAGGCTAATATCTCGTGGATATTTCCTAGATAGGACTCGAAACCCCTTGTGCTGTCACTTCGGCAAAGATTAAGCATGTTTACACCAAAAGTGGCCAAATCCCATGCCAGAAGGAAATATGAAATCCTAATGGCACAACCTTTATCAAGCCCAGCTTCATTTAAATCCTCACCTTTCTGTAAAATTATTTGGACGAGGAAGAACAAATTTGATGCAAAAAAAATCAAATGAGGATGGAAGTTCGAAACAGGTCACTGCTGCCATGCCAGTCAGAGAGTCACAAGTGCACTCAATGACTGTTATGTTTATTAACCCATGCTAGCTAATCCCCAAGGGTGAAAATGGTGTGAGATTTCCTGAATTCAGGAACCGTAAGTAAACAACACCAAGGTAAAACCCACAACAAACCAACTATCCCTCAACACATGTTACTAATATTGGTTTAAATTTGAACTTCATGCTTTTTATGTTTAAATGTATGATGAAGATGTTCACAGCATGTCCAAATTTGCTAAAGCTGCAGTTTGAGCTGAGGTGTTTGGCTGTAATTTGATGTGATGGAGGGATAGGTGTGGTCCTGGAGAGCTTCTGTACAGTCACACAGTGACTCACAGCATGCCATCAAATAACGCTCTGCTCAGGCTGGCGTAAACTATGCACCATGGTCAGAAAATATACTTGCTCTTGTGGGTCAAGACTCATGAAGTTTCACATTTCACAAATAAGTGTTTCACATTTCGGAACCATAAAACATACTTTGGTCATTCATCTTAGCTTCGTTTTCAATAGAGTTAAGCATTATATCATGTACATGGATGTATAGGTTGGCCTCTCAGGACAAATAGCCTTAAGCTTGACCGAGGCTTCAGTTACATACTTGAGTTTATTGTCACATTGCATATTGAGATGATCTGGTTGAACATGGACGAATAGCTTTTAGCTTGACACAGGCTTCAGATATGTACCAGTGGTTATTGTCACATAGCATATTGAGATGATCTGGTTGAACATGGACGAATAGCTTTTAGCTTGACACAGGCTTCAGATATGTACTGGTGGTTATTGTCACATTGCATATTGAGATGATCTGGTTGAACATGGACGAATAGCTTTTAGCTTGACACAGGCTTCAGATATGTACCAGTGGTTATTGTCACATAGCATATTGAGATGATCTGGTTGAACATGGACGAATAGCTTTTAGCTTGACACAGGCTTCAGATATGTACCGGTGGTTATTGTCACATTGCATATTGAGATGATCTGGTTGAACATGGACGAATAGCTTTTAGCTTGACACAGGCTTCAGATATGTACCAGTGGTTATTGTCACATAGCATATTGAGATGATCTGGTTGAACATGGACGAATAGCTTTTAGCTTGACACAGGCTTCAGATATGTACCAGTGGTTATTGTCTTATAGCATATTGAGATGATCTGGTTGAACATGGACGAATAGCTTTTAGCTTGACACAGGCTTCAGATATGTACCAGTGGTTATTGTCACATAGCATATTGAGATGATCTGGTTGAACATGGACGAATAGCTTTTAGCTTGACACAGGCTTCAGATATGTACCGGTGGTTATTGTCACATTGCATATTGAGATGATCTGGTTGAACATGGACGAATAGCTTTTAGCTTGACACAGGCTTCAGATATGTACCAGTGGTTATTGTCACATAGCATATTGAGATGATCTGGTTGAACATGGACGAATAGCTTTTAGCTTGACACAGGCTTCAGATATGTACCAGTGGTTATTGTCTTATAGCATATTGAGATGATCTGGTTGAACATGGACGAATAGCTTTTAGCTTGACACAGGCTTCAGATATGTACCAGTGGTTATTGTCACATTGCATATTGAGATGATCTGGTTGAACATGGACGAATAGCTTTTAGCTTGACACAGGCTTCAGATATGTACCGGTGGTTATTGTCACATTGCATATTGAGATGATCTGGTTGAAAATTGTGGATTGTTGTCTGTTTCACTGGGTTAGATGTTGAAGTACATTATGCTTGGAATCACTGGAACTGTAAAGGGAAATGTACAATATAATTACAAATTGGAAATGAACCCACCATTTTTCACATGTTCATGAATCATGTATGGGAGGCATTTGTTTACAGTAATCTCTCCAGAGATAAGAAGTTAATTCTAGACTTGCTATGAGCATTTCTTCATGTGGTAATTGGTATCTGAAAAATTGGTATGTCATGTTTTCCAACATTCATAAGTGGATGTTTCGTTGCAATGAAGGTGGTGGTAATCTTTGAATGACTTGTTGAAACTCAATGATGATGTAGAGGACCGCCATGAAATACATCACATTAGCCTGTCATTTGTTTGATATTGTTCTGTAGTTTACACCATTTCTGTCCCTGAATTCTGAATGTTCGAAAGGAGATGTTGGTAAATTGAAGTGGAAACTTTGTTGCCATGGTTATTATCTAATATGTTCGTTTTAGATCTGTGGTAAAAGCATTCAGGGATATGTTGATTATATATGTCTAAGTCGTGGTTATTGACCCTTGTGCAATCATCTCTAGTTCCTGAAAATGTCTTTTCTGCCGTGATCTTGAAGTATTTAAAGTTTGTGGTAGATTTAACCCCCACAAAACCATGTGCATTAGTTACAAAGTACAAAGCTCAGAGAAGGGACCACACAGCTAAATAAGCATGGTAGAGGCATGGGGCAGGGGCTGATGTGGTGCAGGATGATGCTGCTGTCGCCGCCGTCACTGCACCTGTGTAAGTATGTTGTACTGCCCACTATAACACCAGTGTTCTCTGCCTGTCCGTGAAGCTTCACCAACATACAGAAGACGCGCCCCCAGACTGTCGTGCCCAACATCCGTGCTAACATGGTGGCCCAACAACAGGCATCGGCCAAGAACAGGAGATTGGCCCAGCAGTTGGCCAACCGGCCAGGAGTTGGACCAATGATCAACCAACCACAAATCAGCATGCCAGGAAGTGGTGTTGCCGTGGCGATGAGGCTCAAGAAGGTAATGTGACAGGTGGTCACCTGAAGCCCACTATTTTTATTGGGGAAGTTAGCATTAATTAAGCAGTGGATCGATCATGTTGTGGAATATATACGTAACTCCGGGAATTGTCTGTTGGAAGAAATAGCCCATTAGATATGTCAGGATCATTGTTCACAAGGTGTTATCCATACTCAGTTATTAGCAGGTATTTATCAAATGTCAAGTAATACTGAATGAAGAGTGGTGTTCTGATGTTCGAAAATGATGAAAAATTGAAAGGTTTAAAAACGATTCTTGATCATAAACACATTTTCGATTAATTCTGTTGTTTTAGTACAACATGCTTGAGCGAAGTAATTTAACTATTAAATTTGATGAATATTGATGAACAAGCACTCTCAACAATTTTAAGCTGTGCACATTGTAAAATTGCTAACGACTTTTATTGTTTTATTACAATTCCATTGTATTTCGTGCATTTCATTACATGACAGTATCAGTTATGAAAAAAACCCATCAGACAAAAACTGAGGCAAAACCCTTAACTTTGATGATTACATTAAAAATAAAATGTTTAATTTTTCCTTGTCCTGACTCGTGCGTTATTTCGTAACTTATGTTCATTCCAAACGGTTGGTGGAAACTTGAATTCCTTCAAATTCCCTAGAAGCGAACGTACAATCTCTCTCCTCGAGCCAGCTCTCTTTTCACGCCCAAAGCACCCACGTGACCACGCACTTGCCAAACCTCACTCACTCTCTCCTTAATCACCTGAGCAGAAGGCTGGGCGGTGTTTCTTGGCTCAGTTTGAGGCTTATCTTCATTTATAATCGGATATTGACCCCAATCTCTGCCCTGAAGTCTTTGTAGATGTGATGGCAGTAGAAAAGAAACTCAATATCCCCACAGGCAGCGTTGCCGATAGAGAGTTTTCTCGCAGTAGTCTGCAGGGTATTGATATTAGTCTTGTACTGCATTATCAACAACCAACGTTGAAGATATGCATCTGGTGTCATCGTTTGTAGAAGACCACGATGTTAAAGATGACACATATATGTACGCTGATGCTGAAGTCTGATCATGGGTCGCTGACGGCTCCCAATATCATCCATGACGAAGACATCAGATCTGGCCGAGACAAGCTGCATGAAGGGAGACTCCCACATCCAATCGTTCCTGTAGAACCATCAGTTGTGGGCGGACATCTGGCTCAGTACTGGATAGGGATGTTACAATACATTTACATATTCGGTGAATCAAATTCAAACCATAGCCTTCATGAATACAATTTGTTAATTGTGAGCACCAGAACCAAATATGAATGAATATTTATCAGAACTAGAACTATCTGTGTGCAACACACTAGGGCTGTCACGATTCACTGGCATCTTCAGTGAATCAAGGCGTAGCCCTACATGAACAGTGAATTTTTATGAATTTTTTGTTTTATTTTATTTTTTATTTTTATTTATTTTATTTTTTTTATTTATTTTATTTTATTTTATTTTTTTATTTTTTTAGTATTTATGGAGTGTGTTTTGCTTGAACCCTTATGTCCTTTTCCAACGTGAGATACGCAAGAATACCCCTGCAGTAGCACAAGCGTTGGGGCAACTTAACATTGTTATAATGGATGTTCCATGTTGTACATTAATCTCTTAACTATCATGTTGTATATGTGAATAATTATTCGAATTCATTAACCAGAATTCATGATGCATATCATATTTGCCACGCAGTGTATTCATTGCAGGTCTACTAACAACCTAATTTGAGTGTCATGTTAGATCGCTAGATCACAATGACAAATTAAGTCAACAGCATCAATCACTTCAGCACAATATTACATTCATGAATAATTATTTGTATTTGTTGCCCAATATTCCATCACCCACAGATTGCATGCTTCATGTAGAAACTTTCCAGTGGATAACAGGAACAGTCTGCCATCCTCTCGTCAATCTGTGCGCAGCCCGATTCAACAATCAGGTGACAATGTTCATCTCGCCAGTGCCTGTTCCACTAGCATGGGCTGTTGACGCCCAAGCGGTATCCTGGGAGGGCTTGAATGCTTATCCATTTCCTCCTCTGATCTTGTTGCCAGAAGTACTATGCAACATCAAACAGACGATGTGCCTGCAATTGATTTTGGTCACACATTACTGGTCGGCAAGATCCTGGTTTCCAGACGTAGAGAAACACGGTGAATCCATGTTGCCTCCCAGATTGGCCAAAACTCCTCATCCTTCCTCACAGCAGGCAAAAGCACGAATAACCAGGAGTGTTCCGTTTTCACGTATGGAACATACTACATCGTGTTTTTACAGAGAAGATCTACACACAACCAGTATGACAACAAGTGGAGAAACTTCAAACAATAGGACACTCGTAAGGGGTTGACAACCAGAAGAGTGACTTGCCCACATGTAGCTGACTACTTTTGTCAATTGAGGTCTTCCAGATGCTTGAAAGGATTTACACTGTCAACTCACTTAGCAGCTATCAGCTCAGTGATTACTATAAAGACAGAAGTGAAGTTGATGAAGGTTCCAGAATTAGTGGCCTTATTGAGATCCTTTACGTTAGAGGATCAACAGCATATGAATGTAGTATTGCGGCATCTCATCAGTGAAGATTATGAGCCTCTGATGCAGATCTCTTTTGAGTTGCTCACTCAGAAAACAATATTTCTGATCGCCTTAGCAACTGCAGCCAGAATGTCCGAAATCCACACCCTATATATTTCAGCCATACAAGAGTCGGAACAGGCAAACCACGCTGCTGTCACCCAGCACTTTGCTGGGACTTGACCGTAAAAAATCAGTTGCGAGGACATCCAGATTGTCAGTTTTATGTTCCGGCTCAATCGAATATCCTGGGTTCAGATGGTGCACAAGACTTGTGTCCATGTGTCCAGTAAGAGTCCTGAAGATCTACTTAGAAAGAAGTGCTGAGAGAAGAAGGCAGTCCAAGCGTCTGTTCATCGCTTTGTCTCTTCTAGAAGTCTCACAGATGACAATCTCCTTTTGGATCAGACCAGTGATCCAAAGAGCATCTAAAGCAACTGGGTTGGACCTCCTAAGAGCTTTCAACCCTCAAGAAGTAACACATGGGACCTGATCAATCTCATCAGTTATGGAAGGCTGTTTTTGGAGATCAGATACAGTCTTGGCGATGCACTATCTATGAGATACAACTACGCAAGATGTATACGGTATACATCAGTTTTGGCCTCTAGTGGTAGCGCAGCAACTAAAAATGGCAAATAGGCGTTAAAGAAAATCTCACCTTGTCATGCAGATGCGTGGACGCCAGGGAGCTGATCCATTGCCACTGTCAGAGAGTCCATGTTCCCCTGTCTAACAAGATACTCAGTTTGGGTAATAGTCCTTACCTTAACATATGTATGGGATGTTCCAGATATCTGGACAACGACGCGTCTAGCATGTCTAAATCCGCATATCTATAAAGATTACTCCTCATACCAGGTATAAGAAAGTGGTCCCCTGTCAGATGTCACTCGGCAATCCAGTTTGCAGCCCCGAGAAGAACTACTATAAGCAAACACAAGGGAATACGATCTAACTCGGAATCCTGAAGGTGGCTGACGTGCCACCTTTTATGTCGGATTCAGCAATAAAACGTGAGCCAGGATAAGGAAAAATATGCAATTTTTATGTTAAAATTGGCGTTTTATTCTTATCCTGACTCACGAGATGAAGCCCTCCCAACCATCCCCTCACACCACTCGGGGTTTCCTGTAGAACTGTGTGGAGGCATATGTATCAGAGAGAGAGGCTTGGCTTGTGTGTGGGCGGAAAAAAGGAACTGGCTCAGGGTGAGTGATTGTACGTTCGCTTCTTGGGAATTTGAAGGGCTTCAAGTTTCCCTTAACCATTTGGAAGGAGCTGCAGATAAGCAATACAGCATGAGTCAGGATAATTATAAAATATCAATTTTATCACAAAACTTGCGTTATTTTGAATATAATCAATAATTGTTCCCCTCAAGTACTCCGATAATCAAGAGTGGATTTGGCTTCCTGTTCCCGACACTATGAATGAGGCTTTTGGCAAGAAACAGACGAAACATTTAGGAAGATGATGACTCGAGTTATTAAAATTGTGTTGGTATTGGTATGTTCACCTATTATTAGTAAGTTCTCACAAGGACTGATAGTTTACAACTTGAAAAGCATGTAAGATTCTCTATACCGACTTCATGTGTGGGATGTCATGGCCTCATGTTTATCACAGATGGACTTTTTTTAGAAAACATTTAGATCTTTGCTGACAAATCTTTCACATAGAAGTGATATATTTCTCAAAACTGTTAAATATTTTCCTACAGCGTAGTCTTCAGCAACGTTTAGGTCGGAGCAATGTGAAGGCCAGACTGAACCTGTCTGCGGTTGGGAGGGGTCAACCACGTGGAGGCCAGAGAGGTAATCGCCGTGGTGCCCGCGGGATGAGGCGTGGTCGAGGAGGTCCAATTGCTGGCCAGATGAGCAGACAGCAGTCACAGGCATCCCTTACTGGAGACGGCAGTGGTGGCTTCAACCAAGGCTTCAGTCCACGTGAGTTTATTCACGCTGTGGAAGCAATTCTGGAGCATTGGTGACCTCAATTGCAAAGAAAAACTTTCGTATTTTATTTAATGTCCACAACCCCTGCTTGTTTTAAGGCCAGACACTGCACCTCACATATGACAAAATGCTTATGAAGTATTTCTTAGGGTTAATTAGTTTCAACTTAGAGGTATACATTTTAACAATTGAAAAAGAGTCTTTTCCAGGTGATGATGCCACTGGTTGCCATGGAAACATCCAAGATGGCCGCCGAAAGCCTGAAAAATGATGCAATTTAGTGAAAGTTTTTCTCTAAAACTAGTAAAGATATCTAAATAATTTCAACTTTACATCGTAGCTTGGGGTGTGTAGGGTGCAATGACAGAGAGAAAATATTTAAAAAAGACTGTTATGTTATTTAAAATTTTGTTTTAAAAACATCACTTTTTGGAGTTGATTTTTCACTCATATTTTATTTTTTAAAAAGAAATCGGGGGAAAAAATTTTAAAAGTCTCTCTGTTATTGCATAAAGTAATCAACTGCCTATATGTAAACAAAATTTCATTCAAATTGGGTGATTAACAACCGAGAACTATGTGCACTAAGATCGCTAATGACGTATATGGAGAAAATGAGGAAATAAGTTTGGTCATGTGTTTTTTCTACTTTGACACTAGACAAACACATTCTGAATCTCACTTTACTAAAGGGATGTATTCCAAATACATGAAACAATTCATATACAAAAAAGATAATTAAAAAAAAATTAAAATCCAGTTCACATTACAACAATTACTTAGTTGCCTCAACACAAACTCAGTCCCTACGCACCCATTGGTATGATCAATCAGTTTGGCATACATTGTCACAGAAATGAGATTGAAGGTTTTCAAAAGATTTAAATTTTGAAAGTTTTATGCGTGAATATCCACTCTTACCTTCAAAGGCTCCAGTGGGAATGTTTTCCTCAAAGGCGTGGTCCCTAACATGTTTCCGTCGCATCGAAAATGTCAAAGCTGTCAGAATCTAACACAAGCTTGATCGCGCTGTCAACACTTGTCGCACCACTGACACTGTATTTGAAGCATGTCTGCCGCAAATGTGCCTCGTATTCTTCACGTAGCCGTGCTTTGACTTTGTTAATCTCATTTTACAGAATACAACAACCGTTAGTCAAGAATATCTCAAATACAACGTTTCTCGGTCAATATTTTCGCTAAGCAGACACCATTTTGAATGCTACTGGGAAAGGGCGATGTTGTGTTGATTTGCCGAATGGTGCATTGTGGGATACGTTTTGCCATATAAGGAAGTAACGAAGATTGCCGAATGGTGCATTGTGGGACATTTCGCCTTGCCGAATGATGCACTGTGGGATACTTCGCCTCATAAGGATGTTTTCGTACAGAATACCTATCGCGGGAAAGTGAAGATATCCGCACATGGAATATCTATTTTTAGAATGTTTTTGACCAGCAACATGGCGGAAACGATCAGCTTTCTAGCGAAGTATAACATGAATGGGTTCGTTTACGCTAGAGGGGCGTGGTTACGGGTGAAAGATCAGTGTTTTGAGAGTTTGATTACACACATATTTAACTATTTCCACAGATATGATGACGTTTTTAGGGGTTTATATCAAATTTAAAGACATTATATCGAAATTAGCATGTTGTATCGCGAAGTACGTGTGTTAAATAAATGAAAAAAATCAAAATCCCGATTTTGATAGATTGAAGCAAAAATGTCAATTTAAGGTGCCGTGTCTGGCCTTAAGACAAATGGGATCAGGTGGTCAGGCTCACTGACATGGATTTTTATTAATGTGTGCTAATTTCATATATTCATGCTCATGATGTCAACCACTGGATGGGTTTTCCATTGAGGATGGTGTTTGCAGACTGTCAGCTAGGTTGAATATTACTCAGTGAAGTATTAATCGAAAAGCAAACTAGACACCAAAAGGGAACAAGAAGCTAACCCAACGTTTGGTATTTACTAACTGAGTAAGATACGTTGATATCCATGAGGGACATCCATGAGCTTGTAGTTCCCCTTGTTTAGTGTCCTTTTTCTGCTAGGGAGTGGGTCAGGTGCATTGTAGTTGCTCACATTGTCAATCTCTGGCTGACATGATGTTTCCACAGGCAGAAATAAAGAATACTCATTGCAGACAGTGTTGCAGTGTTAGTAATACTACTGGGATAGTGTGTTTTGTAATGATACACTGTATCTGTCTATCAGGTCGAGGTGGGCGTGGCATGAGGAGGGGTGGCTTCCAGGCTAGAGGTGGGCGTGGCAGTCCCAGTGGTTTCAGGTAAGTTAGCATGAACACTGATGACAGGTGTTTGGTGATCTGTGGAACCCATAGAGACCCTTCCAGTTAATGTCTTGTTACAGCGATAGCATAATGATCATAATATTGGCAAAATAATTCTGAAAGGTATTATGTAATTATGCTTGAATTATACAGAAAGCAATTTAGTTGTGCATATGTTGACGAGGGACTTTACAGGGTGTCTGTGACATGCTTACAGTACAGTGTGGAGATATTAACAACTCTGTGGCACAAGGTCTTTGAAAGGACTTATTGAAACACAACAAGACTAGTTTTGAAACACTACAGACAGATTATTATGATCACACGCTGAATTTTAGAATGACCACATTTGACTAAATTGAAACCTAGTAAAAATGTCAAGGTGTGCACCTGCACATGAGATACTCTCGAGAGGTTGATACACAGTCTGAAGCCCATTCTGGTGTAAAACCCGACGTTGCTGGAATATTGCTAAAAGCGGCATAGAACAAAACTCTTGCTGGTTCTGTGGATATAGCAATTCTTGACAAGTTAACCTGTCTGTCTTTACACTAGTGGGCAGTGGGCTTGAAGCCTACTAGTTAAAGCTTTCACTCCTCACACTGAAGACACTGGTTTGATTTCCCACATGGGTACAATGTGTGAAGCCCATTTCTGGTGTCCCCTGCCTGGATATTTTACTGTATTATAAACACTCATTCTTATAGTGGACTGAGATTATTCCAAAGCTTTGCATCTGAGAAATTACATTATTTATATAGACTGGGCGTTTATATCACCACTCATCTCCACATTTTATTCACATATTGTTGTGAAGCCAAAGGTCTTTGGCCCTTATGGCTTAACCTACCTCAAGATGAGAGGCAAACTATCACAGTTACGAAGCATCGAATGTCAGTGAACAGTGAGTGTGTGCTCATGTCCTACAGTACATGAAGTGCTTCTTGGCTCATGTGCTCATGACTGCCCAGAATGTGTCACATGTCCACGAGAGTTTATTGTGAATATACAGGTTCTTGTTAGCTGAACTTTATGAAAATAATTTTAACAAAATCCAGGTACAAGGGGAGGTAAAAAGTTTGTATGACTCACCACCTCAAGTTGTAAAACATCCATGCCTATAGTATTTTTGCATACTTTGATCATTCATGTGGTACCTGTGGAAGTTTTAACACCATGCAACAAACAGTATTACTATTGTGATACCCTAGTGACGTGAGAAGTTAAAACAATTTGACCTCCCTTCATAGCATAGAGTTCTTACAGGCAAATTGCTTTCACACAAGGAACAGAGCTCCAGATAAAGCGCTTATTCGCATATTTTACGCAATAGAAATCACATTTACTCCATTAATTACAAATCAGGGAGTACAAAAACGCGTAAGAATCACTTAAAACCTAAATGGTCTATAAAACTTTGCATACTTTACTCATATGACGCAACTGGCATGCGTATGATTTGTTGTGGCACACAAACTCTAAAACAGCATTAGCTGATGGTAAGCGATGCTTATATAAGCATATACTATTATACTGTATTATAGACACTCATTCTTGTAGTGGACAAATAGATGATCAGGGCGCCGCAAAGGCAAACTTTTTTTTTTTTAAATGTCAATAACAAATTTTTACATACACAAATAAAAGTGACGCACAGCTGCCCGAGAAATGTTCACATGTTTTTATTTAGCCTAATACTGTTTGTTGTTAGTTGTTGAAACATTGAAGCATTGCTATTTTGCAACTTTAGGTAATGAGTTCTACGACATTCCCTTTTATCAGATTTGTGGCAGGTATCTCTTTTTTTCTTTTTTCTTTTAAAAGTTAAAGTGTCTGTTCAAAAGCTGTAGCTTGTATATCCAGAACTATCCCCTAGACATGCATGTGACAAATATGCGTGTGGTTGTACTGAATGAGACTAGTGTAACACTGGACATCTACGTGTTGATTGTTAGCCATGTTGTGTCCCAAAAGGCCCAATGTGTACACTGTCAGCCGTGTTCTGTTTGGTGTATAGGGGGCGTGGTGGTGATGATGGGCGGCCATATTACCGAGGTGGGAGCCGTCGTGGCCGGGGTTTCCAGTCACGTGGCTACGAGTTCGCCCAGTAAGCTGTTGCTAGGTGTTGGCATGCTGGCTTCTCACCTCTCTTTCTATCTGCCAGCCCTCCTTCAGCTTACCAAGTGCATACATATCCATTCTTAAGTAGGACAGGCAGTTAATTGTTTTGTTTTGTGCAATGTTGCAGCCATCACTGTTCTGTGAATTATAATGGGAGATCATTATCCTGGTATTAAAAGCTTCATTTCTACAACAAATATGCGAAAAGATTCACAAATTAGAAAGAATAATTCAAGATGTATTGGTATTTTTCCTTGCCAAGCTATATTTCACTTTTCGTTGAAGAGAAAATGGCTTTCCATATTGTTTCTTCTGTCTTTTGTTACATTTTCTGTTAAGTATTTAATGTCATTAAGTCTGAGGAAACAGCTTATCTAAATCTCTGTTTCTTCTTTTGTGACCAGTTTGACTGGTTTATTATTGTCACATTTTCTGTATAGGCCCTGCTGGCTGTAACATTGTATCATAAAGACGTGTGAAGTCATCAGGCATTGCCTACCTCTGTTTGTGTATTGACTTTAATGTCATCATTCAAATCCTGTGGTTACCCGTTGTTTGTTGGTGTGGGATGCTTGTTTGTATTTTTTTTTTCCCTTCCCACCACTCCCATCGAGGATGAGACAGATAACATGATCCGTTTCCACCATTTGTACACCATAAAGTTCGAATATTAGTCCCATCATCGACAATCTCCAGGGTATATGTTACGATAAATCTCCACCATACTTTGGATGCATCTGTGGCTCAGTCTGAATTTCATTACCTCCCTTGTTTGACTTCTCTTCAATCAGGTATCTA
Organism: Haliotis asinina; assembly: GCF_037392515.1. Classification (NCBI taxonomy): domain Eukaryota; kingdom Metazoa; phylum Mollusca; class Gastropoda; order Lepetellida; family Haliotidae; genus Haliotis; species Haliotis asinina. Next base: position 54,690,140 of record NC_090292.1, read on the forward strand.
CACTGGGAATTTGAACAATACAACTCACTTTCATTTCTTCACTTATCTAACCAATTAAATTTGGCAACAAATGATGCAGAGGTACTCTGAAAGAGTAAGGAGTTCTTGCATATATCTATATATTTTGCTGTAGATGCATCCAGGGTGCTAGTGGATTTGTACCGTAACATACTCCCTGGAGATTATCGAGGATGACATTAGTCAAACATACATGACTTCTGTGGTATGTAAGCTTGTCAACTGGTAGAAAATGTATGCACTTGTGAGGCTTGCTCCCCACTACTCTCACTAGTGACTGACTGGGTGTGGTGTTGTTCTCTTACAGGTCAGGTGGGGGTCAGGGGTAGAGTTCCACAGTTCTTAGTGTAGGTGGGTGAGGTCGCTAGGGGGTATCCAGTGTTCACGAATAGCGTCTGACCCTCTGACAAATCCAGCAGGTTCACCAATGGCCTGATAAATCCCTAACCCACCGACCCCAGTGTCTAACTGAATATTTCCCAGTGACTTACTTGTGGCATTAGACACTTTTTTGCTGCTTGTAAATCTTATGTTTGTTATACAATGTTAAGAATTTCAGTGACAGCTATAAGATATGATAAATCTGAAATATGGGTCTAATTTTATTCTTTGGGTCCTGTGGATTTCAGTGGGTTAGACAGAAATCTGAAACTTACAGGTCCCAATGTCCTGTTACTTTGAAACACCATTCATGAACACTGGGTGTCTATCATGGTAATGTTGGGGTATGGTCATGTATGTATCACAGGGTAGGGTGTAGTCATACAAGTGTTGAAATAACTTTAAAATTGTTAATGTCATATGACAGTGTTGGGTAGAGGTGGTGGGGCAGCCTAGTGTTTAAATTGATGAGTGCAGCATAAAACTCCACTCACTCACTTACCTAGTGGTTAAAATGTCTATTCATCACTCCGAAGACCCAGGTTTGATTCTTCACATGGTAACAATGTGTGAAGCCCATTTCTGGTGTCCCCAGCTGTGATAATGCGTGAATATTGCTGAAAGTGGCGTAAAACCATACTCACTCCAAGCTAGATGTGCAGGGGGAATTTCCTGGCGTAAAACTGTTTAGTCAGTCAGCGATGAGGTTTCTGATTCAAGATGATCACTCACTTGTTAGAGTTGTCTGTCTGCCTTGTTGGTTGGTGGCTTTTCCAGGGGTGTTAATGTCTGTTACGTAGAGAGAACTAATGCAGACTTTGTTTCCTAACAGCATTTAGTATATCATTGTGTACACTGTACATTGTGGTAACACTAAGGACTTGTGTCACTCCATGTTGCTTGCCATTTTGATGTGACTGTTGATGCTCTTCCTTTTTAAGGTTTCGGAGAGATTTACAGAGAAAGATTTAGTTAGAGATAGTCCCTTACTCATCGATGATGTTAACTTGATCCTCTGTTGAAGACCATCGCATCAAAAGTTGTCATGGTGTGAAGTTAGTACTGGTGTATTGTCGCTGATCTCCAGTTAATGCTTAGCCTTGCTAAAGATAATTCAGCTTTGAGTATTTACAAGTGCAGAAAAAGTTTTAAATGAAATCCATACTGTATGAAATAATTCATCTAAATAACAAGACAATAACCTTTCAGGTATTACCTTCATTTCTTTGTAGTATTGTATGATGCACCATTATGTGGTATCTGGTGCCATGCATGGAGGAATATCCTATCCAGTGCCATGCATGGTGGAATATCCTATCTGGTGCCATGCATGGTGGAACATCATATCCGGTGCCATGCATGGAGGAATATCCTATCCAGTGCCATGCATGGTGGAATATCCTATCCGGTGCCATGCATGGAGGATTATCCTATCCGGTGCCATGCATGGAGGAATATCCTATCCGGTGCCATGCATGGAGGAATATCCTATCCGGTGCCATGCATGGAGGATTATCCTATCCGGTGCCATGCATGGAGGAATATCCTATCCGGTGCCATGCATGGAGGAATATCCTATCCGGTGCCATGCATGGAGGAATATCCTATCTGGTGCCATGCATGGAGGAATATCATATCCGGTGCCATGCATGGAGGACTATCATATCCGGTGCCATGCATGGAGGAATATGTCAGCATTTCCAATATCTGAACTGAAATAAAACTTGATCATGAATCAGTTCGTGCCCCCATGTAATAATATGACTATTTTTATGGCACATCTATGCCCTGGATGTGGTCTTTTGTACATTTTAGATAGTTGCAGGATTTATAGAAAATACATCATTCAAATCTTGATGACATCTGGTCAGTGTCTGCAGGACTCTGTCTCTAGTGTCATAAAAGTAAAAGCTTGGGTTCTATAAACTGGTAGGTGAAGTCAGTGAGGTTATAGAGGTTACAGAGGTTACAGTGATGCGTGTTGTGTTCTTTGTAGTCCAGGAAGCTTTGTTCCAAGCATGTTTATGTTCTCTAGAATGTGATTTGTAGATCACTGCTCTTTGCTGCTTGTTCTCTGGAGGTGTTTTGTAACTAATTTCACCCTTGAAGTTTTGAGAAGACATGTATCTCAAGCTAAAATGTTAGTGTTAAAAAACAACTATTGCCAGCAGGTGTTTAAACAACAACCATTGTTAACTGGTGGGGTTTAAACAACAGATATTACCTACTGGCAGTAGAACCCTGAACATTTGTCAGCTGGGTTAAAGAACAGACGTTGCAGGGATTGGGAAAGACAGGGGCCATGGGTCATTTTGCACATTCAAATAAAAATGGCGTATTAAAATTTTGAAGTTTACTATTGATTCAAGGGCAGTGGTCCATTCTTAATTCAGAAAATATCTAACAATACTGAAAAAGGCCCATTGTCAAAGTTCTCTTTCCCAATCCCTGTGTTGCCATCTGGGGTTAAACCGGATATTGCCATTTGGGGTTTAAACAAAAGGGATTGCCAGCTGGTCTGATGACAATTATTGACAACTGGTAAAACGACATATTACAAGTTGGTGCTTGAACTTCAAGTTCCCCCTCACCTTTATGAGGCTATTTCAATATTGTACCTGAAACAAGGTTCACTCTTTCTACTGTCAAACTATTTTGTCAGTCAGATTTTGTTGGGTTTTTGGTGTTTTTTGTTTGTTTTTTATCAGTAGACATTTTGTTCTTTTACTTATCATGTCAAGAACCCTGGAAGCATTAAAGTTTTTAGTTGCACCTAGGTGTGACAGGAAATGACTATTGAATTTAAAAGCTATTTATAATGGCCCTGCCCTGCCTGAATTCGGTGGCCAAAAGATTGAGGTTGTCCATCTGTTTTGATGAGCAGTGGTTGTAGTTACCTCAGAGAGTGTTGGTGTTGTGTTAACATTGTCGCACTGTCAGCACAGTAGTACTAATTGTGTGACAGCCAAGTGAGAACCTGGATGCAACTCCCTCAGTTGGCTTCTCAAATGTTGCTTCAACATCCTCCGCAATTTGCAGGTTTGCTTCCTCAAGTTTGGTTTGCTTTTTTGTGATGATAGAAATAAATAATTGACATTTGTTTTACTTCATTTACTGTTGCTGATTTTGTAATAATATTTTCTAAATGTAAGTTGAGACTAGATGTGTAGACATTGAGTGTAAATGTTCTGTCTGCTCAAAGAATTGTCTGAATGTTCAGGTTTGCTTAATTGAAAATCATCCATGTCTCAGAGAACCTACTTTTGTTGTTTCTGTTGCTAGGTCATAGCTACAATATTTTTGTTACCATAGTTACAGATTTTTGTCAACTTCCAGGGGTCGAGGAGGGAGGGGAGTGAATCGCGGTCGTGGAAGAGGACGTTTCCAGCGTGGTGGCAGGTTCCAGGGCCGTGGGGGTGGTCGTGGCAGGGGTCAAGGCCGAGGCAGTGGCCGTGGAGCCGGTCAGACCCCAATGTCCCGAGAAGAGTTGGACAACCAGCTGGAGGAGTACATGTCCAAGACCAAGACTCACCTGGACACCGAGCTGGACGCCTACATGGCCGAGGCCAGCTGAGATGGACAGTGTGACCTCCAGATTAGTCACTTACATTAACTTGGGTGGTTTGGGAGAACTGGAAACTGCACAGAAGATGTCCATGTTGATACACCATCACATATCTCAACTGCCATGAATGTTTCTTCTTCTGGGACTCTGTGCAGTTTGCATTGTGTGGGCACAGGATGTGAATGGCGGCTTAGCCACAAGTAGAGTCTTTGCAAGTAGCTATGATCTTAATTTCCATTGAGTTGCTGGTAGTTTTCTCTGTGTGTAATCCCCTGTGTCCCTGTGGTGATCGAGAGAGGTCACAGGCTGGAAGAAGAGAAACAAAACAGTTCATGAAAGACACCATTTGCCACTGACTTTAAGTGTTTATTTCCATTATGAAATTACCAGGTGTGTTTGTTCACATGCTGTATGGTTCCTCTGCAGGGCCTAGACAATCAGGTTCAAGGTTAAAACTCAGATTGTAATAGCCACTTCATTAGTTTCATCCCATTTTAAGAGAAACAGTCGAAACATTTATGTAGATATGTTAGGTATTACAACCATCAAATGTGCTAAAACAATGCTGTATTATCCTGCAGATGTATTACATGCTGTCGATACTGACTACCAGTATGACCGTCATCATTTTATAATACTTATGCTTTCATGAAATAAAAGCACAGTGAGTGTTCATACCTGATTCAGTGGATGTTAATAGAGTAAACATTTAACAAAATGTTCTCTAGTAAACACATTTGAAGTACAGCAGTGTTATAAGACCCCAGTGTGGTGAATCAGTCATGTTGTATCACACCTTTGTATCTTGTTTCCCCTGTAATTGTTTCCTGGTGTTGTCATTTGTATCTATAATCCATCATGTATTTATTTCCATTGGATTTTATGTTCTGTAGTTTGTGAAACCATGTGTCTCAAGGAAGTACTGTTTTTAGAACACTTCCAACCGAAACTTTGTTTCACTTAACGTGTCAGTAATAGTTTTACAGTAGTTGAAATTATTTTCTTTTTGGTGGTGTGATAGTCAGGAGTGAAGTGTCCTACAAACTACACTTGGGGCTATTCTTTCATCTAACACAAACTGTTTCTAAAGAGGTATGTCCTCAAATTTCTCCGCTTGACTTCAACTGGTGGCTGTTGAACAGTGAATATTGAGTTTTATGCTGTTTTAGATGTAATATGTACTTGCTTTGACAATTACCAGAATCACCATCTGAGCTCGTGAACATTAGTTTTCTTATTTTTGAACATAAGTTTGTGTTAGTGTGCAATCCAGCCAGATGTAGTGACTGTTTCTTGACACATCTCAACTAGACTGATAAGCTGAGAGACAACTTCAACATCCATAGTTACCTGTAGTGGTTTTGAGCTGACTGAACAAACCCAGCACAGTCCACCAGGTGACAGACCCCAGTCAGGTTGTGAGCTGGAGGACGAATCCATGTGTTTTGTGTACTTACATCAATTACCATGTTTTACACACATACTCTTCTTGTTTGTAGATATGTACAGAAAACTTCATTTTATAAAATAAAGAAAAACATACCTATATGACATGTCAGCGCTGTTGGTTTATTTTCAGTCTCAACTTCGACTGGTTGAAGAACTAGAGGATGTTCTTTGTTAAATACAGTGTCCTGTCTTCCTGATGTTCTTTTATGTTGATACGACATCATGAGGAAATACAGTGATATGAGATCATGAGGAAATACAGAAGGTTTATTGAATGGTCATTGAGAAGGATCAAAATGAAGCGTGTACAACCCTCATTTTTTAAAAAAGCTTTATCCGCCTCTGGAATGCGTTGCATGCTGCTTACCTCCAGCCAAAGCAAAGCGTCCAAGCTATGGTGTGCCTGCTGAAAAATAACCACGTCACTTGAAAAACCGTATAAAAATGATCATGTTTCTACCACTTTTCAAAACAAAATGGATCGGGTTGGTGAATTGTTTTTACATTTCTTCCTAGATTCCTGTGGAAATATGCAATTCTCTTTCAATAGAAAATCAAAACAGAAGTGTGGAGATTCATGCACATCTTGAGATTCAAAGTTGCATTTTCTATAGACAAAGATATGCCCAGAAAATCTTAAGTCGGGTCGAAATTTAGGGTCAGGTGGTAACGGGAAACAAGTTAATCCAGTATTGTGTTCAATGGAGACTAGTGATTAATATGGATAAAACTAACACTGTCGTGTGTAGGAAAGACGGAATAGTTTGCAACGAATGAATCCTGGATATTGTTCGGGAAATCTCTAAAGATTTGGTTATAGAAATATTAAGCGGTTTTACAATTCTACTCCCGAAATGTGCACGGACGCACGCGTACGGAATACATTTTAAGACGTCCCACCCCGACCCCACTCCCACGCATAAAATGAGGGAAAGAGGTATGTTCGGAAATTAAGTGCAACGATGAAATCTCCTTATATCGTGCTTGTTCAAGGTGCATCAACGCGACGTTTAACCCCAGTCTCATTACCTCATCTTGTGGAGGTTCATCATTCGCTCGTCACGACAAAACCCGGGCTGGATGTCCTTAGACACAAGGTGTGAAGCCCATTTATGGTGTCCCTGCGCCGTGATATTGCTGGAATATTTGCTATTCTATTCTATCACTGTTCTATCAGCTCTGTTTGGACCTTTCTGAGGAAGTATAAGTGACACGAAAACAGTTTCTTCGGCGCTTTTAGTAAGAAATGTACGTTAACATTTCGGACATGGAAAGTCCAGGAATTACACAGATGAGCTATTTGATCTTCAGTACTGAGATTAGAATTCAATATACACACCTGGGTTTTTTACTGAATTAGACAGAATTGATAACGGACTTGCTATCTGCGACTAGTAATTTTACATGATTGTAATTTTGACGAGGAAGCCAAAACTAAGGTAATTGCTTCTGTGTTTTTAACCGTTGACCTTCTTTAAATCAGAATTCATTGAGACTTTGACATTGCCTATACACGATTCCGTGGGAGTTTAATCGACAAGCTGATTTTCTAATCAAACTTTGAAGTGTTTTATTGGCTAGAAATGGTGATCGACTTCCAGATGTGTAATGAGATAACCTTGGGTGCATCCTAAACAGAATAGGTCCCAATACCGACCTTGGCGGACTCCATGCTTCAGGATGAGGCTTTCCGATAAGACGATCTTGTGTTTATTCTTTTTCAAATCGATCTAAAATTTCAATGTTTAACCCCCAAAGTCACAACACATACCACTGATGCTGAGATGAGGTGCGGTGGAATGGGGTTTGACGTCCAACTTAAAGAACAACTAAACTCAATTTATTGGTACTCTTTTTATTACTGCATATGAAAGACTTTTGGTTAGTCATAAACGAAACACCATTTTCTTAAAAAAAAACAACTTGTGGTTAATTAATACAAAGCGCTTAAAAGTTGCTAAAAAGCCGTCTGCTTCTCTCTCGCCCGCAAACGAAACCGCAGACAGGTTACGTAACTGTCGTAAGGGCCCTACAGTGACGTCATAGAAGGAACGATTTCCCGTTGAATGTATAGACAATGTGTAGGAAGCTGGTCATTTTGCTGATTTCTCGACCTCACCAAAGACATTCCGAATTGTTGTGTTGCCGTCAGTTATTCCTTGGGGTCAGGTGATGGTGTCACTATCCACAGATTTCCACCAGACTCCGTAGTTTGTGCTTAAATTGGTTGTTAGTGTGTGCGAAGTGAGCTTTGTGGAAGCCTGTGGTGTGCACGAAATCGGATGCTTCGCCCCCAACCACGCTTCCAGGATAGAAAATGGAGGTCAAGTTTCATCGAGTTTATAAAATCAAGACTGCTTACTACACATTGCTGACCAAAAGGATTTTGCACGGATATATCGCTTTCTTCCTCGGAAACGAGGTTGTGGTCGAAGTGACAATATTATCGTAATATTATATTGACCCCTTATATTGACCGATTCCAAGACTGAAATTGTTATGTTATAAGCAATGTCATGTAAAATCCTAATGTCCATCAATAAAATACATATTATACTACCAGTAGAAAGTAATTTTGATTTTGTAAATCGGTGAACACAAACTTAAATAGCATTCATCCTCAGACAGGGCGCCGCCATTTTTGAAAATCGTGAAGTCACGGACTAAAGTCCGTTGGAATTATTGAGATAATGATTTGTTCTCATCAAGTTAGAAAATAAAAACTACTTTTTACTGGTAGTTAAATATGCATTTGAATCATGGCCAAAAGGATTTTGCATGACACAACTTTTAACATAAGGATTTCTTCCAAAGTAGTAAGGTGGGGGTCGAAGTGACATTTATATTGCAAGCAGTGTTATATTGACCTCCACCTCACTTCCAAGAGTGAAATTGTTATGTTATGAGCAATGTCATGCAAAATCCTATTGTCCATCAATAAAATACATATTTTACTACCAGTAGAAAGTAATTGTCCCTTTGTAAGTCGGTGAAAACAAACTGAAACAGTATTCGTCTCAAGACAGGGCGCCGCCATTTTTGAAAATCGTGAAGTCAAATCCATTTGAATTAATGAGATTATGTATGGTTTGTTCTCATCAAGTTAGAAAATCAAAACTACATAAATATGTATTTGAATCATTACCAAAAGGAGTTTGCATGACACAACCTGTAACATAACTTAAGCGAAGTCGGGGTCGAAGTGAAAATGTCTTTACTTGCTAAATTTACTTGGTTTGTAACATTCACTCTCCAGTATGTGGACACTTGTCAATATACGTCTTTATACTTGGTCTCATAATCCTAATTACTTTATAATCATACTTGCATGCATTTTGAAACTTAATAAAAAGACGCGATCTGCGAATGTATAACAGGAATGTTATATGTAGACATTTTCATAGTTTTCCTATATGAATCATAATTCGCACGCACGCCCTAGTGTATGTCGTCTGCATCATTAAACTTAACGACGAAAACAATGATTCTGTTGAAAGCTACGACAACGTATTAAAAACAAAAATGCAAATATTAAAATTAAAGTTATAGGAGCAATGTCAGGCTGTTACCTTCTTCGAGGAATGTATCCATCAATATCCACAAAAACAAGTGATATATAATTCATCTGCAGATATCCCAAGTGATGTGTCCAGTAACAGTCTAATATACGAAAACGTGATGTATCGTTTCAGGTTTTTCACATTGCTGTATAGTTTCATTTGTTACCCAAGATAGCACACCTGGCAACTAATTGCATAATGTGCGTCATTCTTTATAAAAAGTTATTTACTTAGCCAATAATGAGCAATCAATCAATGTATTGGCGGTTAATCCTTTGAAAGAAGGGTGTTGTTTTTACATAGACACAGACACGACAAAGTGTGTTCAGTATAGATTAGTAAATGTACATACATAAACACTACCTTTTGACAAATCCCCCACTTAAATCCCCATAAAACTAATCAATCAATCAGCGTGTTATCGGTTAATCCTTTGATCGATCCAGACAAAAGAAATGCCAAATGGGGACCTTTGTCGGGTAATCTAAGTGGTGGTACCACTAATTATACCTGTTATAAATTCATTAACTGATCATCAAGTGAATAATGACAAATAACGTGTAGGTTTATACCACCTAACACGGATTACAACCTAGCAACACCAACTGATTTTGACAGAATCGTCTATGAAAACAAGGTTTGTAACTCGAAAACTAGGCAAAACAGGAGACAAAACTAAATGAGAGTAGATTGTGAGAACATATAGCTTTCATTATTTTTTTTCTCAACAACTTTCGCGATTTCAGGTTTGTACAAACCTGTAAACGAAATAGTTTATACCCCTGAAATGTAGATGAATACTGCACAGACCCTCATTTCTATACCCACTATTACGTCACGGAGACGCGCCGCTCTGATGGGTTGAAATTTCGTTTGCGGTTGAGAATTGTGCACTGTTAACAAAAAGGTCGATTTAAGGTAATTAAAGATCGAAATGAGCAGTTTTAATGATGGGGTTTCATTTATAACGATGTCAGCAAATGGTTTTGCATTTGTACCCTATTAGAGTATATGTGACCTTTAAGAATATTTCGCTCATATGACGACATACATGCATGTGCATGTGTGGCTGCTTGTAGTAGCCAAGATTTAAGCTTGCTATATAGTGCTAGCTCACTGAGATGTCACGCCGCAGTAAAGCACGAAAAGCCAACTGAGACATAATACTGACTCCGAGCCCACTAGTCATGCTGTACCTGTTAATGCCGAGCGCCAGACAGGGACCAGCAAGTACCACATTATAACGTCTTTTGGTATGACGCGGCCGGGAATTGAACCCGCGACCTTCCACTCTCCTGACGGACAGTCCAACCACAACAAAACGGAGACGGTCTCCATTGATGGTACTCCGCCATGACACTCAGAAACGACCAACAATGACATGATGTGTTTATCGTCTACATACAGAGTGCCGACATGCCGCACTCTCCATTACACGTGAGGATGGAAATCTGAGAGCACAACCCTGTGAGGAAATGGCTGTCTACCTTTGATGATGGTAATATATTATTTTGACATTAAAATATTTTTCTAATCGAAGCGTAGGAAGTACGTTGCCAGCCTTTGTTCGTTTCACTCGCTTATAAATAGGAAGACCAATAGTTTTTTTATCAATCCTACTTGTTGCCTTTGGGTCGATGTAGCAGTTTGCTGTAAGACTGCCTTGAACCATCACAGGCTCTGACCTTTACGTGTAGGATATGGCTCCCCACACCGGGACGCTATTCCTTCACATAATCTGTCTGATGGTTTGGTCAGAAAACTTTTGAAGACTAGGCACCTTCCCTACAGTATCCGTTGCTATAGCAAATTAGTGACGGATGTGAAATGCCTGGATGAATCGGTCCTTAGCAGGAGTGTTCATTCTCGGTCTTTCTCTTCCGGGATGATCTTGGGTGGAAGTGATGCGGGTATATCGATGCCATATTCGAGACATGGTGATGTGGGGGACGGTGAAGTGTCTTCGGACGGCAGACTGGGACTACCTACCTTCCAAGCGTCCAGTGGCGATATTTCGGCCAGTAGTATTCAGTCTTGGCAGAAATGTGAAGTCTCACTTGCGTGGAAGGCAATTTGACAATGATGAACTCTAGACTAGGAGGGGAGGTAAGAATATTTTGAGAACTTATCGTATCACTAGGGTGGGTAGGTCTCTTCCAGATATTACAATATTAATACTGTTTTTGCGAGCTATTGTCATAAGTATCACGTGAATGGTCAATGTATGCAATACTACTAGCAGCAGCTCCCAACGTGTGTGTACGTGCGTGTTGACCGGTATGTACGTGAAATAGTGCCGAGTGCAACAAACCAGACAAGCAGCATCCGTTGTTGCCATGGAGACTCGTTCAGTCACGTACCTTTATATATTTACACCAGGTGATAGATTATATGTTCAATACAGTTGATTACATTGCCACAGCTGCTGGCGATCTGACACACGGGAATGGGGAGGGGGAGGGGGAGGGGGTTGATGATGTTGGTATATATCGGGACCCCAGTCACCTGTGATTGTCTGGCGACAGGATGAGCCTCTCTGACCTCATGGGTTGTCCTCATTATCGACAGCGTGCATCGTTGGTTATGACGTTAATGAAAGTGACAGCCCCATGCTGAAACGACCGCTGAGGTAGTGGACACCGCTGTGCAGTCTGATGATGTCGGGCTGCCAGGTATACTTGCTCCATTATTGAAATGTTTGAAGTTATTATTGGTATTTTGTCTGGCGAAGGGGACAAATCAATAACGCAGCTATGTACACCTGACCTTGATATGTTAGTACCATAATACCCGTGGACATATCTGACAGAGAGACAGAGAGAGAGACAGAGAGAGAGGGGGAGGGAAAGGGAGAGAGAGAGAGGGAGGGAGAGGGGGAGAGGAGGGTAGCTAGATGGGAGAGGAATGAACGAGAGTTAGAGAGTGTGAATGGGAGACAGAGGGAAGGGAGGGAGAGAGAAAGGAGACCGATGATGATGATGGTGATGATGATGAGGAGGAGGAGGAGGACTGTGACGATTACACTGATTTGACACCACGGATGTATATGTGTATCCTCCCCGACAGTAGTGAACATCTTACAGGCACCGTTAGTATCCAGGCAACCGTGAAGTAAATGGCATTAGATAGCCTACAGTTTACCTGTACTTGGAATCAATGCGCAGACAGCTGGCGCTAAATCAGCAGATGTATCTACAGCGTAATCAACAACGCTCGGAACACCTAGGCCTTCTTCCTGCTAATGCACGTCATCATGTATCGACATTTGGCAACGCAATTCACATACATGTATAATAATTAGTACCTGTAACGTCATCTTTCTCCAAACAAAACCCTCTTCTGCACTGCCTTTTGTCTGGAACAATTACGTTTTAACAACCTATAGTCCATTTGGCTCAAAGGCTTACCGATGGATTGCAGTCTTGCTCGGAAACTAATAAACATAACATACTCAAAGAAACGCTGATCATAATCAGAACATCATACCAACTCTGTGAGGTCTTTGCAGAATACATTTCCTTAAAATAAAAAAAAGTTCTATAACAGACTATCATTACAAAATTATTGACACAGTTCCCTATTTGTTGTGTGTGAAATGAGTGGAGTGCAGAGAAATGAACAGCCAGGTGTGCGAGGAAGCATGGAGACAGCACCGCACAGGTTATTGAATATTTAACTTTCTCGGCACTTGTGTACGTGCTTCTCGAACATCGTATAGTTATGTTAAAACAGAATATATCATGCTGAAGCAAAATAGGTCTTTGGGTGGCATTTGGAAGCGATACACATAAGTAAGAGTGTGTTTATGGATGTCAACTTCTTTGCTATGAGGATTAGAACGTTTCGGAGTTTTTTACCTACCAGGGCGAACATATCGGGGTTCATATTTTTCATAAGATGCCGTAGGGCAAAATGTCACTTTGTCATGGTAACGTGACGTCATGAACAATGCCATGACGTCACGGTTCCTCTGTGACGCTGCGTTTTACATGCGACGACGGCGGGTAGCCAGCCCGGGTTTGAAATTAGATTTGGGTTTATTTTCCACAATTTAACGACTTCGGTAATAAACAGATTATTGTTTTCGTGTCCATAGCATGCTATGTTTACGACACGAGTGCATAAATATCGGTATATCCCTCGATCTCCCTAGGGAAATACCAACTTTTAGTGTCATGAACATAGTATAGCATGGGCAATCCACACTCCTTCATCAGGTGAATGAATAGGATGAATGAGAGAGCTTAATTTCTGAAACAAATATATGAGCATTACGTCACAGTGAAACACATTAATGAAAACATAGTTGATGAGAAATGTTGTGTTTGACTGACTAAAGTGAAATGGAAAGAAGCACAAGGAGCGTACTGCTCCCAATGCCCGACGTTGTTATATAAACAAACAAAGGAATTATATCTTTTGTCAAAATGTTGTTGCATACTTTATACATAGTTTGTTTATCCCATGATATCCCATTGATATTAATCGATATGGCGATGTAATTTACCTTTTGACGTCATCAGGAGATAATGTCAGGCAAAGTCAATATTCCATAGCCCGGTCTATGATATTGTTATCCGTACATCCTGCTCGCGCGAGATATGACGTAATACGAGGTCAAATGTTGGTTTTTGTGTTTGTCATCTATAATGATTTTAAAAGCGGTGCCTTCGACCTTTCCGAAGATGATAAGAATAATATTGTATAGATCTGCATTGTGCTTGTTTATCCTTGTCGAACTTATAGATTTTTCTCTTGCGTCTGTTGTGATACGCATAGTTTTCTTATTCCTGTTGTTATTTACTTATCCTTATTGACAACTGTTTGGCTTATTCCTGTTGTTATTTACTTGTCCTTATTGACAACTGTTTGGCTTATTCCTGTTGTTATTTACTTATCCTTATTGACAACTGTTTGGCGTATTCCTGTTGTTATTCATTTATTCTTATTGAGAACTGTTTGGTTTATTGAACTTAAATGGTCCTTAAAGGAATGAGTGGTCCTCATTGTGCGTTTAGTTCCTGAATAACGTTTGGTTAATCTTTTAGGTTGTTGTCCGATGCTGTGATAGTTGATCTTTCCTGAGTTTATTGTTCCCTATTATGCTTGTTGATCCTGCTTGATATGACGTAATTGTTCTGTGCTGTACTTATTAATCCTTCTTGAACTAACTGTCTCATATCGTGCTTGTTGATCCTGCTTGATATGACGTAATTGTTCTGTGCTGTACTTATTAATCCTTCTTGAGCTAACTGTCTCATATCGTGGTTGTTGATCCTGCTTGATATGATGTAATTGTTCTGTGCTGTACTTATTAATCCTTCTTGAGCTAACTGTCTCATATCGTGCTTGTTGATCCTGCTTGATATGACGTATTTGTTCTGTGCTGTACTTATTAATCCTTCTTGAGCTAACTGTCTCATATCGTGGTTGTTGATCCTGCTTGATATGATGTAATTGTTCTGTGCTGTACTTATTAATCCTTCTTGAGCTAACTGTCTCATATCGTGCTTGTTGATCCTGCTTGATATGACGTAATTGTTCTGTGCTGTACTTATTAATCCTTCTTGAACTAACTGTCTCATATCGTGCTTGTTGATCCTGCTTGATATGACGTAATTGTTCTGTGCTGTACTTATTAATCCTTCTTGAGCTAACTGTCTCATATCGTGGTTGTTGATCCTGCTTGATATGACGTAATTGTTCTGTGCTGTACTTATTAATCCTTCTTGAGCTAACTGTCTCATATCGTGGTTGTTGATCCTGCTTGATATGACGTAATTGTTCTGTGCTGTACTTATTAATCCTTCTTGAGCTAGCTGTCTCATATCGTGCTTGTTGATCCTGCTTGATATGACGTAATTGTTCTGTGCTGTACTTATTAATCCTTCTTGAGCTAACTGTCTCATATCGTGCTTGTTGATCCTGCTTGATATGACGTAATTGTTCTGTGCTGTACTTATTAATCCTTCTTGAGCTAACTGTCTCATATCGTGCTTGTTGATCCTGCTTGATATGACGTAATTGTTCTGTGCTGTACTTATTAATCCTTCTTGAGCTAGCTGTCTCTTATCGTGGTTGTTGATCCTGCTTGATATGACGTAATTGTTCTATGCTGTACTTATTAATCCTTCTTGAGCTAACTGTCTCATATCGTGGTTGTTGATCCTGCTTGATATGACGTAATTGTTCTGTGCTGTACTTATTAATCCTTCTTGAGCTAACTGTCTCATATCGTGCTTGTTGATCCTGCTTGATATGACGTAATTGTTCTATGCTGTACTTATTAATCCTTCTTGAGCTAACTGTCTCATATCGTGGTTGTTGATCCTTCTTGAGATTGTTACATAATGTACCTGTTAACCCTTCTTCAGGTTATGGTTACGTATCGTGCTTGTTGATCCTTTTCGAAATTATTGTTCCATTTTGTGCTTGTTGATCCTTCTTGATATGACGTAATTGTGATATAGTGTGCTTGTTAATCACTCTGTTGACATTATTGTTTATTATTGTGCTCTTGGATCCTTTTTGCTATGACATAATTGTTCAATAATGTGCTTGTTAATTCTTTTTGAGATTATTGTTTGTTACTGTGCTCTTTGATCGGTTTTGTGTACTGTGCTTGTCGGTCCTTCATAAGATACCATAATTGTTTCATACTGTGCTTGTTGATCCTTCTTGCTATGATATAATTGTTCCATACTGTGGTTGTTGGTCCTTCTTGAGATACCATAATTGTTCCATGCTGTGCTTGTTGGTCCTTCTTGAGATACCATAATTGTTCCATGCTGTGCTTGTTGATCCTTCTTGAGATACCATAATTGTTCCATGCTGTGCTTGTTGGTCCTTCTTGAGATACCATAATTGTTCCATGCTGTGCTTGTTGGTCCTTCTTGAGATACCATAATTGTTCCATGCTGTGCTTGTTGATCCTTCTTCAGATAACATAATTGCTCCATACTGTGCTTGTAGATCCTTCTTGAGATACCATAATTGTTCCATACTGTGCTTGTTGGTCCTTCTTGAGATAACATAATTGTTCCATACTGTGCTTGTTGGTCCTTCTTGAGATACCATAATTGTTCCATGCTGTGCTTGTTGGTCCGTCTTGAGATAGCATAATTGTTCCATACTGTGCTTGTTGATCCTTCTTGAGATACCATAATTGTTCCATGCTGTGCTTGTTGATCCTTCTTGAGATACCATAATTGTTCCATGCTGTACTTGTTGATCCTTCTTGAGATACCATAATTGTTCCATGCTGTGCTTGTTGGTCCTTCTTGAGATACCATAATTGTTCCATGCTGTGCTTGTTGGTCCTTCTTGGGATAACATAATTGTTCCATACTGTGCTTGTTGGTCCTTCTTGGGATAACATAATTGTTCCATGCTGTGACTTGTTGGTCCTTCTTGGGATAACATAATTGTTCCATACTGTGCTTGTTGGTCCTTCTTGAGATAATAACCGGGGCATGATGTAATCAACAGGCTTTCAACCCGCCACTGACCTATGACCATTGTCCACTGAAGGACAGATGTAGTATTTGCCTCCAGTGGATTATCTCCATTGAGCCGATTGGTGGTTGACAGCAAGAGCATCGGAAAGATCGCAGACAACCAGTAACATCACGAATCGTAACAGTGACTTATCCCTCACGATCAGCATGCGGACGTGGATGCCAGACGCCAAAGACGTGAACCAAAGTAATGCTCTATGACACAATCCGGTGATCACCTGCGGCAGATGTTGGACAGTAACAGTACATTATTATCAGAGCTGCTGCCCACACTCACCAACAGCAGCACAATTACCCCTTACCCCTGAAGATCCGGGTTACAATTGATCTTCATCAACCCATGCTAGTCGGGATCAGGTGGTCAGACTCGCTACCTGGCTTCACACGTCACCGTATCCTGATTGCGTAGACCGATGCTCATCATTTTGGTCACTGGATTATCTGATCCAGACCCATTTACAGATAGCCATGCCGCTCGAATATTGCTGAATGCGACGTCAAATAACAAACAACCAATCGTACAATGTTAACATCAGGTATACACATGGCTAGCTCCAGAACATGTGAACATTCGTGGTGTGAGGGCCTAGCGGGCAGATGAAGGCCCACCTGCGTCACTGGGAGGAGACTTTAGACAGTTTATCATAGTTGCGGAGTAATTAATAGATATTACCACAAATCGATACTTCATTGGCCTAATTGCTCTAATTAGTTGCTACTCCGCACAAGTAAGGCAGCGGCTTTCGCGATCAATATAAAATACTGTACCCTTGGTAACAAGCGCTAGACCAACCCGTCTCCTAGAAACAGCACCGACCGACCAGAGTAGCGTCGACAATCCATTTCCGGCTAAAATATCTAACAGAGTGCCGATCACTCTCTTCGAGTCAGCCAACGCGTTCAGACCTGCGCTCGTGACCGGCACGCGAAAATGGAGCAGACGACAACTCGATGGGAGCAGGCGATGAATGGACAGCAGACGAGAATGAATTCTAACAGTGGTGTAAAAAGTGGTTCGTCTTCTGATAGTGCCTGTCAGAGTGATGCCTCGGAGAAACAGACTCTACCATCGGAATCTACTTCACGTGTACCCACAGGCGAAGACTCCCCGCCCTGGAGACTCATGGGTCCGTATTCAGAATTAAAAACTGTGAAGTGTCGCCGGGTTCACGCTAAGCTCGGATCGAGTAAGGATTTGGTATTGTTTCACGAAGAGGGGAAGCTCTATGCAATGGGAGCATGGTGCAGCCATATGGGTAAGCTAAACATTTGTTGTGTTATAAAAAGCGTATGATTTGAAAGATCCAACTCTGTTCACAATGATAAGGCCACGAGGTCAAGAGTAGTCTAGTGGTTAAAGCGTTCTCTCGTCCCCGAAAATCCGTGTTTGGCTCCCCATGGGTACAATGCCAAGGCCATTGTGGTGTTCTACGTTGTGGTATTGCTGGAATATTGCTAAAAGCTGTGTAAAGCTAAACTCAATTATTCACAAACGCTGGCTGTGTGACGGACCAGGTTCATGTTGTCAATCTCTTGCGTTCTGTTAGCCCTTATGTATTTAGTTCGTGTGCCCTACCCTGTTGTGTTGATGCTCATAACTTCAATCACCCGTTTGTCTGCTTCGAGCCATGACATAATTCTTTCACTGATTCGCACAGATACACGTATATTTACGTGCTCAAATACAGATGCACACGCGCAAAGTCATACACAGAAACACACACATACACACGTGTACCACGTTTACAAACACATGTACACAGACCTACAAACACCTAAAAAGACATGCGGACATACACACGGTCATAACCCTCGTGCAGATTCAGGCGCCTCTCCTTGCGAATGTTTGATTGTCATACTTAATCAAGGTTAGAGCACGCACGACGGAAATTAGTGGCCGGTTACCCGGTTGTGCAAGGTATGTGTACTTGCCTGTCATCGTAACGGACAACTTGTCTTGTAGCTGGTCATCAAGTATGGCGTCATCGATTCACGGATAGGTGCTCGAATCTCGCCAGTGTTGGTACTTGTGCTTTTGTGTAGATTTGTGTGGGGGCAACTCCAACACTGTGTCTGGTAAAGAACTTATTTAGATTAATGCTTCGGCAAGTGTCGACCAGTGAAGATCCTGGTTAGAACTGATCTTCAGTAACCCGGGTGACTAACGGGATCGGCTGGTCAGGCTCGCTGACGTTGTTGACACATCTCATCATGTCTCAAATGCTTAGACCGATGCTCAGTCTGTTGATCACTAGATTGTCTGGTCCAGGTTCAATAGTTTACCGACCGCAAGGATATAGCGTAAAACTAAACGCACTCACCCATGACACATGTGCTCCAGTTCTTTCCATTAACAGACGTACTTCCACAGACATAACCAAGCTGAGTCATGTCCTCTTTACTCCTCGGGGAACACTGTCGGTGTTGTTATCATTCTACAATTCACTACCGTCACTGTCGGTGTTATTGTTGTACAATACACTACCATCACTGTCGGTGTTGTTGCCAAAGTACAGTACACTACTCTCACTGTCGGTGTTGTTATTGTTATCATTGCACAATACACTGCCATCATTGTTGTTACCAATGTACAGTACACTCCGTCACTGTTGGTGTTGTTACCTTTGTACAATACGCTGCCGTCACTGTCTGTGTTGTTACCGACGTACAACACACTACCATCACTGTCGGTCCTGTTACCAATGTACAGTACACTGCCGTCACTGTCAGTGTTGTTACCGATGTAC
Source organism: Haliotis asinina (assembly GCF_037392515.1). Classification (NCBI taxonomy): domain Eukaryota; kingdom Metazoa; phylum Mollusca; class Gastropoda; order Lepetellida; family Haliotidae; genus Haliotis; species Haliotis asinina. The sequence continues at coordinate 54,709,377 of NC_090292.1, forward strand.
AACACACTACCATCACTGTCGGTCCTGTTACCAATGTACAGTACACTCCGTCACTGTTGGTGTTGTTACCTTTGTACAATACGCTGCCGTCACTGTCTGTGTTGTTACCGACGTACAACACACTACCATCACTGTCGGTCCTGTTACCAATGTACAGTACACTGCCGTCACTGTCAGTGTTGTTACCGATGTACAACACACTACCATCACTGTCGGTCCTGTTACCAATGTACAGTACACTGCCGTCACTGTCACTGTTGTTACCGATGTACAACACACTACCATCACTGTCGGTCCTGTTACCAATGTACAGTACACTGCCGTCACTGTCACTGTTGTTACCGATGTACAACACACTACCATCACTGTCGGTCCTGTTACCAATGTACAGTACACTCCGTCACTGTTGGTGTTGTTACCTTTGTACAATACGCTGCCGTCACTGTCTGTGTTGTTACCGACGTACAACACACTACCATCACTGTCGGTCCTGTTACCAATGTACAGTACACTGCCGTCACTGTCAGTGTTGTTACCGATGTACAACACACTACCATCACTGTCGGTCCTGTTACCAATGTACAGTACACTGCCGTCACTGTCAGTGTTGTTACCGATGTACAACACACTACCATCACTGTCGGTCCTGTTACCAATGTACAGTACACTGCCGTCACTGTCACTGTTGTTACCGATGTACAACACGCTACCATCACTGTCGGTCCTGTTACCAATGTACAGTACACTGCCGTCACTGTCAGTGTTGTTACCGATGTACAACACACTACCATCACTGTCGGTCCTGTTACCAATGTACAGTACACTGCCGTCACTGTCACTGTTGTTACCGATGTACAACACACTACCATCACTGTCGGTCCTGTTACCAATGTACAGTACACTCCGTCACTGTTGGTGTTGTTACCTTTGTACAATACGCTGCCGTCACTGTCTGTGTTGTTACCGACGTACAACACACTACCATCACTGTCGGTCCTGTTACCAATGTACAGTACACTGCCGTCACTGTCAGTGTTGTTACCGATGTACAACACACTACCATCACTGTCGGTCCTGTTACCAATGTACAGTACACTGCCGTCACTGTCAGTGTTGTTACCGATGTACAACACACTACCATCACTGTCGGTCCTGTTACCAATGTACAGTACACTGCCGTCACTGTCACTGTTGTTACCGATGTACAACACACTACCATCACTGTCGGTCCTGTTACCAATGTACAGTACACTGCCGTCACTGTCAGTGTTGTTACCGATGTACAACACGCTACCATCACTGTCGGTCCTGTTACCAATGTACAGTACACTGCCGTCACTGTCAGTGTTGTTACCGATGTACAACACACTACCATCACTGTCGGTCCTGTTACCAATGTACAGTACACTGCCGTCACTGTCAGTGTTGTTACCGATGTACAACACACTACCATCACTGTCGGTCCTGTTACCAATGTACAGTACACTGCCGTCACTGTCAGTGTTGTTACCGATGTACAACACACTACCATCACTGTCGGTCCTGTTACCAATGTACAGTACACTGCCGTCACTGTCAGTGTTGTTACCGATGTAGCTGTACCAATCAGGACATTCTCCTAATATCCGACGGAAGAGATTGCACAAATGGAACTGTCTCTCAATAGTGGACTTAAGAGATTCTACCCTTTGGACTGTCTGTCTGGGGGATCTAAGGGATTCTACACTAAGGACTGTCTCTTGGTAGTATACTTAAGGCATTGTACACTTAGGACTGCCAGTAGTCGACCTAAGGGATTGCACACTAAGGACTGTCTCTTAATAGTGGACGAAAGAGATTGCACACTAAGGACTGTCTCTTAATAGTCGACTTGGGGCTGCCTCTCAATACCTGACCTAATGGATTGTATACTTAAGACTGTCTCTCAACAGTCGACCTAAGGGATTTTACACTTAGGGGTGTCTCTTAACAGTCGACCTAAGGAATTTCGAGATTCCGAAACTCCCAGAGTACTGTTTCCATTTCTGCGTTCTATGTCTCATTTGGTGGGTCAATGTATTGGCTTGAAATGTCTGCATACTTAAAATGGGATAGATACAGTGGTCATTGTTGAACGAACTTTGTATGTTGGTCACGTTACATCGCTTTCTTCTTTCATATGTTGCTAAGACAGTGATAGTAAAAACTTTGAAGGCAGTTTGTAGGGGCACAAGCCCCTGTGGTTCTGGTGAGCTATTAACACAAACAATTGTGACAATAATCCCCTCTCAAATCTCAGTCTCTCCAGCGTCAGACTCAATCATCACCTGCTGCTTCCATTAATCCGATAACCCATTAGGCGTCTCACTGCATTTCGCTGGATAATCCACAGATCGACGTGAGTCATCCGCAGTTTCAATATTACATTACCGTCGACAGTGTACACTAGACGGTTCTCAGTCATCAACTGGCTTGTCTTATTGACCCCTATATGATTAACGACACAACTTCAGATCTCATAATCTTTCGAGTGTAGCTTGTACAACACCCTTGAAGATACGGGTTAGAATTGGTCTTCAGCAATCCATGCTTGTCGTAAGAGCAAACTAACGGAATCGGGTGGTCAGACTCGCTTACTCTGTTGTCACATGTCATCATATCTCACTTGAATAGATCGATGCGGGTGCAGTTGATCACTAGAGTGCCTGGTCGATTATTTATAGACCGCCGTCATAACTGAAAATCGTGTGGCGGCGTTAAACAACAAGGAAACCTGCCGGAGTGTTACAGGAATGTTACAGGAATGTTACAGGAATATACACTGTATTGCGGGAGAGAGCTCCTGTAAACGTCTCGCGCCCAACCACAGTAACAACACACAATGTTTTTCATGAACAACAACATCATGTACAACGACATCTGCCTGTCTGGCCTTCATAGTTTTCAACAAATGTTAATGATCAATAACTGACAAAGAATGATCATTACTGATACACGCAATCAATAACTACGTCTGTTTTGATGGTTTGGAACGAAATAAGACACACACACGCACGTACACACACACAGAAAGCACCCAACAAATCACACATACAAAAAAAAGAGAAAAAACATACATTAGGCGTTGAATCTGTGTCACAGTCCCTTGTTGGTCGTCAACAATCTGAAAGGACATACGGGAACACATTTGGTCTCTGTTGCACTAAGCAATGTTAGGACTAAGACTGCCTTAAGTAGATGTTAAAGGATGGGCACCATGGTGACCTCAGTGCTATGATCCCTTAGTACAGCAGCTCAATGGCCCTTTTCGTGTACAATCTTCTCACGGCAGAAATCAGTAAAAACAATAAAACAATACTTTTAGTTATTGAACACTTTCTTGTCTCAAGTCCTTTGAAGATTTTGTGTGATGTGTTTTGCTCTCATGTATCGTAATTGTGGTTATTTTTAACCAACAACCTAAGATTGATGTTTCCTTTTTGCATAAACACTATCTACTTCCCGCGATGTCGGGCTGGTCAGGGCAAACATGGCGGTTATTCTCGTCTTGTCAATACAATATCAGTGTTAATTGCTGGGTAAACATCTTCATGGGAAGGGTGCTGCTGTTGCATGTAGTCAATGATGGCGTCGAAAAACTGGATGTTGTGCACTACGAAACACTGGTCTCCAACCGAGTCGTCAATTGGAGGGAAAGGAGGGCGCTGATTGATTTCGATCTACTCCAAATGCAGCTGACAAATAACGGACATTATACAAATAACTTGATTATTGGTAAGAGAGATTTTCAGCAGTGATTTTAGGAGGTGCAAAGCCAATGAAAATAGAACAAAAACCTACTTCATAGAGATAAGAGAGTTGTAATATCTCTGTGGGCTTGGTGCCTGCAAGAGTTGTATGACCGATTTCCAATTCGACGTCTGTAGCGTTCCGCCATACTTCGCTTGATGCTCGAGGGTGGTGTACGGACCTTGTCATGTAAACATATCTAACGTCTGTCAGTTAAAATGCAAAGCACATCGACAGAATTTCTGATGCATTGACAAGTACAAGATCTAATGTAATAATTTCTGCCTCACCTGCAAATACAAGCTTTAATGTTGTAACACCATGAAATGTATACTGGACACAATAAGTTCGGGACATTGATATTTTTATAATTGATATCACAATGTCAGTGAATAAATACATCATTATTCATAATTTTAAAATTTACAAATATTCCTAACTATTTCTATCCAGTACTTATAACCTATCGCACAAGACGGTCCAGATTTCCATCGGACGGTCTAAATTTACAGCCAGACAGACTTTCTGGTCTTTCCATATCTTGAAATCTATTTTTTTTAAAACCTGAGCTTTATATTTACACATTAGCTGGCAATTACTGTTTGAATATTCTTTTTGTATCACATATATACACAATAGTGACATGCACAAGATGAATGCTGATGCTAGTTGATACATACTAGTTGATACATACTAGTTGATACATACTAGTTGATACATACACTGTCGCATGACTATTCCAAACCATTGTTTCGTTAATAATAAGAATAGAGGACGGTATGGAGGACTGTCGAGCTCTGTTTTCAGGGAAGGTAACCGAAAGTGTCGTTCAGATGGACGTACATATGGGAACTATCCTAATTTTTGTAGCCTTTTGACAATCTGGCGCTCACCCCATACTGTGTTCGATTTCAAGTTGAAAATGTCATTGATATCGAGATACCTGATGTTAGTCATCACTCACTCACTCACTCATCCCCACTCACTCACTCACTCACTCACTCACTCACACACTCACTCACTTTAAACCTATGAAGTTTTCCCGCACTCTGTCGTGTTGATTTAACATTGCACAGATATGGAAGAGCATATTTACTGTATGCGGCCTGTCACAGAAATCGTTACACCACTTGTGCCGGCGACATGGACGCGGTGCTCAATGATGTTTGTTCATTATCCTAGAATGGAAACTGATTCATTTAGTTTTGAATTTCAAAGGTCACCTTGTACGGCTTCGCTTGGTGATGTCTGTCATCAAACACACTTTACAAAAAACACCATTTACTAGTTTTTCGATACAATAAAAAAAGCCTTGTTTCCATGGTAACTTGAAACAATGCAGCTCGATGCATTTAGAGGTAACCTCTGCTTGTGACTGTAGATTAAGTGACACTTAGCAGACAATCAGACGGATGGACAGACAAACGACGAACGATCACATACAAACAGATTGATAGACTGACTGACTGACAGACAGAAAACAGACATACTGTTGGACAGACAAACAGACGGACGGATAGACGCAGACAGACGGAGTTAGGAACGAACAAGACGGTAGCTGCCACTGCCCTCTCACGAAATATCACGAATAATGAATATATAGATATCTGTACGTGTGCACCACGTATTAAGTAAAATGAAGCCATTCTGTCAATAAGGAATAGATGTTGAGAGTTAAGACAAAAACAGAGAGAACCTAACGTCAGTGAAGGGAGTAGAACCAACCCCTGTGTAACTAACTACATGAAAATCCCCTGTCAGATTTCAATCGTAAATGGTTTTTGGTGTTGTGTAGATGAAAATGAGATATGTAAATATCAACAAACTGTTCTTGGGTTAGTTTCATACACTATTTATATATGTAATCTTATCACCGGTAGAACAAAGCAGCTGGGTCGAAATCGTATCGTATCCCGGTTTCACAACCACGCCAACAATTTTCACTTTTGTTATAGATATATGAAAACAAAGCACATAGTACACAAGGACTGAAGGGTATCTTCGAAAAGAATAACCTCAGAAATTAATTCGGGTCATAAGATTGATGAAATACAAGCTTCATGTGACTCAAGTTGATCTGTAATGAGAAACACTCTACGACTGTGGGTGCAAAACCCAACACTAAGCCCTGCGCAATGCAAGAAACGTCTCTTCAAAGTAAGTGTAATGCTTAAATAGCATTGTCAATATGGATTTTTATGTGGCTTAATCACAGATGCCCGCCAGTAGAACTGATAATGAGAGTATCCTTGGCACATTGTACTTTTTGCACAGAATATCAACACTGTGGGGATATTTGTCACGTTTATCCTGATAACGTTAGCTGATAGGAGTGATCGATCCTAACACATGACGGAGTTAGATCTGTGTAGGTCACATGTATACGATGACCACAGGTCAACAGAAAATGGCCAGAGAAGTAATGGCATCGGATTTGGCAAAGTATACCTGTGTCATGGCACATGTGTTAGGTTGTGTTCTTCTAACAACACTATTAGTATATAACACCAGCACAGTTTGTTTAAAAATACAACTCAAACTGTGTTAAGAATGTTGATGACAAATGTTAAGATCAATGTGCCGATATAATTATTAAGGACAATGCGACATTACGACACGATTAAGATATGATCCGATCTGTCAAACTGTCTGGGATCGATTTCTAAGGCTAAATAAAAAAGTGAAATGTTTTTCGGGTATCGGCGCGTCACTTTTATTTCTGCGCGTATTGTTTTTATTGGTATTCTAAAAAGTATTTTTGACTTTGCAGCGTGCCCAACATCGATTTGTCCATTATAAGAATTAGTGTCTGTAGGAACAAGAGTGCCTGAATGTACAACTCATTACCACGTGGTAAACTTCCCAAGCTGTATTTCTGTGCTAAAAAAATATATAAAATGCGTTCCTCCTTCTTCACTTTGGAAATAAATGTGAAACATTTAATTTTTGTTTAACCTTAGAATGACAGTTTGGACAAATTGTTATGGATAACAACTTTTTTATTTTTTTAATTGCGTGAGTGCGACGTTTAGAAACAGATTCTTGTAGCGTCGTCCAGCAGGAGTGATGCCACGCAAACACGTCAGCCTTAGATGGGTCGACCGAAAGAGGTTGTCTTGCTGACTTGACGTCTAATTTCATGAAAAGTGCTTTAAGTGCTTTAAGGCCAAGTAACCGACTGCATGCTTAAAGGAAAACAGTCGTTAGAAAAGGGTATTAATACATGTGTCGATACATGAAATATAATCATCGTTAGTGAATGAAGTGTGGTGTACAACACACCTGACAGCCGATCGTGACACGTGCTCGCGGAAGACGGAAAATAACAGCAAGCTCTAACGAGATTCCTGGAGGTGGGTAATTCACTCAGAGAGAGGAAAGGGGGTCGGAGAGAGAGAGAGAGATGGAGAGAGAGAGAGAGACGTGATAGTCAACAGCTAACTATTTTATCATGTACATTCCACTGATAAAATATCAATATATCAGCGACGCAATACCAGCTACTAATACAAAACTAATACAACACCACATTTCTGTACTTGATAATCGATAGTACCTCATTATCAGAGTCATGTAGATGGGTTTGTATTTTGCTGATTCTGACAACATGTGATTACTTGGCGCTGGGTGTTGCAATGAGTGTGACCGTTGTTGTGCTAATGGTTGTTTCCATTAAAAATTGTCTTACCTGCAACATGATTTCTGTTAATAATCGGTTTGCTTTGGATGTTTTCCCTTTGTATGTTCAAGGCCACACCCAAAAATACGCAGTCCGTACATACTAGTAACCGAGTATAAGATTCTAGTGATTGATATCATGAGCATAGATCTGCGCCAGTATGATGACTTGCACCAAGGCAGTGGTCCTAACCGCCCGATCCAGTCATGTATTATGATAGTCGTGTCAGGTTCTTATTTTATCATTGTGCGGAGTTGTCGCCCTTTGGCGTAACACCATCAGGACTGAGGTCGAATCCCGGGGTGTTCTGACTATGCCTATGTCGGCACAATACTTGGGGTTTGTGGTTTTCACAAAAGTGGTAATATCTTAGAGTTGTACCACATAATTATCACTGTGGGCTTGTACTGTATCAAACTGAGACATTCCGAGAGTGAGTGAGCTTAGTTTCACGCCGCTTTTAGCAATTGGAGACATTCCGAAGAAAGGGTTAAACAATGCGCAGTCATGCACAAATAAGATCCCCACTCACTCACTCACTCACTCACTCACTCACTCACTCACTCACTCACTCACTCACTCACTCACTCACTCACTCACTCACTCACTCACTCACTCACTCACCTCGTATCTCAAGTACCATGAAAGATCCAGGTTAGAATTAATCTTTAGCAATCCGGGCTTGTCGTTAGAGGCGACTAACGAGATCGGACAGTCAGGCACGCTGACCTGCTTGACACGTGGTTGACACGTGCCATCGTATCCCAATAGCTTAGAGCGTTGCTTATGCTGTTAAGCACTGGAGTGGCTGGCCCAGACAAGATTATTTACTCTCTGCCGCCATGTGGCCGGAATATTGCTGAGTGCGGCGTTAAAAAAAGCCAAACAACCAATTGTATCACAAATGAACACCCCCAAAACGATACCAGGAATTTGCACATTCATGAGTACAAAACAAATTTATCAGAATTAATATGATATTAAATAGCTACAATTGAGCTTTTAAAGACTTATGGCACGCGTGAAGTTCCCGGGGTTGAAAAGGCCTTCAGCAACCCATGCTTGCCATAAAAGACGACTATGCTTGTCGCAAGAGGCGACTGGTGGGATCGGGTGGTCAGGCTCCCTGACTTGGTTGACAAATGTCATCGGTTCCCAATTGCGCAGATCGATGCTCATGTTGTTGGTTACTGGATTGTCAAGTCCAGTCTCGATTATTTACAGACGGCCGCCATATAGCTGGACTATTGCTGAGCGCGGCGTAAAACTAATCTCACTCACTCACTCACTCACTTAACGACTTATGGCACCTGGGCCCCGTTTCACAAAGCTCTCGTAAGCCTAAGATCTCGTAACTTTTCTCGTAGCATCCGCAGCTCCTGTGTTACAGTATAGGAGGTACATTGGCTACGAGAAAACTTACGAGATCTTAGGCTACGAGAGTTTTGTGAAACGGGCCCCTGTTGTGTTTAATGTACAGTGACGCGAGATCATTTACCTGCGTATCTACTATACTATCCGTTATTGCATTTCCAAGCTGTGCTGATCGCTGTCGGTATTACTTGCTGAAACTAACAATTTGCTGTTGTTAACTGTATGATGGTATCCATGGCAACCAATTATCCCTCCAATCTATCCCTCACTTGTTATATTGATTTGAGGAAGATAATAATCTCATTAGTCTGTGGTTGGGGATCGTGCCCATCTTCCTGCACGCTCAGAGAGGACACTTGTTTCGTCCACTGCGTATTCACCACCTGAGATGTGGAAACAGATTGCATTTATAAAAAAAACTTTCATCGAAATTCGAGATTTCTTGTAATAAACATGTTTGCTTGTTGTTAATGTCGCACTAAACATGGTAGACAGACAACCCAGTGATCAATATTATGAGCATCAGTGTTCGAAATTAGGACACAATAACATATGTCAACCAAGTCAGCAAGCCGCGCCACCCGATGCTGTCAATCGCCTCATGGGTTGCCGAACGCTAATTCTTACCCGGGTATTTGAGGGTCCTAATGATAAACAGGATACGAGAGAATACTGAAAGTTTAACACCAAAATATCCAATTGTTCCCTTTCCTTTTGACTTGTACAGAAATCAGATATATCACCACGAGGTGATCAAGTATTAAATGTCTTTGACTCAAGGTTCATTAACCTGTTATAGCGTCTAATTCAGAACAGGTATCCTCCAAATATTTCTAAAGACCATAAAGCATGTTGCCAAGTCATACTAGACGCAATAGTTATTTATTTAATCTGCATTCTTAATTCCTTTTATTACCGCTGTGTACACTTGTCTTGTAAGCCACCCTGTACCATACTGCCACTGGCATTAATGAATGTATACGGTATTTATGGCATTAAATGGTACACCCACCCACCCACCTGATCCTCACCCCATCCTCACCCCACACACCATTTTATTTCTTTTCAAAATCTCAATCACGCGGGCAAGACGTCATTTAGAGGTATACTATCACGATATATACCTCTGATTTTACACAGTGTTTGTTATTTTTAAGCGATAATAACATTGTTATGGAAGGATGGAGATAAACATACTGTGTTGGAAAATCACAGGTATATAACGAAGTCATAATAGCTCTCATTTTTTTATTTGAATCACACGGTACGCGTTCGTACGGAAGCGTATTATGGCCACGGTGAAAATTGTTTTTAGCCTCATTATCTCCCACGTAGGAGATACTAAATCCTTTGTAGAAGATAGCATGTCCTACGTAGGAGATAGTGACACCAAAAACGTTTTCACCGTGGCCCTAATGCGCTTCCGTACGTTCGGTCTTAAATCAAATTTAGGGCTATTACGATTTCGCAACATACATTTGATTTTCCAATGCAGTGTGTTTATCTAATTTACTCAGTCACTCAATTTACGATACGGTAATATTCTTCAACGTTATCTAGAAGTGTTTTGAGAGATGCTCACCAGTTTCAGTAGGAGAGGGATTGCAGTCCAAGAAAACTTAGTTTCAGTATTATTCGTTACACTCCTACACTCAGTACAGAATAATACCGAGACTAAATTTACTTACACGGAGAGGAATTGGCGACGTAATTTTATTGTAGCGTCACAGTGACGATGACGTCACAATGATCTATAAATGATTATGACAAGGATCAAAGAGCCGACAGTACTTCATCAGACGCAAGCATCCTCGTGCTTTTACTACGTGTATAATAGTTCAGGGCTTACCTCAGCTTTATTACACCACAAATGAGACCGCGCAATGTTATTTCTTGAATCGATTTATCTCAAACTAGCGTTTCCTCTGAGTTTGGATGATAAATAGGTAGTGTCCCGTGTCTGGTAAGTCATTTTATGACGCAAACGGGGAAAAAATGAGCAATCAATATCTTTTAAATCCTAGAAGGTTTGTCTATAAAATATATTGATCTATGCATTAATCCGATACGTAGCTGTTCAAAAACCTTTCCACAGAGTTCCAGACTCTTCAAAGATAGTTCATGGTTTGTGAGTGGTACTTTATAGAAGAGGTTTAATGGTTGCGCATGAATTGGTACGATATTCAACAAAGACATTACATGTATTGCACTTGCACGTCCTGAAATTCGAAATCAATAAGGGAGATTGAGATGAAGGGACATCGTGTTTAATGCCACTTGATTGATTTTCCTCTAGTATATTGTCCGACTCATCTAATGTTCGCTATTTGTATACTAGTATTTACAATTCTCACTCACTCACTCACTCAAACCACCAAAATACACGATTAATATTTGATATGTAGAATTTTCACTCGCTCACCGAAACATACTCGATCAATGCTTTCTATATTTGATATTTAGAATTAACACATACTCACTATCTCACACATCCAAACACACGCAACCAATGCTCTCTACGTTTGATATTTAAAATTAACCCTCACTATCTCACACAAACAAACACAGACAGACTAATACTCTCTATTTAGAAATCTCACTCACTCACTCACTCACTCACTCACTCACTCACCGAAACTGATACTCTCTATATTTATATTTGAAATTAATACTCACTCACTCATCCCAAACGATACGATAAACACATTTGATATTTAGAATACTCACTCACTCAATCAATCACTCACTCACTCACTCAGTTTGTTTCCTCTACAGGGGGTCCGCTGTTTCAAGGTCAGATCGAGGACTACAAGGGGACATGTCACGTAATGTGCCCTTGGCACGCATACATGTTTGATCTGAAGACCGGCAAGAACGAACTGGGATTACAGGTAAGAGGACATCTTGTACTTTACGAGGATAGGCTTTTAATGGCCTACTTAAAACTCATTAGAAAGAAGTCTACTGAAGCAGGGACGGTAGGTACACAAGATGCAAAACTAGACTTTCCCTAACTATGTACCGTACACGTAAAAATATTATTTTCTTCGTGTGATCGTTGTCATGGTGACATCGTGAAAACAATTTCTTCTGCAACGTGCGGAGAGGTGACCTTTTCAAGAATTACGTATAATTACGTGTGCGCGTGCGTGTGCGTGTGAGTGCATGCGTGTGCGTGAGTTCAGTAAACTATCAACAGTGTCAACATATAACACTAATGCTAGAAATGCAGATAAGACAAACATTTGACAAAGAAAATACAACTGTCCTCCATCAAACTATGGTCAAACAAGATCAAAAGTTAAGAATTGAATTGTGATCCAAAAGCCACCGTTCTCTGTAAAATGGTTTGGTTGAAAAATTATGATCGAATGATGTTCGATTCCCGGAAACTGCAAGACTATTCGCTGCGTACTGACACGTATAAATATCGCACACATTTGTACATGGTTGCCTCAAATTCAAATTCAAATCATATTGTGACGTAAAGTCGGAATGACGACACAAAATGAGCAGGTCCAGATGCTACCATGGAACAAGCTGAAGCGGCCAGCTGATGACACTTTACTGCTGTAACCATACTTTATGTAATACGACGTCAAATGAATTCCCGTGATTGAAATACTCAGTAACACCCTGAAATTGGCCAACACATGATATTTATCTCCTAAATTGACAAAAATTGAAAACGTTGAATATGACCCATCTTTGACTTTGGTCTTAGGTAAAACGTTGTATTCGCTCCGGTATTCTGGGTTTGAACTGACCCCCGCAACTCAGAGGAGACACAACAGCTGACCTGGTAGGTCGTTGGCTGGTCACATTTACGGGTTGACAATGGTTATCATATCAGTTACTATACTATCTGGCCCAGACTCGACTATTTACAACCAGCTTAATTCTTTCATATTTCTCAGATATGGAAAAAAAATATTGGGGTACTACGGTGGATTGTGTCCTATGTAAGAACAGCGTATATAAGTCTACCTATGGTGATCTATAGCTGTTTCTTGACCTCATCAGTGACGTCATTTCCATTATCACGTGACATGTAGCTGCCGAGACAGACCGCCTTGCACGGGCATCTTGTGCGCGTAGCTGTCACTCACATGTCTAATTATTTCGTTACTGACGTCACATCACAATAGGCGATTGGCGATATGCCAATCTTTGAAACCACAACGCACTTGAAAATGTGTAAACGAATACTAAAGTCAGCATATTGATATGCATCTTAAGTTACTTAGCACAAACTATTAATTATTCTGACACGTTAAAATAGTTAGATCTCAAGTATCACCGTTCAATGATTATTCAGAATAAGATCCGACAATACATATTGATCACAAAGCTGACGCAGCGTAGTGTCTGCCAGGAACCAGTCCATCCGTCGCGCCCATTACATAATCGAAACCGGACGGTATCTCTCAACCAAGATAGATTAACTGAAATGACTGCCATTAAGGTAAGTAGGGGGCATTGGTTTAAGAACTTGATCGAAACCTTGTCTGCTCGGTTAAGAGGTCTGTTGCAAAACTTCACCGGCACGCCGCATCGTAACAGAATAAAACTGTTGCAACCATTGAAAGCATCTCGCCTTGTCGTAATGGGATGACAGGGGATACTAAACGACCTTCTGTGTAAGACAATTTTATTAAACGAGTTTAATAAAAATGGTATTTTACGAAAGCGAGTTTAGTATTCTGTTTACTACTCACCAACATAAACGGACAGAAACTGCGGCGCAATTGCCTACAGTGTGCGGACTCTCAGCTTTCCGCGAGTCAAGCAGGGTCTAGTACCATTGCTAGAGCGGCATTAGCATTGTGACGTCACGACTTTGAACCATTTTGACGTCATACGTCAAGCTGTATTATCTTACCTCACACATGAATGTCGCTTTCTGATTGGCTAAGCGCTATTCTATTATTTTCAATCTACCCCGCCTACAGGCGATGTAGTATTTTCAATGTACACCCCTGGGAATTACGAACTCTTCTGGTGCTTCATGGTAGTATCTCTTTATCTCGAATAAGATTGAATCACGCATCAAGCACGGAAATTACAGATGTTTTGCGATTGAAAGGGTGTACGGGACCCTTTCAAAACGGTGTAACTATTAGTTTCCCTGTGACAGCCCGGTTGTATCCCGACTGCATCCCAGCTGTAATCCGGTGGTTTTCCTGTTTTATTGCTGTTGTATTCCTGTGGTTGTTCTGTTGTACTCCTGTGGTTGTTTTGTTGTACTCCTGATTACTCCTGTGGTCTGTACTGTCCTGCTGTACCAATATGGTTGTCATGTTGTATTCCTTTGGTTGTCTGTTGTAACTTGTGGCTGTTCTGTTGTACTCCTGTGGATATCCTGTTGTATACTAGCTCAAACCGACGTTTACCCTATTGTATCGCCGGGGTATTGAGGTTGTATGGTGACTCAATCATTAAGATTTCACATTAATCACTCACTCACTCACTCACCCAGGACTAATACTCCCTATATTTGAAAGTTAGAATTCATTCACCACCTCACTCACTTATTTATTTTTGTTTTGTTTTCACACATTGAACTGTGATTGTGATAAAACACCGCACTTTAATTAGTTAATTTAGTTTAGCGGCCTCTGCAGGCGGTATAGTAGCCGTGCAAATTCTTGTAATCAACTGGCACATAGCCGCCGTCCAACACTGTCCACACCTTCTCACATTTCAGTTTCCAAAACAAATAGACCTTAAGAGAAACTGACATTATATCTTAAATTTATTGAGCTAATTATAATGTTTCAAACAATTGTTTAAAATACCCAGAAATGCTTTTGATTCCATAATCAGTCACTCATAGTCCCATGGATTTTGTGGACTATGGTACACAGAGACCAGAGTCCGGATCCACAAAGCGTTCATAACGTTACGATCTGTCGTAACTCTATACTTTATTACAAACTTACGAATGACGAAGCGCTACGGACGCTTTGTGGATAAGTGCCCAGGAAATGGCATTGTGAATTCAAATGTAAATTCTACAAAGCTACAATGACAGATACAATTAGGAGTGTTATTTCAACACAGATTCATTCCTAAGAAAAAGAGGTCAATTGAGGTCTGGCGTGTGGCGAGGCAATATTCTCCACACACATGCAGTTTTGGAGACCTTCAGCAAACCCATGCTTGCCATAAAAGGCGATTGTGTTTGTCGTAAGAGGCGACTAACGGGATCGGGTGGTCTGGCTAGCTGACTTGGTTGACACATGTCATCGGTTCCCAATTGCGCAGATCGATGCTCATGTTGTTGATCACTGGATTGTCTGGTCCAGACTCGATTATTTACAGACCGCCGCCATATAGCTGGAATATTGTTGAGTGCTGCGTAAAACTAAACTCACTCACTCACTATTACAAAAGCATGCGAGGTAGACTACCAAGGGTCTTTCAATCATTTTGTGGCAGTTTTCTAAAGACAGTTTATAAGTGGTTTTGTTAGGAGAACTTGGTTTCCTTTCACGAGGCAACCTTTGCTAAGGTTCAGCTAAACTCCCAAAATTTAACATTTCACTAAGGTAACCTTAGTGACGTACGATCACCTTAGTTTTTCGTTAAGGGACTTCCTGGACAAATATTATCTGGTTGGAGTCATCCAGTACTGGAGGCTGATTGTCAGAGGCCATGGTGCCCAATCAGATGTGTCTTCATCGGCACAGACAGGAACGTACACAGACGCCAAGAAAACCGCAACTTGGGGAAGGGCGTTGGGTTCACTGGGCTGATGAAAGTGGCTATTTTCGACTCGTTGCTGAAGGCAGCAGTTGTTGACGTCGTAATGAAGCACATTGTCCAGGAGGTCATCCATGCAGCCAAGCCCTTTGATGGGGTCGTGGTCAGCGTGTATATGTCTTTATCTGGAACCCGTGAAGAACCGGGTCACAGATGATCTTCAGTAACTCATACCTGTCATAAGAGGCGACTAACGGGATCGAGTGGTGGGGTTAGCTGACTCATGTCAGTTGCGTACATTGTGTCTCCTGCTGCCAATTAATGAACTGTCTGGTCCCGACTCGATTATATACAGAGTGCGGCGTAAAAACTAAACTCACTCACACAGAGTATGTAAAATGACATGTAGTTCTTTTAGCTTAGTGTGTACAGAACAAATACACCAAAAGCGGCCATGTTGTGACAACATACCATGGGTTGTCCGAGATATCAATTATTGCGAATGGGTTTCGTGACACAGCCAAATCAGCCTAATGTCTCGCAAGGCCATGAGGTACACGACTGTGTGATGAGTTAATACTGTCAGTAAATGTATACACTTCGTTTGTTCTGTTTGCAGCAGGACGTATTCCCTGTTAAAGTGGAGGCAGGCAATGTTTACATCCAGCACAAGTCGGAGCTGTCGCTCAACCCGTTCCTATAGCAACCAGGCAATTACAACGAAGCATTCGGCACAAATCGGCAGTGTAGAAAGCCCGAGATGGTATAAAGGTCACAATGCAATACACGAGTATCAACCTACATCATGACCACCACTGTGGACGACATGTGCGCTGGTTGATGGTGGTGGTGTGCAAGAAAACTGTTTCCCTGCACTCGTACTGAGTCAGAAAATGATACTGGGCTTTTAACATGAGATTCAGTTGCAACTTTGAAACGATTTCCAAATTGCATTAAATTCCCATGGACATTGTGTATTTAGGGAACCAATAAAGTTGTATAACGGGGTGCGTCTCCGTTATACCACCGCTACCGTTATAGAGAGGCATTGCTTAGTCAGCATGTTTCAAGTTCTCCATATAACCCCCGTTATACCAAACAGTCCCGTTATAGGTAACCATTGTTGAACCAGAATGCAGTTTATTTTTGTAAAATACAACCTTCATTAAACTATAACCTCCATTACACGAGAACCCCGTTAAAACAGATCGCATCATTTTTTAAGAAACTTCGTTGAACCAGACATCCGCGACTACAGTGAACGCTTTAAATGCACGCTGGGTGTATTCATATCTGATTCAAACTGACGATCTCAAGCAAGGCACGGTTTATCATTCTCGTTACTGCATGATATCATCATTCGTCATGTTTAACGCTTTGGACTAACTTTGACCATAGCTTCAACATTTCCCTCCGTCTTTTCCCGCCCTTGTGTGTTTACACAAGTAAGCTCGCGTGTTAGGAATTTCTTATGATATATCTGTCAATATATATGATAGCAACTGAAACCTCTATCATTCCACAAATACTAAATTAGGTTTTCCGGTATCTAGGTGTTTGTTAAAATCAACATGGCTGTTTGTTTTTTGTATGAATTCTATGAACATTTGAGAGTTCCACTCAGGCTTTGTATTCGCACAATTTCCATTGTTAACATATGATATTTACGTCGCTGAAACTCAGCTAATCTCTGTGTCGCCTGTATGTAGCATGAATGTTTAAGGCACAGTATCACGCCACACTTCTCTAAAATCAGGATTGCATTTCTCTCATTCATACTATTAGCCCCCAACAAAGCAACCTCATAATTTATTCTGAAAAATGCATCTTAAGTTTACAATATGAAATTAAAAGTTCGCATTAAATCGACTCTTGTGCCCTCTACCGACCGAACTGTATTTCAAGCTCATCGATCAATTTTAGAAGTGTTTTGGGGTCTGGGTTAGTTATCCTGGTGAGTAAAGTGTCACCGTTTTCTCGTCCACGCGTAGAAGAGATCGGGGACTTAGTGTTTTGAGCGAAAACCTCTGCAACGTGGACGGCGAGGATAAGTCGTATTATACGTTGTTGTATGTGTAGATGAGGCTGTGGTATTAATGACGCCGGTGGGGTGTATGAGCGTTGTCAGTGTGGCGGTGTGCACGTAACTTAGCTTAGCCTAATGGCAGACAAACTGATTTTCTGGATGGGCAACGGATTTCAGTAAAAACAATTGACTGTCCCAAAACTAAATGAAAAGACATTCCCTCAGTGTTTTGCACTAGCATTTATACGTTATTTATTTGTTTATTTAAGGTACATTGCAACTTTATCTATTTAAAATACAATCTTAATTATTTACTTACTGATATATTTCTTGATTTATCAGTTGATTGAGTGATTTATCCATAAATATATATCTAGCACACAAAATCCCCCCCGAGCCTATCCCACCCCACCCAGCCCCACAGATGGTCGATCTCAATTGTGATGTGACCGGCTTCTTCTCCAATGATGCATCGAACCGCTATGCCCAGTGACCGGAAGTCTTCCTCGTCCGCTGCCAGTATTTGTGCGTGTTCGTGTCGTTCATGACACGCTGTACAGGTATTTTATGTAAGAACAGTCTCGTCACTCTAGGGGAGTTACAACTAAGTAGAGATGTCCAGGAAAACCTTATCAAGACTTGCAGTATAATAAAATGAGTTGTCAGAAACGTATTTAGCAGCTTTTGAACACCGGGCCTCTTTTCATTGCGAGGACTAAAGACCCTCAGCTAAACGATCTTGATACAAAATGGAGGACGATAGCAAGGACGATAAGTCCGCATAAGAGGGTGTGTGGTCAAAGCAAGCCTTCTCATTGGTCAGCGCTTGCTATCGTCCTCCATCTGTGTCAAGATCGTGTAGCTGAGAGTCGGCTTTTAATAGACTTATAGAAATAACAATATACAGCTGGTAGGTATCATGAGTGGTGACCGATAGGCCAATCTCGCTTGATTATGTATAGAAAGCAAAGCAGGCGGTTGGGTACACCGAATTATCCGGCCTTGTCTAGATATACTGAATGTTGAAGCGATTCAAGTCTGGGGTCATCTCAAAATGTTGTATATATTGAAAAAAGATCATTAATCCTCGCAATGAGACGAGGGACTGTTTTTTATTTGAGTGAGTGAGTTTAGTTTTACGCTGTTTTTAACAATATTCCAGCAATATGTGCAGAGGAAACCAGACTTCGACGTCACATACATTATATTGGATTATACCCATGCGAGGAATCGAACGCAGGTTTTCGGCGTGACGAGCGAACACTCTAACTACTAGACTACTCCACCACTCCTAATAGCTTTAGTATCACCTTCTCAAAGACATTACGGAAAATACCAATGTGTTTCTGCTCTCTCGAACACAGGCTCAGCCATATACTATCATTTAAATTCTGTTTTCAAAATTCTTAGTTCTCATGTAGGGCGGTGGGGTAGCCGATGCGGAAGACCCGGGTTCGATTTCCCACATGGGCACAATGTGTGAAGCAGATTTCTGGTGTCCCCTGCCGTGAACTGACTTGAGTTGAGTTGAGGTGAGGTGAGTTGAGGTGAGGTGAGGCGAGGTGACGTGAGGTGAGTTGACGTGAGTTGACGTGAGTTGAGGTGAGGTGAGTTGAGTTGGGAATATTTCGCTAAAATGACGACGTGCAAGCAAGGCTGCTTGTACCGGCCCAGATGTAAGCTGGTCTTACAGTGCAAGTTCACTGAGATACCTGGGGATTCTCCTGGACTATTGTTGAAAGCGACGTAAAACTACAACCTTTCGCTCGCTCAGTTCTCATGTGGAAGTTGTGTACTGTTGCAGTAGTCGTGTGTGTAGTCGCCGTCGGTGTTGTTACACTAGTAGTACACGTGTACTGCACCACGAAGTTTTTGTTGTTGTTGCATATGTCAGTGCGTAAATGTCTTGGAATGAACAAATGGAAAGGCGTGTCAGTATGTGTGGGAAGGGACATTCTGAAGTGTGATCCCCTGATAGTCTGGGTTCATGTTCTAGCCTTCACCTTGCCCTGGCCGACGTCTACTCCATGTATCACCTCGGAACGTTGTCCGTCCAGCGAAGCTCATGCTTATTGTTGGAGCAGGAACTGCATCAAAGCAAATCTGGGATGTGAACAAAAAATCAGAGCATCCTGTCACTACAAAGGTAGGCAACGCGATAAAGCCACATGTTTCAGTCAAGAAAATAATAACAAGGCCCCAGATTTCCGCTTGGATGGCCATAAGGCAATGTATGATTATCTTAACGCTAAGAGAGCTTCCAAAATCTGGGCCCTGCCATACATAGTGTAAAACAGTCTTAACTCTATGTTCATGGTAAATTCATGTTAAAATCTTACACTAAGACCGCTTGGCACAGCTGCACCCATAGCTTGCTTTTACAGACGATGGTAACTTAAAGAGTGACACAAACCTATATTTTGCCACTAACAGGGGCAGATAAAATCGCTTTGTGAAGACGAAGTTGGTGTCCCCAAAATAATGCCTTTACCACTAGTGTAGTATGTTTGATACCGTCCGTAGTTTTGTTGCGGCTTCCTTCCTTGATTGCTTGGATAGGATGTTGTAAGGGAGGTAATTGTAATAGCGTTGTAATGAACTGTTCGCATTGTCACACAAACATAGAACATCATACGAGTGCATGTGGATGTTGCTTCTCTGCTCCCATGACATCTTCGAGCTCAGTACAAATCATCCAAACGCACGGGTATGACTTTCTATATTTATCATTTATCACCCAAACCTGAGTTCCACAGGAGATATCGCTTGTGTGAGATCAGACAATATCTCCTTGGAGATATCGCTCTGACAGTAGATTCTGCTCAATGCCCTGACAATGCTATGACGTCAATAAACTTGATGACGTCCCAATGCTATGACATCGTTGCACTGCAAAACAAATGACAGTGCTGTGTTCAGGGGTGTACATTTTTCATTCAAAACTAATGAAGAATAATTTTGGATGATAAACAGAATCTCACCCTCGTGTCTACTGACATACCTTTATGAACGAGCGTTGATATATCTGATATCAGTAGACACTTGGGTGAGATTCTCAATTTCCCCCCATACTTTGCATTAATCTGTTTTAATGAGAGAAAGACGTTTGGAGAAAGTAGACCGTCAGGGGTTCAACATGGAATCTTAACTGCTATATGGAATTTTACGTCATTTGTGTTGCACGCCTGTATTACTATCCTAAGTTTCGTCCAAGATGATATCAAATTGATATCATCCAAACGATAATGCCCGTGGAAGGCATTTTAGAAGATTATTCACAATAACTACCAGAATGTAAACAGACAATATTACCCTTATCCGACTGTATATTTTAAACAAAAAATGTTTTCTTTAATTTTTCATAAGACCACAGCATTCTCTGAGTCACAGAAACGAAAAGAAAATCACGAGGTAATACTGACAAAATGTCCGGAGAAACTCATCGCCAGTTAGTTTTGAAATACCTCGAGTGTTATGTGAACATTGTCTGAAATTACACCACCATACTATATGAACACAGGCCATTCCATTTACTTTATATGATCCCCATGAAAACATTTTCATTTTTTGTCGTCTGTTTTTCATGCTTGATTTATAGTACAGATGCACTCACCAAACACATTCAGTAAAACTTCTTCAACCAGAGTTTTATTTCATGGTTCCATTGCCCCAGTGACACACGAAGGTCAAATATGGACACTTGCTGGTCTCGAAATGCCCATACACAAATATATTTTCTGTGGTCCTCGTAACTCCATGTTGAAGATGTTTCACAGCATCGTGTAGCCACTGGTCAGTAGGAACCACTTGGCGTGACCATGTGACCGATGTCCATTGTGACACGTGCTGACCAGCGGGTCTCAATCACTGTATGTTATATTGTGTATTTTGTAAATAAAATTATCAACCTGGGTCATGTTTGTGGATTTAATGCGTATTCAAGTGTTTTCAACGGCCCGCCGACACCTTTGGGCCAGATCTGAACCTCTTCATCGAGTGACGAGTTGGAGCTTTATCATTACACTAATTGTGCGTTGAGAAACGACGCGAGTTGAGGAATCGCTTCCGTTCAGTTCAGAGGGCTGGTGAATGAGTATTTGTTACGAGTTTCAGCAATATTCCAACAATAACACGGAGGGGGTTGTTTCGACGTCATGGCTCTACTTTACAGAAGGTACATCTGGTCGCAGTGGTTTCAGTTTGATGATGAGTGAGCGAATTTAGTTTTACGCCGTTTCGAAGCAATGTTCTAACAATGTCACGGTGGCTCAAACATTGTACCCATGTGGGATTTCGAACCGCTCCGGCATGATGATGATGATAATGATGATGATGATGATGAAGATGATGATGATGATGATGGTGACCACAACCTCGGCCAACGGATCAGTATCTATTTGTCTCCCCTACTAAACTCCACGAGGAGAATACAATCCTAGGTGCCTGTGCGGTTCTCAAAGGTCATCATCCATCATCACTATTTGGCGAACAGCGTCTAAGTTCGATTGAGTGACAGCAGGATGAAGAAAGCCCACATGTGCGAACTGTGCTGAAGGTATAACACGACGAAGTCCTAGACATCACTCCCGAGCTGAGCTGCAGGGTTACCCGCCCAACGATAAGCCGCGCCCAGCTCAACTCCACTGTCACGTGACCAACGCGCTTTTTCACGTAAAATGTATATGAAGCCTGTAAACTTTTGACCCTTTACTGGAAGACATCAAGATCAACGTCGTTAACGAACTTGACATCTGTGGCCACGCTAACGAAGGCACGCTACGGCTTTGATCCCGACAATAAACCTAGATGATCTCGTTGAACAACCAGCTGATATGAACAAATCTTGAACAAATGGCAAAACAATTTAATTAAAGTCAGGCTTTTGTTCCCGCTAGTGCTAATCAAATACCTGACGACATGCCATTAAAGGTTGCGACAGAAGAACCTTTGACTTCACAGTTGAAAGACAACCGAGAAGATGACATTTTCCAATGAACTAGCTGTATTTTTCACAAATTTATGGTTTCAGTTAAAACTAGCGACTTATGGTTAGCTTTAGAAATGTATATTTGGACAAATTCTTGATTCATACTTTGAAAAAGAAAGAGTATGGTGAGTGATTGCCAGATTTAATCATAGGCTGCATGTCATTCGGAAACCTCGTAAAATTCCACATCAAATGACTTTAAAACAAGAATAAAGGGGAAACTTTAGCACTCTTTAAAAACGATGACTGCCATTCATGTACATAATTTACTCTTAGTCTAAAATTTTACATTCTAATATGAATTGTTCAAAATTACGTGAATTTTGCTTCTGTTCCAAAGTAAAGCCGAATATAAAAAAGTAAAGAACACTCTGAAATTGTTAATGCAAAGTTTTGAATTTTTGATGCCCTGTTTGTTTTATCATTTACAGATTCTAGACGCAAAATATTATAATATTTCTTTTGCAAATCTAGAGTCGATCATTTTACGTATTTTACAAACATATTTAACAACTTGTTTTATAAATACATTGGATAACGGTCACATTGTCCTCGATCTACATGGTACGAAGTCGACTGTTTGACATTTGAAAACCGTTTTGCAGCAAAGCGTATGTAACACTTCTTTCGGCTCCATATAACAGAACAAGACTAAAGAAATAACACAAGGAAGTGGATTAAACGTACAGCCAGATTTTGGGGACGCCATATGTAATTTTCTTAGCTTGCAAAGCAGCATTATTCACATGGGGAGACCAAGATTGTGATCGTGCAAATAAATACCTAAATATTTAGTAAGACGAAACAGTTTTCAAACGAATTCCACTGAAATGCCATTTTTCATATATGGATAATTGACAGCCATCTTTGATCACAATGTTTTTCGAGTTATAGTTAATTGATGACCGTAAACCAAATACAGGGTGTGCAAAAGTAAAACCAACCAAAGGGTAATAGAGACATTTGTACAACATCAGGGTGAAGCTGTATAGCATTGCAACATGTGGGTTCAGTTTCCAAAGCTAATTCAATGATAAAGAATGGGAACAACAGCGGGCGTAATACACACCTTTGTCGTAAACCCTATGTGCAATTAAACAATTGAGAAAGGGAAATATCACGCACCCGTCCCTCAACGCACATAAATATAGAAGTTAGGGCTTTAAGCATCCTAGGTGAAACGCCTCTGTATCCAAGAATGGCCTATATTTTATGGTTCTTAACAAAAGACTTTTTGAAACCGACAAATACAGTATGGTACTTTCCCTTTTTTTTTTTTTGGATAACTCTGGTTAACAGAACATAAAATAAAAATATTATCAGTTGTACTGTAAACTTCAATAAATCCTGCTTGTCATTCCTCAACCTTTTCGTATTCATTTGTCCAAAACGTTAATCTGTTCTTAAAAAGGTCACATGCAACGTAAAATACAACTTTGCAGATTCTGGTACCTTTCGGTATGCACTTACCGAAACAAATCATCAAAAATGCCAATTCAACCTATAAAGTTGAAAAAAACGCGATGAAAAAAAAGCCCGCGAAATCGGAGTTCAAACGTTTCACTAAATTCCCCCCAGCGCTGGGGGGAAAACTGGTTTCAACAGCTGTGCTGCGCTGCGCTGCGTCCATAACGCATGCGCAGTGAATAGGTTCGCGGAGCTTGAAACAGTATGCATGCTCAGCGTCTGAGGTCGTGAGGTCGGTTGTGTACACAAACAAGTAAATAATCTACTCGTTACGTAAAAAATCTTGTTGATTGTGGTAAGCAGTCTCTGTCACAGAGAAAGCTCAGTGTCTGATTTATTCACACCTATATGTCTGCCTGCCTGTCTGCTAAAGACAACATGCAGTACACAGCTTCAATCATTGACCACGTGCAATTTGAACTTAACACCTATCAGATTATACGACATAAAGAAAATGAGTTGATTTATGACTCGTGCACCCGAGCCCCGTCTCTGCCACATTATGTAATTAGGCACGTGTGATACACATGACATGTTTTTATGTCTGTGGGTTGCAAGCAAACTACATTCACTTTTTTTCGGATGACTGGATCTGACGGAAACTGGTGCAAACTCTTGTCAGTTTCAAGTCCTGCTTTGCACTTGGACGAATGACAGATTCCAGCCACGCAGTAGTTTACCATCTTTACTGACATGATTTTTGATTGGATCGAGCGGAAATTCAGAGAACATGTATTTTCAAAATCCAGCATCTCTATATACATTCTTTCTGGATAACGACTTCTTTTAGTGTGTATGATTTTGTTTGACAACAGTATATGAATCCATACTGAAACGACGCATCAAGTACACAAAAAGAAGTTGTTATCCATAAAGAATCTTACTTTCATGTGACTGACCATACTTCTAAAATGCCCATCAAACAGATCACCTTTCTGTACACACAATGAACCCTCAGCATATCAGCAAATGAAACAGCCAATCAGGGGCCGTCGTTACACTTGAGTGCACATCCATCCGCTATGACTGGGTTCGGTCTCCCGAGGGCTTCGTTTCGGGGGAAGTAAGCCCAAGTACAAAATATTGCACTTTTGAATCGCGATTGTACGCTTATAATTTTGTTTATTTGTTTTTTAAAAGAAGCAATGTATATTATACGTCATGAATAAGTGATAAATGTGTTTTAATTATGTTTGATTTTTTGGTTGCATGTGACCTTTAAGTACAGATGGGTATAATTTAATGAGGGTACTAAGAAGGGATATTCCCCTGTAATTGTATGGCTCATTACGTTCATCCTTCTTAAACAAGGTACAATAACTGCTGTGCTCCAACTTGAGCTACAGTTTCATATATGGCAACAAAATATACACTGAATGCTTAAGACATTCCCGCAATAAATTATCTTCACCTGGGGATTTTGAAGATTTACACTTAAAAATAGCATCAGAAATGTAGTCCCTAGTAATGGATGAATCTAAGGTAGTACATGTTATTTCATCGACGTCATAATCAAAATCACATTCTTTAAACTGCAAAACCATACATCTATATCAACATTTTTCATTTTAGCTCTGGAGGCTGTGTGTTTTGAGCGTATTTCATAATATTTTCGCATTGTAGATACTCTGTAAATAACTTGTCCTTTGACTCATCATAGAGTCTTTTCTCGGTAATGGATATCACCAGGTCGGTGTTGTTGCGTCAGAGTGAAGGGAGCGTTTACATTAACGAGAGAGAAGACGCGCACGTTGGTGTGGCTAGGCTGGGCTATTTTACCAACGCTTCGGTCGAGTTCCGTGGACGCAGGCGTCAAACGTCGTCAGCTGTAGTAGACTCTGCACACCGAGTAATTGTGATTTCAAATTGTGCATCTTCTATCACCAAAAAGCTATAACATTCATTTCGCGAAATGTTTGTTTCTTGTTAAAAGCCGCACTCAGCAAATGTCCAGTGGTCTGTAAATAGTCTAGTCTGGACTAGACAATCCAATGATCAACATAATCGCTCAACGCAGTATACTGTATAGTTCAGTAAAACAGTGAGTTTAGCTTTACTCCGCACTCAAATGTATTCCAGCTACACGACCTCCGATTCCGTTAGTCGCCTCTTGAAAAACAATCGATACACACTATTGTTCGACTGCTGGACTGCTCCAAACATCAAACAGACACTGTTGATCAACTAATCCAACCAATAGATAAATATGCAGTCTGTTGATCAACTGATACAATCAATCGATATACACTGCAGAGAAGCCAACCATGAATTATGTGAAAGCGGAGTCATCGAGCCCCGAGGGTGTGAGCTGGGGGTGAGCGTCAGAGGGAGATAGGGACCATTTTGATGGTGGGTGTCTGTGGGGGCCTCCCCTACAAAAATAGATTTAGTCTGGGAAAGATTTCCGCCCATAACACCCATTTTAATTAATCATTATATAATAAATAACAAATGTTTATTGTAATGGAATCTAAGTAAATACAGTAAAAGTATCCAAAACATGTTAACATTGTCCATCACGCATGTCACCTATTTTCGCTATATCATGATCTACCTGCAAATGTCCATTCACATTTTTTTAACCTTAAAGTAAATAATAAGATGGCAACATCATAGACAGTTACCTGGTTCTGAAGTTCACTTACTTGTGTCACTTTAAGGGGGCATGTCTACTGTTGACATCTATGTTTTATCTAGCACTGAACGTTCCCGGTAGCAGCACTTGTCAGGCATGACCTAATTACCACTGCGTGTTACTACGCTATTTATATTCATGCAGGATTTTACTACTGGTGTTTCATCCTTCACAGTTATTGTACAGGCTTATGTATTTAGTGTATCTAACTGGTATTTTATTCTATGTCTGGAATCATTGTGCATTGTGGATGATAGCAACAATGTTTGTCAGGGACTATTTCTTGTGTCGACTCCTGCTCCCTGGTTATTTATAGAAAGTAAGTCTGACCGGTGACCCATGTAAACAATGACCTATTACACTGGTTAATGGCGATTTTCTGATAACTTCCTTGTTCAGAAGTGTTTTTAAGTGTTTTCCATGATGGATACTGATATAAATTACGCTTGATTGCTGTGAATAATGAATTTGATCAATTTGACATTTCTCAGGTTACGGTGACCTGTCAACGTTTTACGTTAGGTTGAGTGACGGTTTATAAACTGAATGTCCGTTTTTATATCAAAAGCCACATAATCATTATCTGGTATTTTCCTGGAATCTGTGATAGAAATGCATTGTTTTAAGACAGAGAGGACAACATATAATCTCCTGTATTTCCTACATTTGTACCTCAAACATGACAGTCATTCCATGTTTTGACATTTCTAGCCGACAATCATTCATGGCACTGTTTGACATTCTGTTGTCCGTTTTCTCCGTTTTGCTTTTACCAAATATCTTAGCAATCTCGTTAGTGTCCGAATTATTAAAGGACACGTAGGACAACATAAATTCCTGGAAACAGGGCACATTTACGTTACATTGACACCAAGTTGTCAATAGACGTAGCATGCATTTGACGTCTGTCAAAATGTCGTCCTAGTCACTTGGTGTAACTATATCGTTGCCCTTATTCTTGTTATATCAAATGTCACCACAAAACACTGATGTCCATTGTGTTTAATCTTTTCGGACACTTTTTATCACATGAGGACAACACCAAATGATAAAGAAACTGAATATTTTGTACATTTCACCTGTCATTTGAGCTGACCACCAACCAAGATGGCGGCCGCTGACGCTACGTTGACAGAAAGATATTGTCCGTTTAATTATAACAAATTGTCTTGATGTCCTAATTATTTCTACTGTGTCCTAATCAATTTCGGACAAACAGGACAACAACAGGACAATTAGTGATCACTTACTTGTGTTAGAAACAATACTGCCTATGCAGTGCTTTGTGTAGGAAAGCCATCAAACCTGTGTTCTGATTGGCTGAGAAAGGTCACATGACCTCCTGATGATGCCTATAAATACGATCACTGGTCAAGGCCCAAGGACAACTACAATTACTCACAACTGACACATTCACTCGATCCTCATCCATTCATTACTTGTTCTAAGGTTAAGATTCCGATTGTAGAAGTCATTTGAACTGACCTTCACCTGGCATCCCTACCAACTTGCATTTATTATCCTGACTATCACTAGGTATATATTTTAAGTCAAATTTGCAATCAGTTGGTAACATTATATACAGAGTATCATTTCTGCAAGATACAATTTGAGTCAAAATATATGTAGCATAATAACCATTATTTTCCTTGGAGACTGAGCCTTGTCATTAAGCCAATCTATAGGCAAACTAGTGTCTTATCAGACCCGACTATATTTATTGGCATCATTTATTTTATCACTTTGTTAGCCAAAGTTGCATTGGCATTGTTGCCGTTACAACAAAATTAAACAGAAAGTTTGCATGCATCATTGCAAACTCTCCTACTCTGCTTCATCATCTCCTTGTGTTATTTGTCTTTCAACGTGCACCCCAAGGGTGTTACATTATTTATAAAATAATCCTTAACACTAACCACTACCCTAAGCCTATGACCCTAAAACCGCAAAATAATCCTAACACATAGGGTACATTTCAAGTGGAGGTTACGGGTGGAACTCTTACCTTAGCCTGCTAGAAATGTGCAATTTCTGGGCATATTTTACCAGTTAATACTTAACTCAAATGAACTTACTCAAATGACTATTTACTAAAATTCTTTCAAACATTCTAAATTTATAAACATACTTGTATTTTCTAAAAATCAGAGTTTTTTTACAGACAAATCGAAGAGTAGATTTTGTGTTTGGAAATCAGATTAACTCCTCCAAAATCGGAGCGGTTGGCATCTCTGACACTGCTGATCAACTGACTGCACCAACTAATACAAATTGCGGTCCAACTGATCCAACCAATCGATACATATTGTTGATCAGCTGTTTGAACCAACTACTGCACACTGTTGATCAAATGATCCAACCATTCGACACACATAACAGCTGTATTCAACACGTGAATATGATTGTAGCAAATCTATTTCAAATACAAATCTGAATGACCAGTTGAAAGACAACAGGAAAGAAGATATACAAAATGATTTTTATCACAGTTCATAATGTGCATTTTACAATACACTGCAGTATATACATTGACACATGTTTTATAATGGTGAAGGAAAAGACATGGGCTTTTAACATCATACCCATGTAGGGAATGGAACCCAAGCCTTTGGTGAATGAGTGAACGCTTTAACCATTTGGCCACCCCTAATCCTTTTGAAACAAGAATAACAAGATATTAAAGTACGCCTAGTAGTGAACTTGCTGCATGTACAGAACACCCCGATCCCAACGATTCTATCAGGGTGAATATGATGATGGAGAACCTGATCTATCCAACTGTTCTGGAGTTGTGTTCCCATTGTTCAGAGACGTCCTTACAAAGCAGGTTTCTGGATTGATGATGGCCACACTACGGAGGTTCAGTATACACCACTGATACAGTCTGTGCTTGAGATAGCATGTTCTATTGTAAATATATGACAGATACACACACCTACATACACTTCTACTTGGCATCACAAAATACATTCTTACTTACACCTGCAATAAGATCTGGGTTAGTACTGATCTTCAGTAACCCCTCATTGATGCCCATACTTTTCATCACTGGACTGTCTGGTCCAGATTTGATTATTTAAACACTGCCACCATATGGCTCTAATATTGCTAAGAGAGGCTTAAAACTAAACACAATAAATCCATCCTCCTACAAGGTGAATCTGCTTGCTTAAAAGTAGCTACACCCAATGCCTGTAAAGGACTTAATTAAAAATTTCATGTTCCGTATACTAATTCTGCCAAAATAAAATAACATATGAATGATATAGAAATGATCCTGTTATACTGAGCCGGGCAGACATATCCTGGTGTGAATAAATGAGTGAGTGAGTGAGTGGACTTATCACTCCCTGCAGTTTCCAGTGTCTTCTAACCTTGACCCCTCCACACAGTAATCAGAATGATTGTCACCAACCATGTTCTTCCACTAGTGAATTAGTGGTCGATATTCTGAAAGCACAGGACACCCTGTGGTAGTTATGGTAACTATCAAATTTCATTCATTTACAGGAAGCGTACTGGGTTGATTGTGTCTGTTGACAACACTTAAACAAGACAATGTCAGGTAAATAAATCTCACTACTCAACAAGGAAACAGTGCGTACAACAAGACTGGTATAAACAAACAACTCTATATATGACATACGTAATCAGCATGAAGGACGGAGTGAGAGAGTGACTTCAAAGCACAGGGAAATATTCCTAAATACGATTCATGCAACCTAACCCTTGACCTTACCCCACAAACATATCTTACCTTGCAGCAATTCAAGTATTAAGTTAAGAATCTGTTTATACTCAGATATATACTGGCATGCTGTGGTATAGAGCAGTCCACACAATATGGCCTTACTAAAGGTCAAAAACTGCCTCTATGTTTCCATACTGTACAAATAAACAGTAACACTCATGTGAAGAGTTTCTGAAAATTATTTGTTCAAAGCTGTTGGTGGCTTTATGAGATTGATGAGAATATAACAAACTGACTGAGAGACAGAAGGTCCTGGGTGGGGATTCAGTTTGGGATGAATCTACAAGAAGGACAACAGCAGCATTTCTACACTCACATGGAATCACATCGACCAATCAGGGATGAGGATGGATATGATTGAAAAAAAAAAACAATAGGAAGGAAAGGAAAGAAGGAAAACGAGTCAGGTGTGTTGGGGGCCAAAGGTCCCCATGACAGATCTAACAGCCTCACTGCAATCACATCTGAGGAACTCCAGGCATCGACCAAAAATTCTCATCCCTGCCCAATACAAACAACCTCACAAAGGTCAGACCCAAAAATACAGCTCTCAGGAATCAGGGATGAGGATGGATATGAGTAAACAGGAGTTCCTGTTTACTACTGAGTGATGAGGATGGATATGAGTGAACAGGAGTTCCTGTTTACTACTGAGTGATCATGATAATAATGGATAGTTTCTACAAGTTCCCAAAGCAACAGGTGTAGTTCAGAGTACATCCAACATGATCGGTCAACAGAAGTGGTGAATATGATGTATGATGAGCTGGGCTCCAGATAATTTGTCAACATCAGGAGTACGTACTCCTTACTGTTTCAGTACAGCTTAGAGTACTGAATGGAATTTAATGCAGTACCAGTAATATTGTGTTTAGTTTCATATATGGACCACAATCATGCTACTCTTGTGTAAACATGTCCATAAACAAAAATACTTTTAGAGACAAATACATCCGTACATGATTCTAAGACAGTACACCATTGCTGTGGTGTGTATCTGCTACATTTTCTAAATTATTTCCTACCATATAGTGCATATTTGTCCCTTATCTGGAGCCCTGACATGTGACAAGGAAAGTTCTTGACGTCACTGTCAATACATACGTACAGTCGACCTGGACAGGTTCAAAATAGAATACAAATGACTGCACGGCTGATTTGGAGTACCAGCAACAGAGAAACATTCACATCCATTTGTCAAATACTTTTCCGTTGTCCCCAGGTCATGTGACTGATGTAATATGCTGATACAGCACATTTTGCCCCACGGCTTTTAAACGAACCAGTGAATGTTTCAATGGTTGACATATTCCCATTCATGTCAACTGTGTCTTTGGTAGTCTCCCCTGGTGATTGATGTCACATGTGTCCCTAGTTGTCAGTCATCCATGAATCATTAACAGCCAGCCTTGTATCTATGTGTCCCCCGTCATGATGGCGATGAATTCCTCCTCATCAACTGCAAACACAAACATGTATGAATGCATGGACCAATGGCAGATTCAGAACAAATATCATGTAAGGTGCTGAGCAATCCTCCACGATACAAGATCTTTGATTTAGATAGAATACCTGGCAAAAGATTGTTTTTTCTGTATATATACAACTGGACTTTTCATTGTGAAACTTTTGTCTTTCCACGAAAAACAAAACTGATTCCCAGTGCATGTCAAAGGTAGTATAACCAGGACATAAATCTAACTACCAACAGTGAGAAAATATGCTAACATTGTACATAAACTGCCTTTGTGCAAAATGTTGTCAGTGAGGGTATGCATTTTTAATGGAATAGAAACAATAAGCTTGATCTTTCACAATTAGTTGATATTCCATATAAGTTCTTTAAGGTTGGCAGACTTTGGAGGGAACTTGATAATATTTTCACCAATTGTCCTGGAAACTAGAATGTTTTCTTCTCACAGGATGTACAGACTATACTGCAACGCAACCCATTGATCCTGTGTCAGTAAGGGGAGACTACTTACTCTCTCCATCTCCATTGCGGTCAAACTCATCTATCATTGCTCTCAGCTCCTCATCTGTCATGTTCTCCCCAAGCTCCCTGTAACAAAAACACACGTTACATGGACATGTAACATTACTAACAACCCACGTTACACAGACATGTAACAACAACATATGTTAGACAGACATGTAACAACAACACACGTTACACAAGCATGTAACAATACAGGTTACACAAGCATGTAACACATTACACAAGCATGTAACAATACAGGTTACACAAGCATGTAACAAAACAAGTTACACAGGCATGCAACAACACAGGTTACACGGACATGTAACAACACAGGTTACAGAAGATGTGATTACAAACTGAAACAACAGTTGTCTTGTGATTTTACTTCAGTGTAACAGTAGTAAAAGGTTTTCAGGGAAACTTTGATCATATATTTCTGCTGTTCAGAACGACTGGTTCTTCAATGAAACTTGATGATCATGAAGCAAGAAACAGGCAATCTACCCCCTACTGTAACATATGTCCAGTTTGACCACTTTCCTAATGGCACTGTGTATTCATCCCCACAACTGTAGTAGATTCACACAGACAACAAAGATGTTTTTCAGTTGAATTTAGAAGTTGATACAGATACCAAGATATTTTATGGATAAATCTTGTGTTAAGAAGATTAAAGAAGATTAACCCATGAAACATAGATGATGTTCGTTGCCCGGTTGACTGGTTACTGAGTTTCTACTGTATGTTATGTATAGCGAACACCTGCTGTTGATCATCACTCACCTTGCCACTCGTCGGAGGTTTCGGAGGCTGATCTTGCCAGACGTGTCATCATCAAACAACTTGAAGGCTTTCAGTATCTCCTCCTGGGGGTCTCGCTCCAACATCATGTCTGTCACTGTCACATACGAAGAGATAACACGAGAAGATAACTTGAGATGATAACATACACAAAATGATCACTGCCAATGTCACTTGTCAAATGGACAAAGTAGATCTAGACTAACAGTTGTTTGACTTCCATTTTTGAGGAAGTGGAGACTGAGTGGGTTCGACAGCTGACTTTGTGTGTTGGCGATTTGGTCTGACTCGGAGAGAGTGGGTTAGACAGCTGACTTTGTGTGTTGGCAATTTGGTCTGACTCGGAGAGAGTGGGTTACACAGCTGACTTTGTGTGCTGGCAATGTGGTCTGACTCGGAGAGTGTGGGTTAGACAGCTGACTGTGTGCTGGCAATGTGGTCTGACTCGGAGAGAGTGGGTCAGACAGCTGACTTTGAGTGTTGGCGATTTGGTCTGACTGAGTCAACACAACAAAGTAACTACAATCGTTACTTTACTGAGAAAGTGTAATCCCCAACTATAACATGTCTTAAAGATGATCAAGTATGGGGTTCAACGTTGTACTTTAGAATACTTTGCTCCTTTGATGACATGAATGCGTAACTGAAGCTGCTCATGCAAGCAGCTAATCTGGATTTACAGTGGCAGCACACTGAGATACCAAACGGCAGTAAACCTGAATATCCCAATCAGACACATTATACCTACTCTCAGCCGACCAGTCCTTGCTGTGCTCATTAATTCCAAGCTCTAGACAGGGACCAACAAGTACCATGTTTCAACGTATTTTGGTATGACGGGGCTGAGAATCAAACCCACAAGCTTTCCCTCTCCAGACTGGCGCTCTAACCACTACACCATGTGGGCAGTCAATAAACACAGAAGGTAATTTGTAATCCAACATAAAATCCAGGAAAGGATAACAGCCTTTCACCAACATCAAGGAAACCCTCAGTTGAAATGCTGAGTATTGCAGCTCCTTATAGAAATATGATGGTTTGAAATGATCTCATCATACTCACAGGTGGTACGTCATTTCTTGAAATATTGTAACAATGAACATTTTGATCAGTGTTAATTATATACATGATGGGTCATTTCATGAAATGTAACAAACCATCTGTGAAATACTATCACATACTAAACACCCATTTCAAGAGTGATTGCCAAAGGCAAATGTCTTCATTTGTCTTGTCTTAAAGCTTCAACAAACAGAACAGTACTTATAATAAACAGAAATATTTCTTAATAATTCATTCTTTGTATTTCGTAAATGTTTGCACACCAGCTAACATCCTAAAAGTGATCAGGCTTGCTGAGTTGGCTTAGTTTGCACAGTATCGTAGTATCCCAGTTGTGAAGATCAATACTCATGCTGTTGATCACTGGACTGTCCATTATTTACATTAAAACCAACATTTGACTAAGCACAAAACAAACTTACAAACTTCATTGAAGTCGTCAAATGTTATTTTCCCAGTGCCCTCTCGGTCATAGTCTCTCAATATTTTCAGGACGTCTGCTTTCTTCACATCGAAGCCAAGCGCTCTCATGGCAACCTGCAGTATCAATATATAGTGATGCTAATAAATGGAATGGATGTGTCCATGGTTAAACAGTGCTTGGTGCAGTGAGAGTTTTTTAATATTTGTGGATGCAGTGTATTGTTGGTGGATCAGGTGTGCTATTGCAGTTTGTGGTGTATTAATCATAATGATAATAATTGTATTTATATACTGTATCATTCACTAGTAACTGCTCGGTGTGCTTAGGATGGAAATCGACGCTTGAAAAGATATGTCGTAAAAAATGTTAGTGATACGCTGGTTTGATTGACAGTGAATGACTTTTTGTCAAAGTTGTTTTGATAATATGTCAATAGCATTTGGTTTTGAGATCTAAAAACTGACTGTTGCCTGTTGTGTAGAGTTACCTTCAGTTCATGGTAGTCTATAGCTCGGTCCTTGTCAGTGTCAAACAGGTCAAACGCCTCCTTTATCTCCTGTTTCTGTTCCTCGGCCAGTTCTCGCTTCTTTTTCTTCTTGCTCTTGTCCAATGCAAACTCCGCTCTGCAACACACAGCATCACTGGTATAACTTGACTGTATGTTTTGTTTGGTTGTTGTTGAACAAGACACTCAGCAATATTCCATCTACATGAAAGCCAGACAACCCAGTGATTCAATATAACTGAAATGCAATGACAACTGTCAACAAAGTCAGCAAGCCTGACCACACAATCCGCTGGTCACCTCTTACAATAAGCATGGGCTGCTGGAGACCTGGACCGACTTGCACAAAACGATCTTAGAGCTACAATCATTGTAAGTACTTAAGATCGCGATCTTAGGCTTCGGTTACAATCACCATCCACTTGCACAAAGCCATTGTAGGCTAAGATCATTGTAAGTTACAATCAAAACTTACAATTGGTCGGAACCAATTGTAAGGAGCTAAGATCATTGTAGTCAGTAGCAAAATGGTGTTCAAGCTGGTGTCAGTTTCATGCAAATAATTAGCCTTACGTTTGGGTATTGCGTTTATATTGCATAAAACTGTATGATTCGCCTCGACACTTCAACAACACGGAGAATGCAACATCGATTTAACGTCTGAAATATCGTTATTTGTGATAGTGAACAAAATCATTATAGAGTCAATATCATAAAGTACATTTCTCACCTGATTCAGTGCTGGAAAAAGTATGAACACCATACCTTTTTGATAAACAACGAAAGGTTTCTCCATGTGATTAGCAGTGGCCATGACCTTTTCAATAACTCAAGGACAGCTAATCTTGGTTTTACATAAGATGGAAGTGGTCTCCCTTTGCATATTATACCGTTGGTGTAAAATCTGCCATGCCCCAATACAATGTATGTTATATTGTGACAGTGCAGATCTCCAGATATATTTCTTTTCGATCATAGACGTGTCAATAATCTACAGTTGGATAACGTACAAACTTATGTTCCTTTCTGACGAGAAAATAGAGTTTTAATCTATGCATTTTAAATATAATACAAGTATTCTTCAAACAGGAAAATAGACTTGCTGAGGCATGTGAAATTTGCGTAAAAAAGTTTTTTAACCAAAAAAAAAAATATTTATCAACAAAATAGCGTAAAGCAATTAACATACTGTAGATAAGTATTTAACAACACATACAAAACACACGAAATAATAACGTTTTCATATTTCCTTGTCATACATTTTCCACAACACTCCCACAGCCATGTCACACTTTCATATCTTTACACATCTAATGCTTGTGGGATATATTTTGGATTTTACTCCAAATAACACCGACCAGATGCCAAACTCAGATTCATTGACAGCCATTGACAAATCATAGTACATCTATGTGTTGTATCATAAGGAAATTTTGTTTATAATTTATGTTTTCTTTTAATTTTCATGAGTACTAGGTCAGTAACTCAAAACCCAAATTTGTTAATGTACCTGTTTGTATTTCAATATTTTATCATAAAACGTGATATTTCTGTGGTTGCAGTATGACGTTCTTAGTTCATAAATAATATTAGAATGTAGAAAAATTAGAGAATAACCCACGACGTACGAGTTACCATATATGTTATCTTCCACGTTATCATTACAAAGATTTGTGGGGTTTTCTTGCTTGTTTTTTGTTTTGTTTTGTTTTGTTGTTTTCTTCATGCAAAATCTGCAAGGTGCGATTAAGGAAGGAATGACAGTTGCGTGCACTAACCAGTTCCACGTTTTATTTGCGCTGCATGCTATGCGCACTTGAAGACAACTGTAGACAGGAGTCGAGTATAAGAAATTTCGACCTTCAACGTTGAAGAGTTTGATCTTAGTTAAGATCGCGATTTTAAATCCTTGCTGTCTTAAGATCGTCTTTGTGCAAGCGGATTAGCGCAATTGTATGGTGATTGTAAACTTGATTGTAGGGCTGTAGGGACCTAAGATTGATTGTAACTAAGATTGCTCTGTGCAAGCGGGCCCTGGGCTGCTGGAGACCAATTCTAACAAAATAAGTAACATTTATGTTCACTGGTTTCAACCAGATGTGTAAAACCATGCAGGTAAACTAATGATTAATCAAAGTGTAGTGACCATTTGATAAGGAAAACATGGAAACACTGAATTGCCTACGCTCGATTATTATTACAGACTGTCCCCATTGAGCTGGAACACAGCTGAGCGTGGTAAAAGTATCAAACAACAATAAGTTTGATTATCAGTTTAATCATTTATTTGATTTGATTAGTTAATGGATAGTGTAAGGTAACTGTGACAATGTAATCATTATTATGAATTAATCCAATAAATCTTGACTTATCCGAAATAAATCAAAATCAGGTTGTATGGAAAGAAATACTTCAGATTTTTATACATCAATCATGAATGGCACATTTTCCTAATCAATGAACTGTTGACAAATATTTTACAATGCACTATCCATGAACGGTCATTCCAACACTACCTTCACAAACTCTTTCTATAGCTACTTCACGGAGTGAAAAAACATCTTGAACATTTATTTCTTCACTAGATCTATAATATCTGATCATGTATTGGGTCTGAATACAGGAAAGCTTGCATAATATTACAGATTTTTTGTAGAGGACAGACAAACTTTATCATCAATGTTTATAGACTTCTTTTTTTTGTGTGTGTGTGTGTGTGTTCTGTACGGATTTTCGTACCGCTGCCATTCCTGCTTGACAGTGGTACAAGAATCTGTAGTGAAACATCACACTTGCAAAAGAAAGATGTTACCACTAAAGTTTGCTTAGAATTTTACACATTTTGAGCTCTCACATGTCAGTGACATCACTTAAGAACACTTCAGCATCCTGCTAATGATGTGTACATAGTTATCAGCTTGGACCTTTGATGTTAGGTGGGACTCACTGACTGTTTAGGTTTGAATGGATATTGGGTAAGACTACAGAAAACCAGATACCTTACGTCATTTTTCAAAGCAAGTGAGTGTGACAATATGGGCGGTAGGTATCCGGTATTCTGCAGGTGCACTAGATATTGATTTTTAATTAGAAAACATTCTGACTAGGATAACTGTGGCAATAACAGTTGTCAGAGACGCCAACCCCAAAGTGTTGCAAATAGTAGTGTCGACGTTCAAAATTAGTAGTTTGACAACAAAATTAGTAGTCAACTAAATAAACAAAATCATGATGGATTCTGAGAGAAAAATTAATATTATGGTCACGTGATTAAATTATTTGAGCCAGAACCAAACGAGTCAAATCACAAAGGTATTAAAATCAACTTGGTTAAAATTACATTTGTTACTTGCAATCACTGCTGTTTGTATATGTTCTTAAATTTGATGAATGGAAGGTATGTGAACTCCGAAAATGTATTTCATCATTGCAAATATATGTTTTTGTCAATATATCCAAATTTTAATGAATTTTATTCAAATGTCGTAGGATTTGTAGTGGAATCATATTGGTGTAGTTTGAAGTTAAAATTCGTAGCGACTACGATAAAATCATAGAGATTGGCATCTCTGTGCAGTAGTATCCCAAAGCGAGCTGAATTCGACGTTCTGGTGATTTCAACAATTGCATTGCTAGTGCTATATTGGGTAAGTGCACGAGATTGGAGTGCGAAAACAGTTTCCTCGGTAGGGCGGATGCTCAGTTCCTGTCATGAGACGTTTTATTGACAATTCAAATCCAGAAGTTAAGTTATGTAAAGTGCAAATACACATCAATATTATTTACTCAAGATCGCTAATACCACTTCTGATGCAAAATCAGCTGCCTGTTTAACCAAAAATGCCGAGGGAAATCCAGCAAGATCAGGCGCCTGCTGTTGATAGGTCATGTATTGAACAGGAAGCCACATGATCAAAACACTCCCTGGCTGAGCGGAGGTGAAAGGATTCATCGTCGAAAACACATACAAAATACCCGGATGTTGCAAGCGGCTACAAAATCACCGATACGATGTCATCAACTCTATTTTTGTAGGACTCACATGTTACTTTTATGTGAAATAGGTGAATATATCTGTATCAATCAAGGTTAGCAAAAACAAAACTGTAAATGATATTTAAGATAAAAATTACATACATTTGTCATACATTAATGAAGTCTGAACTGTTCGAGTCATAGGGGTAATTTTCTGATTAACTGTAACAACTGGGACTCCCAAATTATATGTTATCAAACACATTTG
Source organism: Haliotis asinina (assembly GCF_037392515.1). NCBI lineage: Eukaryota > Metazoa > Mollusca > Gastropoda > Lepetellida > Haliotidae > Haliotis > Haliotis asinina. The sequence goes on from NC_090292.1 coordinate 54,748,785, forward strand.
ATTGAACAAGATCAACTCTAACCACACAATTCACCTGTCTCTTGATTTACATGGACTCTCCAATCATCCACACACACAACCAATACAAAATACTAAATATGAAAATATAATATGTAAGCAGTCGATGACATGATCGCACATGTCACAATTCAAATTACACACAAAGTTGCATTTTCCAGTTTTGACAGAATCGTGCTTTGGCAACATGCAGTTCACCAACAGCAGACAAATGCTACATTAGTTTGAAAATTAACGGAAATAACAGTGGGTTGTAAGGCAAAATATCAGAAACCCGTGATTACCTTAGAGACAGACTCATCCTAACTGATGTGTCTAAACTGCAGTTCAAGTTGATACTCGCGCGCCGCCAAATAACAGTTCATCTAGAGCCGCATCGCCGTACCCAGGGTAATTTCTGAAAGTTGGATTTGTGTGTGAATCGCGATTATCCATGGATTTTTGTAACTTTGCTCAGGAAACTAGATAACAAATCTGTATATTTTAAGTCAGTAGCAGTGTACATATTTGTATATTTAGAAAAGCCCCTGAAAGTGACGAATTTACGAAATTTAGTGAATTATTCATTACAACGTGTTAAATAAACCAGACAAAACAGCCTCTGGCATTGGATCAAAATAATGCACTAATTGATTTATACTCTGTCCTTCTACTTTTATGCAGATTTCGTTTTGTCTCCTTTGAAATATATGGAAATGATTCCCATGCTACGACAAAGCGGAAAAAGTACTTCCGGTAGACAGTTTTTACTACTAGACTGAATTTTCCTCCACAAAGCGTTTGCGCTCTTCGCCGTAAACATTTGCAGGCCAAGAGAAGGACACTGGTCTTGGTTGAACATTTTCGGTTTTAATTAACTTTTTAAGATTTACAAACACCCCACACATTTGACTTGTCTATTCATCTTTCACAAATTGTGATAAAAAGTAATATAAGATTATATGGCACAGTTAACTTTATATCACGATCGCTATTTCTGTCCCCAAAACTATCTGAATGCCCATGGTACGATGGAGCGGCTGTCACTATGTCTTCCGGGGTTGTGATGGAAATTCCATTTAAATTCCATTTTCGCTTTTGTAAGTAGCTTGAAATACTATGGTCAGTTATTTGACAGGAACTGAGATAAAATTACAAAGTAGTGTGAAATGCAGTCGGAGATGTCAGTTGATTTTTCACGTGTTAGTAAATAAAAAAAACAACAGCTCCATGATACGAAACTTTGGCTTCTTAAGATTCACTTCCGGTGCTCTTTGCTGTAAACAAATACATGCAGCAATGCTTTGCATAATCCGTGACAGTGGAAAAGTTATCACGACTGTTGCATAGTCCAACCACAGGCCCCCACTGGTCTGTCAATAGACGCGGAGGCCCCGACGCGGAAGCTAATTTACCCGACACGTTCTGATTCCGACGCGATGTAAACATCAGGAGTGACCTCTGGCTCTGAGCTCCGCTATCAGCAATCACGAGTGCCAAATGTTTCATTTGGTAGGTGCACATTTCTTACGGCTTATTCTCTAGACTGTAGAAAGTGTCGTGAGCAATAATTAACTAAGTCAATGCTCCCTGATAATGTCCTCCCAAATTCTGGTAACAAAGCAGTTTACTGTGTAACTCGCTAAACACATCCTAAAACTCAAGTGGCTCTCGCTTCGCTGCTCACGCGTTCCGGATGTATGCTACTGCCCACTGGTTGTTTGTATCAAGATGAGGCTACATCACTCAGTGCTGTCATTAGCATTGTTCCTTTTGTGATCAAACACTCTTTGGCTTTGTTTCGGGCTTAGTGCCCCCCGTTCAAATACCTTTTTTGCGATTCACTCGTACATTACTGCGTTTTCGTAGCGCAGACGGGTTCGTACACGATGATTTCGTAGACGTGTATAAGTAACTGAATAATCTTATTTTGCAGACATATTGATTTTGACAATCACTTGAATTGTGATACTTTGTTTTCAGTGATAGGAAATTAAGGACAGCTTTGGACAAGAAAAGTGTGACTGAAGAGTGAATGAATATTATGGCTTATGTCAGTAATAAGGCCTCAGGCCCATGTACATATTACATGCAAATATTTATAATAGGTGCAGCGTTTTCTAAATTTTAAAAATATGATGATCGTAGACTGACAGCATCCTTCATAGAATTTGCCAGGTTTTTTAACAGTAAGTCAGAAGGACAGTAGCATTCTCACAAGAGCCACCCTTTTACTGGTAGTGTAAATACAGAAAATATTTAAGACATATATTTTGAAGAACAAGACAAACAAGAATGAAATAAATTTCATTTTCAACAGCATTTAAACCACATAGTGGGCAAAAGCGGATTACAGCTTGAGACCACACCACTGTCTCTTGCTGACTCCTGTATGACTGTAGTCAAAGTGTTGACTGCAGATGCAGAACCTATGTCTATTACATGTTCATCACAAGGTAACTGGGAAATGGTCAGACTCCAGACATGTATGAACAGCAAAATCTAATAATATGTAAAGCAGTCCAGTTGGTCCAATCAACAGTACTGACCCCTTTATCAGCAAAACAGGTAAATGATCAATGTGACTTATCAGCGTCTACTGTGTGTATATATATCGAAGTGTTTTGTTACTTACTTTGTCAGTGACCCACCCACCTGCCTTATCTTTCTTCTCCACTGCTACTTCAGGGCCTGTCTCAATTCTGTTGTGAATACTAAATAGAAAGTAATGACTTCTTTTTATTGTGAAATACTGTGTGTACACTGAAGTGTGAAATACTGTGTGTACACTGAAGTGTGAAATACTGTGTGTACACTGAAGTGTGAAATACTGTGTGTACACTGAAGTGTGAAATACTGTGTGTACATTGAAGTGTGAAATACTGTGTGTACATTGAAGTGTGAAATACTGTGTGTATATTGAAGTGTGAAATACTGTGTGTATATTGAAGTGTGAAATACTGGGGGCAGGGGGGGTGGGGGGGTGGGGGGCGTTAGAAGGTTAATAGTCAGGTGACGTATCTCACCAGGTACCCATTTTCTGCTGGTTGAGCCGAGGCAGTTTTGAACAAACTCACTTTTTGAAGGTGAGACCTCATGTATCACATATGCTTCTTTGTGGGGCATGACGAAAGTGCTGGAAACCCTCAAGAGTTAAGCTGCCAAAGATGGTCACCCATCCAAGAACTGTTGACGCTGGACATTGCTTAATTTCAACTGATTTGTGACCTGAGCTCTACGCCCAAGCCCACACAACACTGACACTAGTCACAGTGCAAATAGTACATAGGTTTGACCATGTGTGGGTTGGATTGGTTGGTTTAATGCAACCAGCAATATTCCAGCTTTATAGCAGGTGTCTGTAAATAATAAAGTCTGGACCAGACTATCCAATGATCAAGATCATGAGCGTGGATCTACGCTACTGGGATATGATGACATGTGCCAGTTAAGCCAGTGAGCCTGATCTGATACTGTTGGTTGCCTCTTGTGAAGTATGGAGTGCTAAAGACAATTCTAACCCAGATCTTGTCGGGTTTATTCACAGCTAGTGGGGAAATAGTATACTGTTACCATGGTACAGTGTGTATTAAGGTACAAGGCCTTCGGTTCCATCTGTTTTAGCTCGATTTATGAGATATGATCATAATGCAGAAAATGGACAGCTGGAGAGAACCTTTTCATTGCGTAATAACAAGTTAAAAAATAATAACAAATGTTATTTTAAACAAACAAAATTAGTGTTTTATGTCTAAATAGAAATGGCAATACAAAACTGAAAATACTAAATTTTTAGATTGCATTACGGTATACCAAACCAAAGACAAAACACCACATTCCTACTGACACTGTAGTTTACCATTTGAACCCAAATCACGGCATATATATTTTCCTGATATACTTTGTTACCGCAAGGAGACGATTGCTTCTTGTGCTTGTTTTGCATGTTAAACTTCTTTTAAAATACCAGTGATGTAGCTATGAGATAACTTGTAGTGGCAAATTCGGCCAGAATTGATGCTATGAGTATACTCATTGTGGGAGTCAATGCTGAATTTGTTTATGAGTAATATTACTTGAATTTATTCTCTGATGTGATATTGTTACTTGTTTAATACTGTTGTAAGTCCGGACTCATGCAACCTGTTTCACTTCTTCCAGACTGCTGGTGAGATGCACATTTCCAGGAGACACTGTACTCCCGCGGATGAAGATGCTGGATGCTGGATGCTTGAGGCAGCTGCTGCTGCATCTCTTGTGTGTCTTATGGCGCCCTAGTATCACCATGGAGAGGCACTATTCTATAGCTGTTACACAAATTTCTTTAGATTCTTTATGACAAAATTTTTAGCTTTTAACATAAGGAAAATCGATCAACAATGGCTGAATCTGATCCAGCTGCTGTGTCTGTTAACCCTGCTATAGCACCGCCCGCTGGGCCACCCACAAACACACACGCTGCCTCGTCCTCCAGCACACATTCTGTCACCATGCCAAGAAACACTCATCCCATTGCCATGCCAACAAACACATCAGAATGTCAGCTGTGCAGATGTTTTCAAGATGAAGATTTTTGTAAAGCCAGACAGATGGTTAGAGAAAGGAATAAGAAAATATTTGATCCACACGAAAAAGCTGTTTACAACCTCATCCACTTCTACCAGACTTATCTCAATTCCAAGTCAGACGGTTTAGATATCCTGAAGTCTGATTTGTGGAAAATCCCCCTCATCAGTCAGTCTGAAATGAGGTTACAATTACTGGACATACTGAGACTGTTGCTAGAGGCTGGCCTTGACCCCAATGTCACAACAGGGTCAGAGACACCACTAATGGCAGCGGTGCGGACTCACGACGAGAGTCTGATACTAATTCTTCTTCAGCATGGTGCTGACCCCAACTTGTGTGATGGCCGTGAGGAAATGAACGCATTTGCCCTGTCAATCATTCTGAATGATGTGGCGACAGTCGAGCAGCTGTTACATTATGGGTCTAACGTTAATGACGTCTGCTGTGGGACCATGACACCACTGCAGCTGTCGATGAACAAGAGCGTGCACATCTCCAAGCTGCTGTTACAGAGTGGTGCAGATATTCAGCAGGTGCTGACTATGCCGTCTGCTCATGAGGTACAGATCATGGTGCCCCCTCTTGTACAGGCCGTCAGACGTGGGAACATCTATCTTGTGTCTGTCCTCCTTGAACATGGAGAAGACGTCAACCAGATGTACGGAGATCATGCAGAGACTCCACTCCACCTCGCTGTGAAGAATTCTGACTACAAAATGGCTGAGATACTCATCCAGTACGGAGCCTCCTTGAACAAAGTAAGTGGACGGGGTCACACAGCTCTTGGTTTGACTCTGACATCTGGCTCCACACAGAACAATAAGATAGCTTGGCTGTTGCTGAAGTCGGGCTGCAGTCGGAGGAGAGAGACAGTCATCTCCCTGTTCCAGAGATTCTATCCACCGATATTTGTTGCTTGTTTCATGGGAAATAAAGAAATTGTAGATTTGTTAATCGAAGAAGATGAAGCACTTTGTGATACCTCTAAGGCAGCGTGTGGAGTTCAGAACTTGACAGTGTCACGAGCTTCTATAAAGAAGCATTCTAGAGATGAGGAAGAGACTGACATTGAGAAAACCTTTGCTACAAAACATATACAAACAAAATCAAAAGTAAAACTGAATCCCAAATTCACCAGTGACCCAGGAACCATGTTGAACTGTATGGCCTCAGATGGCTGCTCTCCAATCATCATGACTGCCCTGGGAGGTCATCATGACCTTGTGAAGCATCTCCTTCATCTCGGGGCAGATCCTCATGTCATCTGCTGCCATGGCAACCTGGCACACGCTGCAGTGCTGAGTTCCTGTGCAGAGAGTATGGACCTACTGAAACTGGCATTGAGTCTGGGCTGCAACTTGAACCTGGTGAACGAGTATGGGAACACGCCTCTCCATCTCTCAGCCCGCATCAACCTCCCTGACGTCTGCCAGTACCTGGTGGAGCGGGGCGTGCTCCTCAATGTACGGGACAGGTTCGGAGAGACGGCACTGTCTGCTAGTGTCTACTTTGGCTGCGAGGACAACTCCCGCATCCTCATCCAGCAGGGCGCTGACCTGAACATCGCTGACTCCAGGTACTGTAATGCTTTGTGTTGTAACAGTTGTTTCCAAGAATTATCAAATCAAATTCTGTTACAAAGCTGATGTCATTTAAAATACTGATGCATTATAGTCTATTTAAATGATGTTTTATTCGTCTTAGAAAATTTTAGGTTTGAATGGTTTTATATTATCTTGCATATTTCACACTATCCCATATGTAATGGTATTTATAACTGTTGTGTGGAAGATAGGCTCCACAGTCAGATGAGGGACCAGCTAGCTGTTACAGGGTTTTTGATCTTGCCCATCTGTTATGAAAAAACTGACCCAGTTTGTGATATTTTGAACCTTCCAGTGTCGCTGTCATATTTTTTGTATTTTTTTATTATTTACAGATTTTGATGTTTGATTATTTACAGATTTTGATGTTTGATTATTTACAGATTTTGATGTTTGATTATTTACAGATTTTGAAGTTTGATTATCTAGAGATGGTGGTTATATTGCTGGATTATTGCTTTGTGTAGGTTGTGTTCATGGATACATCTGCGTGACAGACATCTGCAATGTCCTGTGCTTCTTGTTGTCCCCTTAGTTAGAAAGTATTTGTAAATGAAGTATATTTTCAAAGCAGTGTTAAATATAGTTTGTTGTGAACTAGATTTCAGATGCACTTGTTGAGGCTTTGTTGACTCAGAATTTGGTATTTGATTGTTCATGTTGTTGATCACTGGATCATCTGGTTCAGATCACTATCATATAGCAGGAATGTTGCTGGGTGTGGCATTAAGCAACAAACATTCGTAATAAAGGTTGCACTGATGGGTTTTACCAGGTGATATGTTTGCGGTGTGCAGAAGTTCTTTCCAGGCAACCTTAAAGGTCACATGCAACGTAAAACACAACTTTGCAGATTCTGGTACCTTTCAGTATGCATTTACCGAAACAAATCATAAAAAATGCCAATTCAACCTATAAAGTTGAAAAAAACGCGATGAAAAAAAAGCCTGCGAAATCGGGGTTCAAACGTTTCACTAAATTCCCCCCAGTGCTGGGGGGAAAACTGGTTTCAACAGCTGTGCTGCGCTGCGCCCGTGGCGCATGCGCGGTGAATAGGTTCGATGAGCTTAAAACAGTATGCATGCCCAGCGTCTGAGGTTGTGAACAGTAGTCTAATCTTGGTTGTGTACACAAACAAGTACATAATCTACTCGTTACGTAAAAAACCTTGTGGTAAGCAGTCTCTGTCACAGAGAAAGCTCAGTGTCTGGTTTATTCACACCTATGTGTCTGCCTGCCTGTCTGCTAAAGACAACATGCAATACACAGCTTCAATCATTGACCACGTGCAATTTGAACTTAACACCTATCAGACTGTACGACATAAAGAAAACAAGTTGATTTATGACTCGTGCACCCGAGTCCAGTGTCTGCCACATTATGTAATTAGGCACGTGTGATACACATGACATGTTTTTATGTCTGTGGGTTGCAAACATACCACATTCATTTTTTTCGGATGACTGGATCTGACGGAAACTGTTGCAAACTCTTGTTAGTTTGAAGTCCTGCTTTGTACTTGGACGAATGACAGATTACAGTCACGCAGTAGTTTACCATCTCTACTGACATGATTTTTGATTGGATCGAGCGCAAATTCAGAGAACATGTATTTTCCAAACCCAACATCTCTATATACATTCTTCATGGATAACGACTTCTTTTAGTGTATATGATTTTGTTTGACAACAGTATATGAATCCATACTGAAACGATGCATCAAGTACACAAAAAGAAGTTGTTATCCATAAAGAATCTTACTTGTCTTGTGACTGGCTATACTTCTAAAATGCTCATCAAACAGATCATCTTTCTGTACACACAATGAACCCTCAGCATATCAGCAAATGAAACAGCCAATCGGAAGCCGTCGTCACACTTGAGTGCATATCCACCTGCTATGACTGGGTTCGGTCTCCCGAGGGCTTCGTTTCGTGGGAAGTAAGCCCAAGTACAAAATATTGCACTTTTGAATTGCGATTGTACGCTTATAATTTTGTTTTTTTGTTTTTTTAAAAGCAGCAATGTATATCATATGTCATGAATAAGTGATAAATGTGTTTTAATTATGTTTGATTTTTTTCTTGCATGTGACCTTTAAGATAGTTCAGTCGCTGAAAATCTCATAATTGATGATTGGTTCACTACAGCCAAACAATCATCGAGAAAAAATGGTTAACATATTTCAGATTTCCCTATTCAGGCTTTTATTGCAAATACGTTTAACATGATGCAGCTTGTCACTTTAAAGTGATGACAAACAAATCATGAAAATAACCATCCTGGAGTCTTCAAGAAATATTTTCAGTCATGACTTTTTAGTTATTGAAGTAAGTTTTCCAACAATTAAATACATTCTCAGGCTCTGACAACTTGAAAGATATGCTGGATTGTCAAGTGTTTCAAAGACTAAAGCAGTTGTTCCGAAATCATTTGTGTTTCAATGGACCAATTTTATTTCTTGTTTTACGGATCCACTGGCCATATTCGAAAAAAAGGGAAAAATAAAAACTAATTTTACTAACTAACTAATGAAACAAAATATACAACCCTAATGTTTTCATTGGCCAAAGACGTAAACTTAAAGGAAAATGTTTGCCAGATTGCTTCTCCCCCCCATTTACACTTCATAAAGATGCCAAAAGTAAAATAATTTTACTAAATTTAACAGCCATATTACTGGTAATTTTGAATTTTTTTGCCCCTGTGGTTTTCTGATGACAAATATCTTCAAAGAAAAGAAGTAAATTTTGTTTGGCCTTATGAGAAAATGTGATTGACTGCTTGCTGGTTTTTCACTATGTCCGATTTTCTATTATTTCAATTTATTTACTGTTTATCAGGACACCACTACTGTTTACATCAGTATTTTGTACCCTGTTTGTGTTGCAGCGGTACAACGGCTCTGTACTGGTCCATCTTCAACTGTCGGGAACCAACACTGCGCCTGCTTCTCTGTGCCGGAGCGACCTTCACCCCAGAGCAGTTCAACAAGTACCCCCGGAACCTCAAGGTCATGCGGAACCAGCAGCTGGTGACCTTCATCCAAGAGACAGTGTGTCAGCCAAGGTCACTTGCTGCCCTAGCTGTCTTCCAAGTCCGTAAGGTCATCTCTGGGGTCGTTGGAGGTCGTAGTGTCAAGGACAGTGTCTCACAACTGCCTGTGCCAGATAAGGTCAAGGACAGTCTGTTGCTTCTCAACAGTGTGTGACCTGCAATAGAATGACCTTATGTGTCAAAAGCATGTCTCTCAAACAACCTCAGGCGGTTTATTGTTCATTTTCTTACAAAAGAAATGAATCTTGGTTGTCCAGACACTGGTTTTATTTCATATATATAGATATTATTTTTTTTTGTCAGTATTAACATATTATTGTTCTTTTTTTCATAATCATCATATAATTTTGTCATAAACACCTGATGTCAAATGCTATGTGATTGGCACAGTCTTGCCTTTAGTGCCTGTATAGTCAGACAGAGAGTTGTCAGGTATTGACAATATTATTAGGTTATTGAAGCACACTGGAAGTATGTAGTTTGTTCTAAGGTCCATGTGGGTGTTCTGATGACTCGATATTAACCAGAATTAAGCATTTCATATTGATATTGACTGACATTCCCTGATAGGGAGTTGAGGGGGATGCTGATAGCTTGAGGTTATGTATATTTATGTATTTAAATTCTCCTTTATGTATGAATGATCACTAGAGAAGATTAAATTTGATTGATGTTTCATCTTTGGAAAGGTGATTTGTGTTGAGTTAATGTCATGACGTTAAGAAAAGAGTTTTCAATCAACACATAACCTTACATGTCTTTGCTTTGATTGAAGTGTCAGTTTGCTTTTGTGTGTGTGGCTATGAAAGTAAATGATTTCTCCATATTGGATAAAAGTTTGTTTTTCCAAGTATGCTTGCCATGTATTAAGTCCTTGTATACAGATTTGTATTCACAACTTGGTTGTAAATTGATTGTAAATGATTTTGAAGTGATTGCAAAATGATTGCAGAATGATTTTAAAATGATTGTAAAGTGACTGTAAATGATTTTAAAGTGATTGCAAAACGATTGTGAAAATGATTTTAAAATGATTGTAAATTTTTTGTGAAATGATTGTAAATGATTGTACATTGTTAGTCACAGTATGGGAGACAATCAGAGATATGCTGTGTTACACTCACAGTTTGCATTAATACACAACCAGTCTGCTGTTGAAGAAAACAAATAAATGCCATGCCATACATGTTGACTTGTTTGTGACTGGCAGACATTCGTTCTGTCACTTTCAGTGTATCCCATCAACTTGTAAAGGTACATTTCTCATGATCACCACTTGAATTGCTAAACTTTGGTATGGCATTGACTTCAAAGAACTACAATTTTGTGGCTTGAATTAATTTTTGTTAACAAAGATACTGTTATGTGGATGATGACACAATTTTCCAAGTGAATGATATTGGATCAATGTTATGCTGTGTGCTGTGAGTGGTATTCTCATCAAACACTGAAGTCAAGCGTAATAATAGTAACACCTGATAGATAATGACTTTTTATTACTCACCCGTGGAAGATACTGCATTGTAATATTTTTACGGCAATATTACAACTGTGCAATACTAGTACCTCAAAACGTATGACGTCATTGTGGTTTATAGTTATGACATCACAATTCTAATACCTCTGTCACAGTTGTGATAGACCTTGCGTGACTCACTGAAAGCCGCCACTCTAAGAAGTTAATGAAAACAAGTAGCAGAACACAGTGTAATAATGTAACAAAATTACAACTAGATGTTACATGCAATATAGCTCTCTACAGCTTTACAGAGAGAAACTTGGATCAAAGTGAGGAGGGCGACTATGCTTGTCGTAAGAGGCGACTAACGGGATCGGGTGGTCAGGCTTGCTGACTTGGTTGACACATGTCATCGGTTCCCAATTGCGCAGATCGATGGTCATGTTGTTGATCACTGGATAGTCTGGTCCAGACTCGATTATTTACAGACCGCCGCCATGTAGAGGGATTCTTCTTCACCAGGACAATGCGCCAGTCCACACCAGTCGAGCTGCAATGGAAACTGCGCGCGAGTGCGGGTACGAAATGTTACCCCACCTTCCCTATTCACCAGACCTAGCCCGTAGCGACTTTCACCTCTTTCCTCGACTGAAAAAACACATCAAGGGCCAGACATTTCAGGATGATAATGAGCTTATAACATTTAATACTTTATTGATGTGTACTGATTAAAAATGTTCACGTCATATTTCACTTCTGTTCTGTAAAAGGTGTTTTGGAGCGGCGTTAATATAAGCCAGATGGCTTGGTCGCCAATCCACATTTCATTTTGGAAATAAAAATATGTTTAAACTAGCTTATCGCTACTGTGGAGGGTTTTTAGGGGACTAAGATGTGGAGTTCTTCAGATCAGGAAGCAGCAAATGGCAAACCAGATGGGAGAAGTGTGTAAAGTTGTGTGTAGTGTGTAAAGTTGTGTGTAGTGTGTAAAGTTGTGTGTAGTGTGTAAAGTGTGTAAAGTTGTGTGTAGTGTGTAAAGTGTGTAAAGTTGTGTGTAGTGTGTAAAGTTGTGTGTAGTGTGTAAAGTGTGTAAAGATGTGTGTAGTGTGTAAAGTGTGTAAAGACGGGGACAAAGCAGTATGAATTCCAAAATCTTGCTTTTTCAGGGCGAGACTCACAACTTTTTGATATCCCCTCGTAGCTGCGTTTGCAAAACCATGGTAAATAATCGCTTAGTTTGGTTTTTGGAAACCAACAATCTGATTACTGATATACAATATGGTTTCCGTAAAAACTGAAGCACAACTGATCACTTGGTTCGTTTGGCATCATTTGTTAACAATTCTTTCATTAAAAAACAACATGCAGTATCAGTCTTTTTTGATCATGAAAAAGCATATGATACTACTTGGAAGCATGGTATTTTAAAAGACTTACATTCTTTCGGGTTGAGAGGTCGCTTGCCTCAATTTATATCTAATTTAAATGACAGACAGTTTCAAGTGCTCGTGGGATCAACCCTCTCAGACTACTTTCATCAAGATCAGGGTGCTCCACAAGGCAGTATTTTGTCTGTGACTTTATTTAGTATTAAAATCAATAGTCTTTAGTAGATGGATCACTAGTTGTGGATGATTTTAATGTTTCTTGTAGAGAAACTTGAAAACGGGTTTAAATTTTCTATAACAAACACAAACTGCTTGCATTTCTGCTTAAAGTATAAACCGCATAAAGGTCCAGAATTATTTTTAAACGGCACCCCGATCAAAGTAGTAAAGGAGGCAAAGTTCTTGGGTCTTATTTTCGACTCACATCTAACTTTTCTACCCCACATTAAATCCCTTAAGGCTAAATGCCTAAAGGCACTAGATCTGCTGAAAGTTGTTTCCAATTCTAAGTTTGGAGAAGACCAAGCTCCACTTGTACAGATCTCGCATCCGTTCGAAACGTGATTACGGCTCCATCGTTTATGGTTGAGCTTGTAAATGCAAAGTCAAAATACTTGATTCTATCCACCATCAAGGTCTGAGACTTTGTCTTGGGTCATTTGGAACTTCTCGGATTGACAGTCTTTACGTCTAGGCCGATGAGCCATCTCTTACTCAACGACATATAAAACTCTCCTTACAGGATGTAACAAAACTATATTCTAATGAGGTCAGTCCTGCATTTAACTGTTTTTATTTCTCTTTATGAATATCTATACAATAAAAAGTCCTCTCTTGTTCCGCCTCTGGGACTTAAAGTGAAACTTTTTCTTTCTGCTGGTGGCATTGAGCTAGCCAGATATGTTTCATGACACTTATCTGGAGATCAACAGCTTCGCCGACACTGACTAAACTGGTCCTTCATCAGTGCCAATTCATTAGAGTCACTCCATTTAATTTAATCCCTTTGAACTGTTTTAAGCTTATCTGGCCTATGCAGCAAATGTTGTTTTTAGGAAAGAACGGAAGAACTTCACTGAATGGTGTTCAAGATTAGCGGCAAACTTTAATATGTGATTGGATTTACTTCAAATAAAACTTTCAGATGCAAGAAAGCTTTGAAACTATCAAACTAAACTATATTTTGAGAATTAGGTAAATCGCAAAAATATCGTGACGCAAAAACGTCTGTTTGTCGCCACTCGCAAAAATATCACGACGCAAATATTTCGTGATTTACAGTATCTCCTTCCCGTCTACTTTCGTCTCCACCTTGGCAGTTAGTTAGACCCGAAGTTGACCTAACACTGACGAGGTTTAAAAATTCAGAACCAAATGAATTACAATATAAACAAGAATATAATCAATTAAAAAGTAACTATAATACATACAAATCTTTATTTACAGATGGGTCCAAGGACGGTGGCGCAGTAGCTTGTGCCACTGTCATTGGATCCAGAACAATATCTTTCAGATTATCGGATAATAGTTCTATTTTCACTGCTGAAGCAAACGCTATATTAACGGGTCTTAAATATATTGAAAGACATCCTAGACATAAACAGTATATTATCTATTCTGATTCTCTTTCTTGCCTCCAGGCAATTAAAAACCTGTCATGTAAACATCCACTTTTAAAATAAATAATTGAATTGTATACTGATCTTGCTAATGGCCAATACGATATCGTCTTTTGTTGGTTACCCAGCCGTGTGGTCATTTCTGATAACACAATGGCTGATCTTGCTGCCAAGGCAGCACTCAACAAATCTGTTACAGCGCTTCTTATTCCATAGTCTGATTATAAAGCTACAATTAGATCGCATATCCGTGATTTGATGCAAAGGAAGTGGGACACCCAAGTGGGTGTAAATAAATTACATGCAGTAAAACCTTATATTGGTTATACCCACTTGGGTTGTCAGTCCAGATTTGAGGTAATTTTGCGGCGATGTCGCATTGGCCGTACGAGATATACTTATGAATACCTTTTGACAGGTGAGGATCCTCCGTTCCAAAGAATCACAGTCAAGCATTTTGTTTGACTGTGTTGAGTATTCCATCACAAGGAATGCCCAATAACCAATATTTTAATTCACGAACTATGAAGGATCTCTTTAACAATATTAGTCCTCATTTAATTATTGCATTTTTAAAGGAATTAGATTAACTGAATTGTAAATATATATAAATTTTATAATTGGAAGATTAAATTAGTAACTTAAATCGTTAGTGGCTGTATTCACAAAGTTGGTTGAAGTACTGTAAAATAATTGTCTTCCTGAGAGGGTACTTAAGTCCCAAAACATTTGAAGTAAATTTCAGTTTTCCAGGTTTTTAATAGTAGAATAAGTGTTCTTTTACTTTATGGCTAGATTTGTCTAAATTGCTAACAGCTGAAGAAATGATGTAAATCCCACTAGGGTCAATGCAGGAAGCAAATGTACTGTAAGTCCCCATGGTCCTTAGTATGGTAATCTACTTTCATTTGTTGGCAACCTATAGCTCATCTTTATATTGTACTGTCCTCTACAGATACATTGTTTTAGGTATATTCACTAGTTTTACCTTCCAACCTGTGATATTCTAGTTAGTTTTACTGCCCTTCGTTGACAGGGTTTTACAATGTATGTGCTTATTCATTTGTATTTTATAATTAATCGTTCTCGTCACTACTACTACTACTACTACTACTACTACTACTACTACTACTACTACTACTACTACTACTACTACTGATGCCCTTACTACAACTACTTCTACTCGTTTCCTCTTTATACTGACAGTCGCATTGAAAGTGTCGGTTGTGAATAAGGATATTGTTGAACAACTCAAACTTTTATCTTACATCTTACGGAAAACATGTATTGTTGCCTCATTATATGTGAGTAGTATATCCCTCAAAAGATAACAGATTGTGTCGCGATACAATTTCAAAGAGCTCCGCGAAGAGATACTATAGGACTATCTTGTATATATATATACTCGTTGACTTGGTTGACACATGTCATCGGTTCCCAATTGCGCAGATCAATGCTCCTGTTGTTGATCACTGCATTGTCTGGTTCAGACTCGATTATTTATAGACCGCCGCCATATGGCTGGAATATTGCTGAGTGCGGCGTAAAACTAAACTCACTCTCTTGTTAAACTAAGAACATAGTCGGTTTGTTAATTACCAAAACAAACCCTGGCATATTTGCCTCGCGGTTGTGTTTGGTTGGAATATTGCTGAGTGCGGCGTAAAACTAAACTCACTCACTCACTCACTCACTCACTATATTTTAAAAAATGCATATTAACTTTCAGGAAAATGAAAGCAGAACATGACTGTACAAAATATCGTGATGCAGTGCAGGATATAGGTTAAAGGAGAAAGTTCAAGCAAAACCCACCAAAATAATTTCCTGAAAATATTTTTGGACGAATTCATCATCAGGTTTCAGTGTTTAACCTCGTCCCTAGATGCAGTCCGACATTCTGGTTTGTTGGAGACAGCTGAGCACGCACGCCTCATCAAGACCATCTGGGCGTTTCTTCTCGAGAGGTAGGTTTTCCCAATTTTCCGACTACGAATATAGTTGATACTACTACTGAAACGTTGATCTCTATGTAAACTTCCTCTTAACCATTGGTCTTTATGTAGGCATAATATTTTACTATGGCGCATTTTTTATCAAAATAGACGCGTGCAGATCCGGATTATTATAACCATGCACATAGCACATACTGGAGTTCTCGCACCCCGTGAAGGTCCCGGGGTAGAACAGGCCTACTGGAACCCATGCTTGCCATAAAAGGCGACTCTCATTGTCGTAAGGGGCGACTAACGGGATCGGGTGGTCAGGCTCGCTGACTTGGTTGACACATGTCATCGTATTCCAGTTCCGTAAACAGATGCTTATGTTATTGATCACCGGATCGTTTTTTCGGGACTTGATTATGTACGGACTACAGCCATACAGCTTGAACATTGCTTAATGCGGCGTTAAACAAGAAACCAAACAATCAATCAGATCATGCCGATATTAAGTCAAAATGGACACCTCTGGAAATCCACTCGTTTAACGCTGTTATAATGAGGTGTACATCAGACGGCATTACCCTCGAGAGAAACATATGTTGACACTTCATTTGAACAGTTTGAAATAACAATCAAACAAGTTTGTTTGATCAACAGTTTTTACTTTAAAATCTTACAGATGCTCATATACTCGGCTTATATGAGCGGATTTCACTGGTCAGCTTTTTACTGTATCATTTATTAACTGATTCAGCAGAAAATAGATTTGGCCCGTAGTTTCTTTTTTTTTTGTCTACTGGTCCGAATGGTCTGTCGGAAGGGTTAGCTTCTATCACTGCTGTAATGTAAACATTTTCTTGAAAAATTACGTTTATTACCTTTTATGTAAAAGTTTTCTTCCGTCACCAGTGCAATTTGTTTAAGAAGGACACAAGAACATGAATGTTAGTTAATAATTAGCAACCTATACAGCGTCGTACAGTCTGCTCTGTCGTACAGAGATCTCTGTCAAACGGAAACCTGGAAATAGTGGAAATCTTAAAACTAGACTCTGCCGATAGAAAAGTGTGGCGGTCTGGTCCGGGACTAATATTACAGTAACGTCATTGAACGTTACAGTACTACACTGAATAAGCGCAAAAAACCCACCCCACGTTTTACCAATGAGCGAGATGCATTATGAATCATTTTACGACCTCATTAAACAGGGGCAGTCTGTGATTCCTTAGTTAGGGTATGCTGTCTGAATCTCGACATGAAGTACAGAAAGTTTAAAATAAAAATTCATTTGTAAATACCATTTCCTTATGAAACAAAGAATTGGAATTCAATTTAACCAGAGCTGTTTGTGCTGTCTATTTTCACATTCACACGAGAAAATTCGGATGGGCTGAAAAGTAGGTCATTGTCTGACTAGGTTGATGAGACTTATGTTTCGGTATGGAGCGAGCTAAATCTGGGCTTAATGTGGATCAGATCTGTTGCTTCTTATATCTTCGTAGAATGTAGATATTTGTGTTGATAAAAAAGCCGGTTTGCATGTCAAGCATGTATTACATTATTATTAGACATTGAAAGGGTCTGTGGGACTGTAAGACCCTCGTAAATTCCGTGTTTTCTCACGCGCAGCCTGTACAGTCTCGTACACCATTTCAAAACACCGCATGCCAAATTAAAAACCCTAAAGATCTATTTATTTAGCTTATCCTTTAAGACCAACTTTCAATCTTTGGCAGAATAGGACGCAAAACGTTTCGCCATGATTTTTTTCCGGTAACGGTCATAAAGGGAGATAACTCATGTTCAAATATTGTCATTCACACAAACAACTAAAAACTTATGGCGACAATTTTATTACTCTGCTTTCACTCATAACAATATACTCAACTCTAAAATTTCGAAGCCCTGAAAATCCGCCATTTTGTTTTGATTTCGACACGTGTGTGTGACCTTTGCGTGACCTAATCTGTTTGGAGTTTTGAAAGCCCCTTTGTAGATGAATTTCCTTCCTGCCCAGATGTGTGTCCTTGGAGTTGACCTCTGTGGTCAGTGACAGTAATATCTGCTGCTTTTGCTTGATCACATGATCACACAAATGTGTGATCAAATTAATACCCGACTTCATTTCTAGGTGTGGGAAGTGAGGAACCATGACTCCACCAAGCCAGTATTCGTGGTCCATTCGCAAATCATGTTTTCAATTCTGGATTATCTATTCAATTCTTTTATGAGAGGCATTAATTTCCGACTGGAGAGTTCACACAGCAAAATCCTTTATTGAATCTTATAGAATCAATATAACAATGTTAGTATTAGGGATAATTAGCTGCTGTGCATTAGGTCAAAAGCTGTGAAATATCAGAGTGCATTTTGTTAAATCAAAGGGCGAGTATCACTAGGTTGTTTAAAATAGATTTTTTATCACTCGTTATTCGGTACATGGGACAACATTAAAGTTCTGAGTATATATTTTCCATATTTGTGACCAATAAACGACTGTTACCGTCAGAAAACCCATGCCTTAATGGAGTGCATGAATGGGTGGCTGTCTATGCACTTCTGCTACTAAAAGCAGAAATCGTTGTCTCATCGAGCCTGACAGTAATGAACAAATATGTGACAATTGTGATGGGATGGAATAATGTGAAATATTTATGTTTCTTAAACGCACCTCCACCCAGCCATCCAAATTGACCACAATTTTGAGAATTTAATACTGTGATGTTTATCGCAGTGACTTGAATTTTACAGATATGTTCGAGAAGGTTATATTAGGTGCGGGTCTGGGGTTTATGTGTGTAGCTTCAGGTGTGTAGCTTCCTGGCTGGCTGGTTAAAGTTGACCTGAAATTGAATTATTGTAGTTTCAGTATCAGACTTTACCCATGCACATGAAATGTCTGTAGATAACTGTGAACGTGATGGCGGACAGCCTGCAGTGAATGTTGTCAGCTTCCGTGAGAGAATTGTCTGACAGGAAGTGGAGCACTTGAGGGCTGGTGGTCACTGAAGATCTTAATTAGGGTGAAGAGTCAAATGGTTGTACACGTAGCTGGACAGTGATCAAATGGTTTAGTATTTGTCATATATGTTGTAATTGTATTACTGAATAAGAAAACAAACTTACATTTCTTCTCCTGTACAACTTTCCAGTATTTTTGCTCAAAATGTTAAAATTGAACTTTCATTGCTCTCAAACTATAAAATTAACATAAAACAAACATTATATTTCTATTTCCTTGAATACACACACACACACACACACACACACACACACACACACACACACACACACACACACACACACACACACACACACACACACACACACACATATATATATATATATATATATATATATACACACTATAACTTATTTGACGTCACGTGATACGTATGTTGTTAACTCATTTTTGGTGGCTATGATTTTCACAGATGTTTGAACTCAATGACTGACAGAATATAGAGGCCTCTTGTAGCAGAATTCCAGAAATAACACCAGATCTGGGCTTCACCCATGTACGGAATCGAACCCTTGTCTTTGCTGCTTTGGAAGTGAATAAAATCAAATTCAAAAGTTTATTCTAATACATACAATTCTATACATCATTCAGTTTGTTTGACAAAGATAAAACTCGAACTCGATTAGGTCATACAAAGGTCACCCATGTGACGTCATAAACACAGTGGATTTTCCGTTACCCCACTCCGCCTCTCCCACAGCAACATACCCTTAAACTATCTCATTATGTTTCCTGATTGAGCTGTCTTGTACACGCACAGATGAATAGCGTTTTTGGGATTACGAAACGAACGTGGTGCTGTTAATTCCACGTTCAGCACCTGCCAACGATCATGCCGTCAACCACTGTTGGATTTAACATCGAGTGGATACATTGACTGCAGTTTTAATTTTCCTCTTTTCCATTACATTTATGAATAGTATTCCTTTATATAAATATATAGTCGTAGCTCAACCTCTGGTACGTTCACCACTACTATAGTGTATGGGAAATGTTGTCAGAAGTACATCGTAATATTTTGTGACAACTGCATTCTTAGTTTGCGTATTTATATGTGTCTTTGAGTTTGTTAAATTATTCCACAATGTACTGACAGTTTCGATGATCGGGGAATGTACTGACAGTTTCGATGATCGGAGAATGTTCCCTGGAAGGAGTAAAATCTTCAGCATATCCGTTTCTAAACATGTCACTACCAGTCACATATCAGTGTCTATTCTTATGCAGGGCAGATTACTAAATGGCAATTATACCCATGGGGTTTAGAACTGTATTTATGGATTGTACGGGCATAAATGACAACTTCAAAAGAAAACAGATATTTCGCTTTCTTAAAAGGGAAAAAGCGTCCATCTATTGCTTACAAGACGTACATCTTATCAAGGGAAAGAAGCAATTGAAAAAACATCAATTTTTCTTTAACAATAATTTTGAATTTAATGTTAAAAGGAGTATTTTGAACATACTGGTAATTACAAAGCATTAGATTAGGAAACAGATAAGCATTGTCATTCACTTATAAATATTTATGGTCCAATTGTTCTCAAACCACATTTTTCTGAAGAACTTGCTAAAGTTATGGAGGAATCTGAAGCAGATTATTTCATTCTCTGTGGGGATTGGAACTTAATCTTAAATCCCTTACTCAATCAGTACAACTATATAAATGTAAACAACCCCAAAGCTAGAGAGTGAATACCGGACTGAATTGAATATTATGATTTGAAAGATCCGTGGAGGTTATGTAACGCTGAAGAAAGAAGATATACATGGCGCCAGCCACCCCCTCACTCACTCTAAATTAATTAATATTCAATTAAATGGAATTCAAAAAGGAAAAAGTTTCTGGAAACTTAACAATTCTCTTTAAAGTGACATTTATGTAACATTAGTTAAAACACAACAACAGAAACATTAGAACAATGTAAAACACTGCGTATACAATTTCAGATCAACTATAATGGGAAATATCGCTCTGCAAAACAATTATGTTAAGAACTACTAAATGCTCTGAAGAGTATGAAAAATGAAAAAAAATCCCCGGAGCTAACGGATTCACTGCTGATATTTTCAAATTCTTTTGCCGCGACATCAGTAAAATCAATTAGCTATATGGTTACAGAAATGACTCTCGGTCAGTTATCAAGTATCAAGGTCTACCTAGAGAATATAAACCTAAAATCGCAATTATGAATACTCTCACCCTTTTTCGATAGGTTCTCGGGATTCAAACTTAATATCGATAAGAAAAAAACTGATTTGGATTGGCTAAAACGACGTAGTAGACAGAAAATATACAAAATTTCAAAGCGGTTTGGACGGAATCCTTTAAACTGCTAGGTAATCACTTCGATGTATCTTCAGAAAATATAATAACTGATAATTATCATGACAAATTTAAAGACAAAGATAACTTAATGAGATTATGGAAGTGTAGAACTTTAACACCTGTGGGAAGAAATACTATAATAACATCCCTTTTGATACCAAAACTTAGTCATCTTTTTGCATCGGTACCAACGCCAGCAAATGCAATTATTAATAACTTTCAGGCACAATGATTCCAATTTATATGGAATGATAAACAAGACAAGGTTAAAGGGATAGAAATATTTGCAGTATTCCAGTATTAAAGTTTCCAGTATAATAGATTATATATATGTTCAAAAACATTCTTGAGTCAAAGACTTTTAACTTTCCAAAATAGTTATGTTACTTCACTCTATGAGTGAAATGTCATACCCAGTAGCAGTGTATATTAAAGATTATGTGTTATCAAAAATTAGTAATATTTTTTTTGATAGACATGCTTCTTGCGTGGAGTGTGTACCTTGGTAAAGTTGGGAAAACCCGATCAGATATTTATTCACAGTATATATGACACATGATAACGTAAAAATAAACAATAATAACAAATTCTTTAGGAAATGGTATGAAGCGGGAATAAAGTTGATAAAGTACTACAGATAGTACTCATGTACGGCGGCCCCAGTACAGATAGTACTCATGTACGGCGGCCCCAGTACAGATAGTACTCATGTACGGCGGCCCCACTACAGATAGTACTCATGTACGGCGGCCCCAGTACAGATAGTACTCATGTACGGCGGCCCCAGTACAGATAGTACTCATGTACGGCGGCCCCAGTACAGATAGTACTCATGTACGGCGGCCCCAGTACAGATAGTACTCATGTACGGCGGCCCCAGTACAGATAGTACTCATGTACGGCGGCCCCACTACAGATAGTACTCATGTACGGCGGCCCCACTACAGATAGTACTCATGTACGGCGGCCCCACTACAGATAGTACTCATGTACGGCGGCCCCAGTACAGATAGTACTCATGTACGGCGGCCCCAGTACAGATAGTACTCATGTACGGCGGCCCCAGTACACTTGTTTTGGCATTGGAAACATGTCAAGTTATGGACTGATATTCAACATTGGATAAACAATGTCGCAGAAACTAGAATTTCTTTCAAGAAATAAGTGTTATTTTGGGATTTCCTGCTAAAAACAATGACCCTTTTTAATGATATAACTCTGACGATAAAAGAGCATTTTAAATCATACTTCATACAAAGACAATTGAGTCTTGAAGTTGTCCAACAAGAGTTGACAAACCACTATAATATGACTAAAGCAATATCATGTTCAACTTGTGTTAAGTTTACTATTTTTGGGTCCAGTTGTCACAGACCAGGAATCGCCAAAGGTGTCAATATCCCAGCAACATCACGATAGGGGACACAAGGAATTGCCTTCATGCATGTAGGGAATCAAACTCGAGTCTTCAAGTGAGTGAGTTAGTGAGTTTAGTTTTACCCCACACTCAGCAATATTCCAGCTATATGGTGGCGGTCTGTTGATAATCGAGTCTGGACCAGACAATCCAGTGATCAACATCATGAGTATCTATCTGCGCAATGGGGAACCGATGACATGTGTCAACCAAGTCAGCTAGCCTGACCACCCGATCCCGTTAGTCGCCTCTTACGACAAGCATAGTCGCCTTTAATGGCAAGCATGGGTTGCTGAAGGCATATTCTATCCCGGGACCTTCCTTCACGGGCCCGTGAAGAACCAAAGCTGTCACCACTAGACTACTTCAGCCCCAAACTCCCACTAGAAGACTGAAAATTGTGTTGTTTACAGTTTTGCATACTTGACTCTTTGCACGTAGATGGGTTTTTTTTTAAAATGCTGAACATTTCTTCAGGAAATGTGTATTATTTATGCGATAATCACACAGCTGTGAGGTTTCATGTTCCTTGTCAGGAGAAAACAAAAAACCTTGAAATAACAATGTTGACCACACAAGCTGTGTACTGATTCTGCAAGACATCACAGTCAGATGTGACAAGACATTACAGTCAGATGTGACAAGACATCACAGTCAGATGTGACAAGACATCATAGTCAGATGTGACAAGGCATCATAGTCAGATGTGATACCGTTGTATTTACATACACTATATACTAAGTGGGAAAAAAGTGAATTGCTGTCGTTAAAACATTAAATTATTTTTAAGCATATGTATCCCATGAATTGTAGACACGACTGGATCTTGTAGGCAGGCTATCTGAGGTCTTGTAACCTGACGTTCAGGATATGTGTGTGTGTGTGTGTGTGTGTGTGAGAGAGAGAGAGAGAAAGAGAGAGATAGAGAGAGAGAGAGAGAGAGAGAGAGAGAGAGAGAGAGAGAGAGAGAGAGAGAGAGAGAGAGAGAGCGCTTTTATGTATGTTGTGCGTGCGTTTGTGTGTGTGTTTAGGAGTACTTGTGTTTGCGTGCGTTTGTATTTCTGTGTGTATGTGTGTTTGTAGTTTGTGTATGTGTTTTTAGTGTTACGGTTAAAAATAAATAAACAATGTGAGAAATCAACCTTGATCAAGCTAAACAGAACAAATACAAGTTTAAAATATTGTATTATTTAGCAAAGAGAGCAAGTTATAGGAAATCACAATTCAATTTCACAATATCGATTTCAAGTGGGACACAAGTCTAAGGCAATCGATCACAATATATACAGCAAAGTCTTAGTGCGAGAGAAAAAGTTATGCAGAATGTAACACAGCGAGAGGTCTAGCAGCAGTTAATGATCAGGTGTTGACGGATGCAGATGATATATCCTCCACTTAAACTCTGTATGTCCCATCCCAACACGACAACCAGCCTTATAATTATCACTTAATTAATAACAAAATATACAGAAAATACACACTCGTAACATTAGTTTGTGTATGAGTGTGTATGTGTGTGTGTGTGTGTGTGTGTGTGTGTGTGTATGTGTGTGTGTTTGTATGAGAGAGGGTGTGTTTGTATGTGTGCGTTTGTGCAAGTTTTCATACTAACATTTATATAGCGCAGATATCCAGCAGTAATTTCCCGAAGGTTCAAGCACTCACGGCCATCGCCAACACCGTAGAGAGATCTAGAATAAAGTCCCGGAAGTAAAAATAGAAACTCAAGGGCAGATAATTTCCGGAAAACTTGCTGTCAAAAATCCTAAAACTGTTGACTATCTATTATACGAAATGGGACCCATCATAATTAGTATTCAAAACACTAAACGTTGTGACCCAATAATAATTATCATATAATTAATAACAAAATATACAGAAAATACATACTCGTAACATTAATTTGTGTATGAGTGTGTGTGTGTGTGTGTGTGTGTGTGTCTCTGTGTGTGTGTGTGTGTGTGTGTGTGTGTGTGTGTCTGTGTGTGTTTATGGGAGAGGGTGTGTTTGTATATGTGCGTTTGTGTAAGTTTTCACACTAACATTTATATAGCGCAGATACCCACCTGAGTTGCTAAAAGTGATTTGTTTTTCCCTCGATCATTGCATGTCAACCTCAACGGTACGTCGTATTATCATTCTCAACTCCTTGGGGATCATACTCTTGCTGCCATTAGGCACACCGAATCAGTGTATCGTTCCCATCCATTCACAGCTGGGTGGACTGGGACTCATAACCACAGTACTTTGTCCAGGTCCACTGCACGTTGCTGTACCCGCAACTAGGTGCTATGACTAAACTCAATGAGACTTTGTCAACTCCGGGCTGATATTACCTTACATGTTCAATACGCAATGTCTTTTGCTTAAATATTACTCTCGTAGCTGAGTGTCCCTCTGCTTTTCAAGAACATGGGTAACGTGAACACTAAGCAAGTGATATTTGTGTTCTTTACTGACACCCTACGACAAATGTATCTTTGATACTGTATAGGGTGGTTCACGGTTATTCATTTCCTTCCAGGACAACCATGCAGGTGTTGCTGATTCTGTGGGCTGCATCTTTAGCTGCTTCTGCTGAAGGTAAAACACCAAAAGAGTTTCGAATTCACATAATACAGGCTGTCAGTTTATGCCACATAACACGCAATAACATCTCAACGTAGTGTGCCGTATTACAAGCAACGGTTAGATGATCAGGCAATTAATACATGTTGAATAATTAGCAGCATCCAGATTGCTTACTCGTCACAATGAAGAAAGCATGCCCTTTTCTGGTCATTTCAGGCGACCAGTGCAAGGACAACCAGCATTGTTCCCAGTGTGACAGAAGTGGATATTGCCTCACAGACTGTGACACTGGGTATTTTGATCGGAAATGTAGGTCGGTCTGCAGCAAGACATGCAGAAACCACTCATGTCGGTTGTCAGCCTCTGGCATAGGTGATTGTACTGACGGTTGTGTGCCAGGTTATCAGGGACCTGGGTGCAACATACCCTGTGCCAGTCCATATGGTAACTGTACGCCATGTCCAGGTGGTTGTGATGGAGGATATTGTCAGCTGGGCTCATCCTGTGTGTCTGGATGTGTAGACTCCTACTATGGGACTGGCTGTAAGTCATGTTCCAGTCGATGTAAGTCGTGCAACAGGACCACAGGATCGTGTAGAGATTGTCACCCTGGCTACTTTGGTCCAAACTGTGTGTATTCGTGTGATCACTGCCTGGGATCATGTGAACATGGATGTACAGAGGGATGTCTTCCTGGATTTTATGGCGTGTTCTGTGACACGACGTGCAGTGACAATTGTGGACCAGACCCCAACATCTCTACTGCAAAGCCTCTACTGACGCCAAACACTGGAGTTCTTGACTGTCACAGGTACAGTGGAGATTGTATCCATGGGTGTGACGAGGGATGGCATGGCCGACAGTGCTCTTTTCCGTGCAGTCCGAAGTGTAGCAATCTACGATGTAGCTCCACAGGTGACTGTGTCGATGGGTGTGTATCTGGATATTTCGACAGGGACTGTAAACCTTGCCCTGCCAACTGCCTCCATCACAAGTGTCAGTCAGACAACGGGTCGTGTACAGATGGGTGTGTAAATGGATTCTATGGTGACCTCTGTCATCTCACGTGTGAAGTCTGCTTCGATGGTGTCTGTGATCAGAAGACTGGCACGTGCACCAATGGCTGTCAGCTGACTGGTGGAAGATGTGACTCAACCTGCTCATCCAACTGTTCCATAGAGGAATGCCTGAGACTGGAACACTGTAACCATGGTAATTACAGCAAGTAATTATTCTTCAGTTCAGTGTAATGCCTAAGTATAGTGTAGAAAACACGAATCTGAGTATGTTCTTATGTTTTACAGAAGCCTTACGCCGTATACAAATAGCTACCCTGTCGACGTCCATACTGCTTGTGGTGGTTGGTGCTGTTCTGGTGGCCTGGATGTGTTGCCGTGGACCTGTGGGGATGATAAAGATGCCAAGGTGAATAGATATAACAGATGATCTGCTGATACCCGTTTAGTATCGGCTCTGAAACCGACAGTGATGCATGGGGTTGACAGAGCCGGAACGAGTACAGTTGCATCATGCATACCTGCAGCCAACAGCTACTGATAGTATAGTTTCCGGATTATGCAGAAACTGTATGTATTCATGACACTATAATTGCTGGTGACGTAGCTACTACCCTGCATATTTTTGACAACTTAGTTTCATTAGCATAATTTTATTAATGACGCTATAGTTGATGGTGAGGTGGCACAGACACTCGTAACAGTAAGTCAGTCTGTACTCACGGTCTACTTTTCTTCTTCAGAAAAAGTTCCCGGGAGGGAGAGCTGGACTATCCGCAGGAGATGGAGATGGACACACTGGGCACTGGTCAGACGTCAGACAAGATATACCATGAAATTAACGTGAAGGACATGGGTCCAGAGATAGTGTTTCTGTAGGACCGTGTACAGCATGACATAGATGTGAAGGACTTGGAACCAGGGATAGTGTTTCTGTAGGACTGTGTACAGTATGATATAGATGTGAAGGACTTGGAACCAGGGATAGTGTTTCTGTAGGACTGTGTACAGTATGACATAGATGTGAAGGACTTGGAACCAGAGATAGTGTTTCTGTGGGACCGTGTACAGTATGACATAGATGTGAATAACTTGGAACTAGGGATAGTGTTTCTGTAGGACCGTGTACAGCATGATATAGAGGTGAAGGACTTGGAACCAGAGATAGTGTTTCTGTAGGACCGTGTACAGTATGATATAGATCTGAAAGACTTGGAACCAGGGATAGTGTTTCTGTAGGACCGTGTACAGTATGATATAGAGGTGAAGGACTTGGAACCAGAGATAGTGTTTCCGTAGGACCGTGTACGGTATGATATAGATGTGAAGGACTTGGAACCAGGGATAGTGTTTCTGTAGGACCATGTACAGTATGATATTAAGGTGAAGGACTTGGAACCAGGAACCAGTGATAGTGTTTCTGTAGGACCGTGTACAGTATGATATAGAGGTGAAGGACTTGGATTCAGAGGTAGTGTTTCTGTAGGACCGTGTACAGTATGATATAGAGGTGAAGGACTTGGAACCAGAGATAGTGTTTCTGTAGGACCGTGTACTGTATGATATAGATGTGAATAACTTGGAACCAGGGATAGTGTTTCTGTAGGACCGCGTACAGTATGATATAGAGGTGACGGACTTGGATTCAGAGATAGTGTTTCTGTAGGACCGTGTACAGTATGATATGGAGGTGAAGGACTTGGAACCAGGAACCAGGGATAGTGTTTCTGTAGGACCGTGTACAGTATGATGTAGATGTGAAGGACTTGGAACCAGAGATAGTGTTTCCGTAGGACCGTGTACTGTATGATATAGATGTGAATAACTTGAAACCAGGGATAGTGTTTCTGTAGGACTGTGTACAGTATGATATTGAGGTGAAGGACTTGGATTCAGAGATGGTGTTTCTGTAGGACCGTGTACAGTATGATATTGAGGTGAATGACTTGGAACCAGGGATAGTGTTTCTGTAGGACCGTGTACAGTATGATATAGAGGTGAAGGACTTGGATTCAGAGATAGTGTTTCTGTAGGACCGTGTACAGTATGATATAGATGTGAAGGACTTGGGACCAGGGATAGTGTTTCTGTAGGACCGTGTACAGTATGATATAGATGTGAAGGACTTGGATTCAGAGATAGTTTTTCTGTAGGACCGTGTACAGTATGATATAGATGTGAAGGACTTGGAACCAGGGATAGTGTTTCTGTAGGACCGTGTACAGTATGATATAGAGGTGAAGGACTTGAATTCAGAGATAGTGTTTCTGTAGGACCGTGTACAGTATGATATAGAGGTGAAGGACTTGGATTCAGAGATAGTGTTTCTGTAGGACGGTGTACAGTATGATATAGAGGTGAAGGACTTGGGACAAGAGATAATGTTTCTGCAGGCAGTCTATGCAATCCTTGCTTTGGTTCTTAATACAACTGAACTTAATACATGCTGGAGTAAGTTTGGTTGGCTCATTGGCTCATGTCTGCTGAATGATATTCATCAACTTCCTTTATCTACACACCATTATATAAATGTACTTAGATGAGTTGCACCCTTTACAGTATCAGGATCCTGGTACCTTTTGTTCGAATCCCAGTCAGTTCCGTCAGATAATGTTTTTATTGATGTCACACCCGTGTTTGTGGATTCGTTCCGATCAAATAATATACACAGGTGAATGAAAGTCAACTGATCGCTTCCCACCTTGTAAATAGAACAACCTTTAGAAGAGTCCAGTGACATTATACCACCCATAGCTGGAATACTGATCAGTGCGGCAGAAAACAACAAACCATTATGTCCCCGCTTTAGTTAGTGAACTCAAGATTTCGGACCTGTACCTTATTTGCCATATCTCAAAACATTAGATACATATAATAATTCATAATAATAACAATAAACATTAGGCAATATAATTTAGAAAAAAGACTTTGTTTATTTTGATTTTCGGTGTTTTCGGTTTGAACATCTGTGATCTCGACCTAACATTGATTGTCACATAGATAATGTTAAACCAGCTGTGTATGAGTGAGTGAGTTTAACTTTACGCCACCTTCAGCAACATTTCAGCAACATCACTGCGGAGGACTCCGAAAATGGGCGTCACACATTGTACCAATATAGGGAATCGAATCGATCTTCGGCGTGGCGTGCAAACGCTTTATTCACTAAGCTACCCCACAGCTCTCCCTTATGGGTATTGTACTGGCACTATCGAGAATACACACATGATACACTACAATGGATGGCAGGGAAAACCTTTGTGTTTTTGTTCCATCAGATTTTGTCCATGGATCCTTTTTGCAGATCACATTGTAAATTGAAATGAACGTGACAGATTATTTAAGTCTGTTTCAGTATTTTAACACAGCTGTCAAATGTTGAACGAACTCGTGCAAAACAAGTTTCATTCACAGATGTTGGGTGGATATGGCCGTTTCCAAAGTCATAGTCAGGGTATGGAAGCAGGCCTTCAGCTCCCAGATTCCCGTCCTTTAACGGCACCGGGAAACCACGGAGGCGCAGAAGCACATGGGAATTTCTGCCTCTTCTATACCAGGGTTCCGTCTTACAAAGTGATGATCGTATCTCCCATATTTTAACATTTACATAGCCCTACAGCTAAAGGCGCTTTGTGTCTGTGGTCATATGTCCCAACGTGGTATTAGAACCTGTGATGATCGTAGCGCTGCAGCGATCCTGAGCCAGTTTTAAGTAAAGGAACCCAGATTAATGTGAATTTTTTCCTGGTTATAAGGAACCTGTGCCGGCGGTGTCTAATAGACACCGGGTGGTCAGACCCTATCATTTCATTACTTTGGGTCTTGAAAGATATCAGAGTTTGGCTTTTCTGCCTCGATTGTTTGCAAACCTTGTACGTGTATAAGCCTACCAAAAAAGCTTTCCCGCTGTGTAGAAAAAAGCACCAACATTAATCATAGAAATAACCTATACATATTACCTCGATAATGAAACAGTAAAAAAATCACTAAAATTGGAGAAAGAAAGCCCGCAACTTCAATTTAGCGCATGCGCACATGGAAGAGGATGTTTCGACTGCTTGTTGCCATTTTACAGTTTGAATAAAAGTTGCATTCTATTCAAAGTATCGTCATGTTTGTCTGCATACCTGATTAGTTTACTATCCATTCGTATGAAATGATTGACACTGGATATTTTGACATGTTCAATACATTTTCAACTCGATACGACGCGCGATTGCTCGGAAATTTGACAGCAGCACGGATGACAATATGCATGCGGAGTAGAGGTTAAAGTTCACTGACGTTAACATGTTGCAGTTTCGCAGTTTTTCGTTGCCGCATTTACTCTTTCACGAGCGAGGTAATATGTTTATTGTGCTTTTTTCCACGATTAATGTGGGCTTATCTGCGTTTTTCTGCTCAGTGGGGAAGCTTTCTTTGGAAGACCTTTTGCTCAGGTAGGCCACGGGTCATATAGACATCAGTCAGAACATCAACACGTAATGACAATCAGTTAATGAGTGAGTGAGTTTAGTTTAACGCCGCACTCAGCAGTACTCTAGCTATATGGCGGCAGTCTGTAAATATTCGAGCCTGGAAAATATACAGTGATCAACAGCATGAGCACCCATCTGCACAGTTGGGAACCGGTGCCCTAGGTCAACCAAGTCAGCGAACCTGATCACCCGATTCCGTTAGTCACCTCTGACGACATGCAGAGAGTTTTATGGAAAACATGGGTTGCCTATCTTACCTCGGACCTTCACAGGTCACAATCAGTTTGTATTTTTATGACCAAGAGATAAAATACTTAGATAATTAAATGTGTGCGTTAGTAACTAGCTACATGTTTAGCGGTTGTACATGGAACCTAGTGTTTGTTGGTTACCCTGCACTCAGCGGCTTGTTTATGTAAGGTATCTGTCTGTTGTTCAACGCTGCACACCGAGGTCTGTGCATGTGAAGTGTTTATTTGTTTGTTTGTTTGTTAGCGTTGCACACAGCAATATCCAAGTCTGTGCAGCTACCGAAACGTTCAATACCTTGCTTTCAGAACCAAATAGGTGAGGATAGATATCTGTCTTGGGATCGGGTATGCAGATATTGCTCTCTGTGGGAGTGCAGGGGAAAGGGTCAAATGTGCATATCATGTGCACAACAGCACATAAGGGAAAGGTATGTGAATGGGACAGCCTTTGATTTAAGAAAAGTTACACATTTTCATTACTGCAGGAGACAGACAGACAGACAGACAGACAGACAGACAGACAGACTGTCTTGAAGTACGTCTGTATGTATGAGTACTGACATGTTGCTCATACGGGGAGCTGTGAATTCATAGGTCACAGTGACCAGCATAGATATGAGAAACCGTTATTGATAGTCGAACTTTTGTTGTCGTGTTTATATCACCTGGCTGACTTGTGCATTGCTTGAACAGGTGTAAAGTAGAGGACAGAGGTAAAGTCAAGGTCAAAGTCCCTATCACGGAGTCCCTATCACGGAGAACGTTCTGGGATTAACGTGTTTGGATTTGTGTTTGGATGTGAGGAAGGCTACCTGCATTCGACTAATGATTTGACACAAAGCCAGGTAATTCTTTCTGATCTAACAGATGTGCTAGTGCAAATCCCGCGTGTCTATCTAAAATGTGTAATACTATATATATTTATTCCTCAAGAGTGAATGACATTGTTGGGGGTTGTATATAATAGACATTATCAGCAGTGGGTAGGAGTGCTTCTCTGTCGTAAATGACATAAATTAACACTTACTACCGGCTGTATGTTAGTCGCAAGTGACACACATTAACACTTATTACAGGCTGTATGTTAGTCGTAAGTGACACACATTAACACTTACTACCGGCTGTATGTTGGTCGTAAGTGTCACACATTAACACTTACTACAGGCTGTATGTTAGTCGTAAGTGACACACATTAACACTTACTACAGGCTGTATGTTGGTCGTAAGTGGAACACATTAACACTTATTACAGCCTGTATGTTAGTCGTAAGTGACACACATTAACACTTACTACCGGCTGTATGTTGGTCATAAGTGACACACATTAACACTTACTACCGGCTGTATGTTAGTCGCAAGTGACACACATCAACAATTACTACCGGCTGTATGTTAGTCGCAAGTGTCACACATTAACACTTACTACAGGCTGTATGTTAGTCGTAAGTGACACACATTAACACTTACTACAGGCTGTATGTTGGTCGTAAGTGGAACACATTAACACTTATTACAGCCTGTATGTTGGTCATAAGTGACACACATTAACACTTACTACCGGCTGTATGTTGGTCATAAGTGACACACATTAACACTTACTACCGGCTGTATGTTAGTCGCAAGTGTCACACATTAACACTTACTACAGGCTGTATGTTAGTCGTAAGTGACACACATTAACACTTACTACAGGCTGTATGTTGGTCGTAAGTGGAACACATTAACACTCATTACAGCCTGTATGTTAGTCGTAAGTGACACACATCAACACTTACTACCGGCTGTATGTTAGTCGTAAGTGACACACATTAACACTTACTACCGGCTGTATGTTAGTCGCAAGTGTCACACATTAACACTTACTACCGGCTGTATGTTAGTCGTAAGTGACACACATCAACACTTACTACCGGCTGTATGTTAGTCGCAAGTGACACACATTAACACTTACTACCGGCTGTATGTTAGTCGTAAGTGACACACATTAACACTTACTACCGGCTGTATGTTAGTCGCAAGTGACACACATCAACAATTACTACCGGCTGTATGTTAGTCGTAAGTGTCACACATTAACACTTACCACCGGCTGTATGTTGGTCGCACGTGTCACACATTAACACTTACTACCGGCTGTATGTTAGTCGTAAGTGACACATTAACACTTACTACCGGCTGTATGTTGGTCGTAAGTGTCACACATTAACACTTATTACAGGCTGTATGTTAGTCGCAAGTGTCACACATTAACACTTACTACCGGCTGTATGTTGGTCGTAAGTGACACACATCAACACTTATTACAGGCTGTATGTTAGTCGCAAGTGACACACATTAACACTTACTACAGGCTGTATGTTGGTCGTAAGTGTCACACATTAACACTTACTACCGGCTGTATGTTGGTCATAAGTGACACACATTAACACTTACTACCGGCTGTATGTTAGTCGTAAGTGACACACATTAACACTTACTACCGGCTGTATGTTAGTCGCAAGTGTCACACATTAACACTTACTACCGGCTGTATGTTAGTCGTAAGTGACACACATCAACACTTACTACCGGCTGTATGTTAGTCGCAAGTGACACACATTAGCACTTACTGCCGGCTGTATGTTAGTCGTAAGTGACACACATTAACACTTACTACAGGCTGTATGTTAGTCGCAAGTGACACACATCAACACTTACTACCGGCTGTATGTTAGTCGTAAGTGTCACACATTAACACTTACCACCGGCTGTATGTTGGTCGCACGTGTCACACATAACACTTACTACCGGCTGTATGTTAGTCGTAAGTGACACATTAACACTTACTACCGGCTGTATGTTGGTCGTAAGTGTCACACATTAACACTTATTACAGGCTGTATCTTAGTCGTAAGTGACACACATTAACACTTACTACCGGCTGTATGTTGGTCGTAAGTGACACACATCAACACTTATTACAGGCTGTATGTTAGTCGTAAGTGACACACATAAACACTTACTACAGGCTGTATGTTGGTCGTAAGTGTCACACATTAACACTTACTACCGGCTGTATGTTAGTCGCAAGTGACACACATTAACACTTACTACCGGCTGTATGTTGGTCGTAAGTGTCACACATTAACACTTACTACCGGCTGTATGTTGGTCGCAAGTGTCACACATTAACACTTACTACAGGCTGTATGTTAGTCGTAAGTGACACACATTAACACTTACTACCGGCTGTATGTTAGTCGCAAGTGTCACACATTAACACTTACTACCGGCTGTATGTTAGTCGTAAGTGTCACACATTAACACTTACCACCGGCTGTATGTTGGTCGCACGTGTCACACATTAACACTTACTACCGGCTGTATGTTAGTCGTAAGTGACACATTAACACTTACTACCGGCTGTATGTTGGTCGTAAGTGTCACACATTAACACTTATTACAGGCTGTATGTTAGTCGCAAGTGTCACACATTAACACTTACTACCGGCTGTATGTTGGTCGTAAGTGACACACATCAACACTTATTACAGGCTGTATGTTAGTCGCAAGTGACACACATTAACACTTACTACAGGCTGTATGTTGGTCGTAAGTGTCACACATTAACACTTACTACCGGCTGTATGTTGGTCATAAGTGACACACATTAACACTTACTACCGGCTGTATGTTAGTCGTAAGTGACACACATTAACACTTACTACCGGCTGTATGTTAGTCGCAAGTGTCACACATTAACACTTACTACCGGCTGTATGTTAGTCGTAAGTGACACACATCAACACTTACTACCGGCTGTATGTTAGTCGCAAGTGACACACATTAGCACTTACTGCCGGCTGTATGTTAGTCGTAAGTGACACACATTAACACTTACTACAGGCTGTATGTTAGTCGCAAGTGACACACATCAACACTTACTACCGGCTGTATGTTAGTCGTAAGTGTCACACATTAACACTTACCACCGGTTGTATGTTGGTCGCACGTGTCACACATAACACTTACTACCGGCTGTATGTTAGTCGTAAGTGACACATTAACACTTACTACCGGCTGTATGTTGGTCGTAAGTGTCACACATTAACACTTATTACAGGCTGTATCTTAGTCGTAAGTGACACACATTAACACTTACTACCGGCTGTATGTTGGTCGTAAGTGACACACATCAACACTTATTACAGGCTGTATGTTAGTCGTAAGTGACACACATAAACACTTACTACAGGCTGTATGTTGGTCGTAAGTGTCACACATTAACACTTACTACCGGCTGTATGTTAGTCGCAAGTGACACACATTAACACTTACTACCGGCTGTATGTTGGTCGTAAGTGTCACACATTAACACTTACTACCGGCTGTATGTTGGTCGCAAGTGTCACACATTAACACTTACTACAGGCTGTATGTTAGTCGTAAGTGACACACATTAACACTTACTACCGGCTGTATGTTAGTCGCAAGTGTCACACATTAACACTTACTACCGGCTGTATGTTAGTCGTAAGTGTCACACATTAACACTTACTACCAGCTGTATGTTAGTCGCAAGTGTCACACAACAACACTTACTACCGGCTGTATGTTGGTCGTAAGTGACATACATCAACACTTATTACAGGCTGTATGTTAGTCGCAAGTGACACACATCAACACTTACTACCGGCTGTATGTTAGTCGCAAGTGACACACATTAACACTTACTACCGGCTGTATGTTAGTCGTAAGTGACACACATTAACACTTACTACCGGCTGTATGTTAGTCGCAAGTGACACACATCAACAATTACTACCGGCTGTATGTTAGTCGTAAGTGTCACACATTAACACTTACCACCGGCTGTATGTTGGTCGCACGTGTCACACATTAACACTTACTACCGGCTGTATGTTAGTCGTAAGTGACACATTAACACTTACTACCGGCTGTATGTTGGTCGTAAGTGTCACACATTAACACTTATTACAGGCTGTATGTTAGTCGCAAGTGTCACACATTAACACTTACTACCGGCTGTATGTTGGTCGTAAGTGACACACATCAACACTTATTACAGGCTGTATGTTAGTCGCAAGTGACACACATTAACACTTACTACAGGCTGTATGTTGGTCGTAAGTGTCACACATTAACACTTACTACCGGCTGTATGTTGGTCATAAGTGACACACATTAACACTTACTACCGGCTGTATGTTAGTCGTAAGTGACACACATTAACACTTACTACCGGCTGTATGTTAGTCGCAAGTGTCACACATTAACACTTACTACCGGCTGTATGTTAGTCGTAAGTGACACACATCAACACTTACTACCGGCTGTATGTTAGTCGCAAGTGACACACATTAGCACTTACTGCCGGCTGTATGTTAGTCGTAAGTGACACACATTAACACTTACTACAGGCTGTATGTTAGTCGCAAGTGACACACATCAACACTTACTACCGGCTGTATGTTAGTCGTAAGTGTCACACATTAACACTTACCACCGGCTGTATGTTGGTCGCACGTGTCACACATAACACTTACTACCGGCTGTATGTTAGTCGTAAGTGACACATTAACACTTACTACCGGCTGTATGTTGGTCGTAAGTGTCACACATTAACACTTATTACAGGCTGTATCTTAGTCGTAAGTGACACACATTAACACTTACTACCGGCTGTATGTTGGTCGTAAGTGACACACATCAACACTTATTACAGGCTGTATGTTAGTCGTAAGTGACACACATAAACACTTACTACAGGCTGTATGTTGGTCGTAAGTGTCACACATTAACACTTACTACCGGCTGTATGTTAGTCGCAAGTGACACACATTAACACTTACTACCGGCTGTATGTTGGTCGTAAGTGTCACACATTAACACTTACTACCGGCTGTATGTTGGTCGCAAGTGTCACACATTAACACTTACTACAGGCTGTATGTTAGTCGTAAGTGACACACATTAACACTTACTACCGGCTGTATGTTAGTCGCAAGTGTCACACATTAACACTTACTACCGGCTGTATGTTAGTCGTAAGTGTCACACATTAACACTTACCACCGGCTGTATGTTGGTCGCACGTGTCACACATTAACACTTACTACCGGCTGTATGTTAGTCGTAAGTGACACATTAACACTTACTACCGGCTGTATGTTGGTCGTAAGTGTCACACATTAACACTTATTACAGGCTGTATGTTAGTCGCAAGTGTCACACATTAACACTTACTACCGGCTGTATGTTGGTCGTAAGTGACACACATCAACACTTATTACAGGCTGTATGTTAGTCGCAAGTGACACACATTAACACTTACTACAGGCTGTATGTTGGTCGTAAGTGTCACACATTAACACTTACTACCGGCTGTATGTTGGTCATAAGTGACACACATTAACACTTACTACCGGCTGTATGTTAGTCGTAAGTGACACACATTAACACTTACTACCGGCTGTATGTTAGTCGCAAGTGTCACACATTAACACTTACTACCGGCTGTATGTTAGTCGTAAGTGACACACATCAACACTTACTACCGGCTGTATGTTAGTCGCAAGTGACACACATTAGCACTTACTGCCGGCTGTATGTTAGTCGTAAGTGACACACATTAACACTTACTACAGGCTGTATGTTAGTCGCAAGTGACACACATCAACACTTACTACCGGCTGTATGTTAGTCGTAAGTGTCACACATTAACACTTACCACCGGTTGTATGTTGGTCGCACGTGTCACACATAACACTTACTACCGGCTGTATGTTAGTCGTAAGTGACACATTAACACTTACTACCGGCTGTATGTTGGTCGTAAGTGTCACACATTAACACTTATTACAGGCTGTATCTTAGTCGTAAGTGACACACATTAACACTTACTACCGGCTGTATGTTGGTCGTAAGTGACACACATCAACACTTATTACAGGCTGTATGTTAGTCGTAAGTGACACACATAAACACTTACTACAGGCTGTATGTTGGTCGTAAGTGTCACACATTAACACTTACTACCGGCTGTATGTTAGTCGCAAGTGACACACATTAACACTTACTACCGGCTGTATGTTGGTCGTAAGTGTCACACATTAACACTTACTACCGGCTGTATGTTGGTCGCAAGTGTCACACATTAACACTTACTACAGGCTGTATGTTAGTCGTAAGTGACACACATTAACACTTACTACCGGCTGTATGTTAGTCGCAAGTGTCACACATTAACACTTACTACCGGCTGTATGTTAGTCGTAAGTGTCACACATTAACACTTACTACCAGCTGTATGTTAGTCGCAAGTGTCACACAACAACACTTACTACCGGCTGTATGTTGGTCGTAAGTGACATACATCAACACTTATTACAGGCTGTATGTTAGTCGCAAGTGACACACATTAACACTTACTACAGGCTGTATGTTGGTCGTAAGTGTCACACATTAACACTTACTACCGGCTGTATGTTGGTCATAAGTGACACACATCAACACTTACTACAGGCTGTATGTTAGTCGTAAGTGACACACATTAACACTTACTACCGGCTGTATGTTAGTCGCAAGTGTCACACATTAACACTTACTACCGGCTGTATGTTAGTCGTAAGTGACACACATCAACACTTACTACCGGCTGTATGTTAGTCGCAAGTGACACACATTAACACTTACTACCGGCTGTATGTTAGTCGTAAGTGACACACATTAACACTTACTACAGGCTGTATGTTAGTCGCAAGTGACACACATTAACACTTACTACCGGCTGTATGTTAGTCGTAAGTGTCACACATTAACACTTACCACCGGCTGTATGTTGGTCGCACGTGTCACACATTAACACTTACTACCGGCTGTATGTTAGTCGTAAGTGACACACATTAACACTTACTACCGGCTGTATGTTGGTCGTAAGTGTCACACATTAACACTTATTACAGGCTGTATGTTAGTCGTAAGTGACACACATCAACACTTATTACAGGCTGTATGTTAGTCGTAAGTGACACACATAAACACTTACTACAGGCTGTATGTTGGTCGTAAGTGTCACACATTAACACTTACTACCGGCTGTATGTTAGTCGCAAGTGACACACATTAACACTTACTACCGGCTGTATGTTAGTCGCAAGTGTCACACATTAACACTTACTACCGGCTGTATGTTGGTCGTAAGTGTCACACATTAACACTTACTACCGGCTGTATGTTGGTCGCAAGTGTCACACATTAACACTTACTACAGGCTGTATGTTAGTCGTAAGTGACACACATTAACACTTACTACCGACTGTATGTTAGTCGTAAGTGACACACATTAACACTTACTACCGGCTGTATGTTAGTTGTAAGTGTCACACATTAACACTTACTACCGGCTGTATGTTAGTCGCAAGTGACACACATTAACACTTACTACCGGCTGTATGTTAGTCGTAAGTGACACACATTAACACTTACTACCGGCTGTATGTTGGTCGCAAGTGTCACACTTAAGCACTCACTACCGGCTGTATGTTAGTCGCAAGTGTCACACATTAACACTTACTACCGGCTGTATGTTAGTAGCAAGTGACACACATTAACACTTACTGCCGGCTGTATGTTAGTCGCAAGTGACACACATTAACACTTACTACAGGCTGTATGTTAGTCGCAAGTGTCACACATTAACACTTACTACCGGCTGTATGTTAGTCGCAAGTGACACACATTAACACTTACTACCGGCTGTATGTTAGTCGTAAGTGACACACATTAACACTTACTACAGGCTGTATGTTGGTCGCAAGTGACACACATTAACACTTACTACCGGCTGTATGTTAGTCGTAAGTGTCACACATGAACACTTACTACCGGCTGTATGTTGGTCGCAAGTGACACACATTAACTCTTTCTACCAGCTGTATGTTAGTCGCAAGTGACACACATTAACACTAACTACCGGCTGTATGTTAGTCGTAAGTGACACACATTAACACTTACTACCAGCTGTATGTTTGTCGTAAGTGACACACATTAACACTTACTACCGGCTGTATGTTAGTCGTAAGTGACACACATTAACACTTACTACCGGCTGTATGTTAGTCGTAAGTGACACACATTAACACTTACCACAGGC
Source organism: Haliotis asinina (assembly GCF_037392515.1). Classification (NCBI taxonomy): domain Eukaryota; kingdom Metazoa; phylum Mollusca; class Gastropoda; order Lepetellida; family Haliotidae; genus Haliotis; species Haliotis asinina. The sequence continues at coordinate 54,788,659 of NC_090292.1, forward strand.
TGTATGTTGGTCGCAAGTGACACACATTAACACTTACCACCGGCTGTATGTTAGTCGTAAGTGTCACACATCAACACTTACTACCGGCTGTATGTTGGTCGCAAGTGACACACATTAACACTTTCTACCAGCTGTATGTTAGTCGCAAGTGACACACATTAACACTTACTACCGGCTGTATGTTAGTCGTATGTGTCACACATTAACACTTTCTACCAGCTGTATGTTGGTCGTAAGTGACACACATTAACACTTACTACCGGCTGTATGTTAGTCGTAAGTGACACACATTAACACTTACCACAGGCTGTATGTTAGTCGCAAGTGACGCACATTAACACTTACTACCGGCTGTATGTTAGTCGTAAGTGTCACACATTAACACTTACTACCGGCTGTATGTTGGTCGTAAGTGTCACACATTAACACTTACTACCGGCTGTATGTTAGTCGTAAGTGACACACATTAACACTTACTACTGGCTGTATGTTAGTCGTAAGTGACACACATTAACACTTACTACCGGCTGTATGTTAGTCGCAAGTGTCACACATTAACACTTACTACCGGCTGTATGTCAGTCGTATGTGACACACATCAACACTTACTACCGGCTGTATGTTAATCGCAAGTGACACACATTATCACTTACTACCGGCTGTATGTTAGTCGTAAGTGACACACATTAACACTTACTACAGGCTGTATGTTGGTCGCAAGTGACACACATTAACACTTACTGCCGGCTGTATGTTAGTCGTAAGTGTCACACATCAACACTTACTACCGGCAATATGTTGGTCGCAAGTGACACACATTAACACTTTCTACCAGCTGTATGTTAGTCGCAAGTGACACACATTAACACTTACTACCGGCTGTATGTTAGTCGCAAGTGACACACATTAACACTTTCTACCAGCTGTATGTTAGTCGCAAGTGACACACATTAACACTTACTACCGGCTGTATGTTAGTCGCAAGTGACACACATTAACACTTACTACCAGCTGTTTGTTAGTCGTAAGTGACACACATTAACACTTACTACAGGCTGTATGCTAGTCGTAAGTGACACACATTATCACTTACTACCGGCTGTATGTTAGTCGTAAGTGACACACATTAACACTTACCACAGGCTGTGTGTTGGTCGCAAGTGACACACATTAACACTTACTACCGGCTCTATGTTAGTCGTAAGTGTCACACATCAACACTTACTACCGGCTGTATGTTGGTCGCAAGTGACACACATTAACACTTACTACCGGCTGTATGTTAGTCGTAAGTGACACACATTAACACTTACTACCGGCTGTATGTTAGTCGTAAGTGACACACATTAACACTTACCACAGGCTGTATGTTAGTTGCAAGTGTCACACATTAACACTTACTACCGGCTGTATGTTAGTCGTAAGTGACACACATCAACACTTACTACCGGCTGTATGTTAGTCGCAAGTGACACACATTAACACTTACTACCGGCTGTATGTTTGTCGTAAGTGACACACATTAACACTTACTAGAGTCTGTATGTTAGTCGCAAGTGACACACATTAACACTTACTACCGGCTGTATGTTAGTCGTAAGTGTCACACATTAACACTTACTACCGGCTGTATGTTGGTCGCACGTGTCACACATTAACACTTACTACCGGCTGTATGTTAGTCGTAAGTGACACACATTAACACTTACTACCGGCTGGATGTTGGTCGAAAGTGTCACACATTAACACTTATTACAGGCTGTATGTTAGTCGTAAGTGACACACATTAACACTTACTACCGGCTGTATGTTGGTCGTAAGTGACACACATCAACACTTATTACAGGCTGTATGTTAGTCGTAAGTGACACACATTAACACTTACTACCGACTGTATGTTAGTCGTAAGTGACACACATTAACACTTACTACCGGCTGTATGTTGGTCGCAAGTGACACACATTAACACTTACTACCGGCTGTATGTTAGTAGTAAGTGACACACATTAACACTTACTACCGGCTGTATGTTGGTCGCAAGTGACACACATTAACACTTTCTACCAGCTGTATGTTAGTCGCAAGTGACACACATTAACACTTACTACCGGCTGTATGTTAGTCGTAAGTGTCACACATTAACACTTACTACCAGATGTATGTTAGTCGTAAGTGACACACATTAACACTTACTACCAGCTGTATGTTAGTCGCAAGTGACACACATTAACACTTACTACCGGTTGTATGTTAGTCGCAAGTGTCACACATTAACACTTACTACCGGCTGTATGTTAGTCGTAAGTGACACACATTAACACTTACTACTGGCTGTATGTTAGTCGTAAGTGACACACATTAACACTTACTACCGGCTGTATGTTAGTCGCAAGTGTCACACATTAACACTTACTACCGGCTGTATGTCAGTCGTATGTGACACACATCAACACTTACTACCGGCTGTATGTTAATCGCAAGTGACACACATTATCACTTACTACCGGCTGTATGTTAGTCGTAAGTGACACACATTAACACTTACTACAGGCTGTATGTTGGTCGCAAGTGACACACATTAACACTTACTGCCGGCTGTATGTTAGTCGTAAGTGTCACACATCAACACTTACTACCGGCTGTATGTTGGTCGCAAGTGACACACATTAACACTTTCTACCAGCTGTATGTTAGTCGCAAGTGACACACATTAACACTTACTACCGGCTGTATGTTAGTCGCAAGTGACACACATTAACACTTTCTACCAGCTGTATGTTAGTCGCAAGTGACACACATTAACACTTACCACCGGCTGTATGTTAGTCGTAAGTGACACACATTAACACTTACTACCAGCTGTTTGTTAGTCGTAAGTGACACACATTAACACTTACTACAGGCTGTATGCTAGTCGTAAGTGACACACATTATCACTTACTACCGGCTGTATGTTAGTCGTAAGTGACACACATTAACACTTACCACAGGCTGTATGTTGGTCGCAAGTGACACACATTAACACTTACTACCGGCTCTATGTTAGTCGTAAGTGTCACACATCAACACTTACTACCGGCTGTATGTTGGTCGCAAGTGACACACATTAACACTTACTACCGGCTGTATGTTAGTCGTAAGTGACACACATTAACACTTACTACCGGCTGTATGTTAGTCGTAAGTGACACACATTAACACTTACCACAGGCTGTATGTTAGTTGCAAGTGTCACACATTAACACTTACTACCGGCTGTATGTTAGTCGTAAGTGACACACATCAACACTTACTACCGGCTGTATGTTAGTCGCAAGTGACACACATTAACACTTACTACCGGCTGTATGTTTGTCGTAAGTGACACACATTAACACTTACTAGAGTCTGTATGTTAGTCGCAAGTGACACACATTAACACTTACTACCGGCTGTATGTTAGTCGTAAGTGTCACACATTAACACTTACTACCGGCTGTATGTTGGTCGCACGTGTCACACATTAACACTTACTACCGGCTGTATGTTAGTCGTAAGTGACACACATTAACACTTACTACCGGCTGGATGTTGGTCGAAAGTGTCACACATTAACACTTATTACAGGCTGTATGTTAGTCGTAAGTGACACACATTAACACTTACTACCGACTGTATGTTAGTCGTAAGTGACACACATTAACACTTACTACCGGCTGTATGTTGGTCGCAAGTGACACACATTAACACTTACTACCGGCTGTATGTTAGTAGTAAGTGACACACATTAACACTTACTACCGGCTGTATGTTGGTCGCAAGTGACACACATTAACACTTTCTACCAGCTGTATGTTAGTCGCAAGTGACACACATTAACACTTACTACCGGCTGTATGTTAGTCGTAAGTGTCACACATTAACACTTACTACCAGATGTATGTTAGTCGTAAGTGACACACATTAACACTTACTACCAGCTGTATGTTAGTCGCAAGTGACACACATTAACACTTACTACCGGCTGTATGTTAGTCGCAAGTGTCACACATTAACACTTACTACCGGCTGTATGTTAGTCGCAAGTGACACACATTAACACTTACTACCGGCTGTATGTTAGTCGTAAGTGACACACATTAACACTTTCTACCGGTTGTATGTTGGTCGCAAGTGTCACACATTAACACTTACTACCGGCTGTATGTTAGTCGCAAGTGTCACACATTAACACTTCCTACCGGCTGTATGTTAGTAGCAAGTGACACACATTAACACTTACTACCGGCTGTATGTTTGTCGCAAGTGACACACATTAACACTTACTACCGGCTGTATGTTAGTCGCAAGTGTCACACATTAACACTTACTACAGGCTGTATGTTAGTCGCAAGTGACACACATTAACACTTACTACCGGCTGTATGTTAGTCGTAAATGACACACATTAACACTTACTACCGGCTGTATGTTGGTCGCAAGTGTCACACATTAACACTTACTACCGGCTGTATGTTAGTCGCAAGTGTCACACATTAACACTTCCTACCGGCTGTACGTTAGTAGCAAGTGACACACATTAACACTTACTACCGGCTGTATGTTTGTCGCAAGTGACACACATTAACACTTACTACCGGCTGTATGTTGGTCGCAAGTGTCACACATTAACACTTACTACCGGCTGTATGTTAGTCGTAAGTGTCACACATCAACACTTACTACCGGCTGTATGTTGGTCGTAAGTGACATACATCAACACTTATTACAGGCTGTATGTTAGTCGCAAGTGACACACATTAACACTTACTACAGGCTGTATGTTGGTCGTAAGTGTCACACATTAACACTTACTACCGGCTGTATGTTGGTCATAAGTGACACACATCAACACTTACTGCAGGCTGTATGTTAGTCGTAAGTGACACACATTAACACTTACTACCGGCTGTATGTTAGTCGCAAGTGTCACACATTAACACTTACTACCGGCTGTATGTTAGTCGTAAGTGACACACATCAACACTTACTACCGGCTGTATGTTAGTCGCAAGTGACACACATTAACACTTACTACCGGCTGTATGTTAGTCGTAAGTGACACACATTAACACTTACTACAGGCTGTATGTTAGTCGCAAGTGACACACATTAACACTTACTACCGGCTGTATGTTAGTCGTAAGTGTCACACATTAACACTTACCACCGGCTGTATGTTGGTCGCACGTGTCACACATTAACACTTACTACCGGCTGTATGTTAGTCGTAAGTGACACACATTAACACTTACTACCGGCTGTATGTTGGTCGTAAGTGTCACACATTAACACTTACTACCGGCTGTATGTTAGTCGTAAGTGACACACATTAACACTTACTACAGGCTGTATGTTAGTCGTAAGTGACACACATTAACACTTACTACCGACTGTATGTTAGTCGTAAGTGACACACATTAACACTTACTACCGGCTGTATGTTAGTTGTAAGTGTCACACATTAACACTTACTACCGGCTGTATGTTAGTCGCAAGTGACACACATTAACACTTACTACCGGCTGTATGTTAGTCGTAAGTGACACACATTAACACTTACTACCGGCTGTATGTTGGTCGCAAGTGTCACACTTAAACACTCACTACCGGCTGTATGTTAGTCGCAAGTGTCACACATTAACACTTACTACCGGCTGTATGTTAGTAGCAAGTGACACACATTAACACTTACCACAGGCTGTATGTTAGTCGCAAGTGACACACATTAACACTTACTACAGGCTGTATGTTAGTCGCAAGTGTCACACATTAACACTTACTACCGGCTGTATGTTAGTCGCAAGTGACACACATTAACACTTACTACCGGCTGTATGTTAGTCGTAAGTGACACACATTAACACTTACTACAGGCTGTATGTTGGTCGCAAGTGACACACATTAACACTTACTGCAGGCTGTATGTTAGTCGTAAGTGTCACACATTAACACTTACTACCGGCTGTATGTTGGTCGCAAGTGACACACATTAACACTTTCTACCAGCTGTATGTTAGTCGCAAGTGACACACATTAACACTAACTACCGGCTGTATGTTAGTCGTAAGTGACACACATTAACACTTACTACCAGCTGTATGTTAGTCGTAAGTGACACACATTAACACTTACTACCGGCTGTATGTTAGTCGTAAGTGACACACATTAACACTTACTACCGGCTGTATGTTAGTCGTAAGTGACACACATTAACACTTACCACCGGCTGTATGTTAGTCGTAAGTGTCACACATCAACACTTTCTACCGGCTGTATTTTGGTCGCAAGTGACACACATTAACACTTTCTACCAGCTGTATGTTAGTCGCAAGTGACACACATTAACACTTACTACCGGCTGTATGTTAGTCGTATGTGTCACACATTAACACTTTCTACCAGCTGTATGTTGGTCGTAAGTGACACACATTAACACTTACTACCGGCTGTATGTTAGTCGTAAGTGACACACATTAACACTTACCACAGGCTGTATGTTAGTCGCAAGTGACGCACATTAACACTTACTACCGGCTGTATGTTAGTCGTAAGTGTCACACATTAACACTTACTACCGGCTGTATGTTGGTCGTAAGTGTCACACATTAACACTTACTACCGGCTGTATGTTAGTCGTAAGTGACACACATTAACACTTACTACTGGCTGTATGTTAGTCGTAAGTGACACACATTAACACTTACTACCGGCTGTATGTTAGTCGCAAGTGTCACACATTAACACTTACTACCGGCTGTATGTCAGTCGTATGTGACACACATCAACACTTACTACCGGCTGTATGTTAGTCGCAAGTGACACACATTATCACTTACTACCTGCTGTATGTTAGTCGTAAGTGACACACATTAACACTTACTACAGGCTGTATGTTGGTCGCAAGTGACACACATTAACACTTACTGCCGGCTGTATGTTAGTCGTAAGTGTCACACATCAACACTTACTACCGGCTGTATGTTGGTCGCAAGTGACACACATTAACACTTTCTACCAGCTGTATGTTAGTCGCAAGTGACACTCATTAACACTTACTACCGGCTGTATGTTAGTCGCAAGTGACACACATTAACACTTTCTACCAGCTGTATGTTAGTCGCAAGTGACACACATTAACACTTACTACCGGCTGTATGTTAGTCGTAAGTGACACACATTAACACTTACTACCAGCTGTATGTTAGTCGTAAGTGACACACATTAACACTTACTACAGGCTGTATGCTAGTCGTAAGTGACACACATTAACACTTACTACCGGCTGTATGTTAGTCGTAAGTGACACACATTAACACTTACCACAGGCTGTATGTTGGTCGCAAGTGACACACATTAACACTTACTACCGGCTCTATGTTAGTCGTAAGTGTCACACATCAACACTTACTACCGGCTGTATGTTGGTCGCAAGTGACACACATTAACACTTACTACCGGCTGTATGTTAGTCGTAAGTGACACACATTAACACTTACTACCGGCTGTATGTTAGTCGTAAGTGACACACATTAACACTTACCACAGGCTGTATGTTAGTCGCAAGTGTCACACATTAACACTTACTACCGGCTGTATGTTAGTCGTAAGTGACACACATCAACACTTACTACCGGCTGTATGTTAGTCGCAAGTGACACACATTAACACTTACTACCGGCTGTATGTTTGTCGTAAGTGACACACATTAACACTTACTAGAGTCTGTATGTTAGTCGCAAGTGACACACATTAACACTTACTACCGGCTGTATGTTAGTCGTAAGTGTCACACATTAACACTTACTACCGGCTGTATGTTGGTCGCACGTGTCACACATTAACACTTACTACCGGCTGTGTTAGTCGTAAGTGACACACATTAACACTTACTACCGGCTGTATGTTGGTCGAAAGTGTCACACATTAACACTTATTACAGGCTGTATGTTAGTCGTAAGTGACACACATTAACACTTACTACCTGCTGTATGTTGGTCGTAAGTGACACACATCAACACTTATTACAGGCTGTATGTTAGTCGTAAGTGACACACATTAACACTTACTACCGACTGTATGTTAGTCGTAAGTGACACACATTAACACTTACTACCGGCTGTATGTTAGTTGTAAGTGTCACACATTAACACGTACTACCGGCTGTATGTTGGTCGCAAGTGACACACATTAACACTTACTACCGGCTGTATGTTAGTAGTAAGTGACACACATTAACACTTACTACCGGCTGTATGTTGGTCGCAAGTGTCACACATTAACACTTACTACCGGCTGTATGTTAGTCGCAAGTGTCACACATTAACACTTCCTAGAGGCTGTATGTTAGTCGCAAGTGACACACATTAACACTTACTACCGGCTGTATGTTAGTCGCAAGTGACACACATTAACACTTACTACCGGCTGTATGTTAGTCGCAAGTGTCACGCATTAACACTTACTACCGGCTGTATGTTAGTCGCAAGTGACACACATTAACACTTACTACCGGCTGTATGTTAGTCGTAAGTGACACACATTAACACTTACTACAGGCTGTATGTTGGTCGCAAGTGACACACATTAACACTTACTACCGGCTGTATGTTAGTCGCAAGTGTCACACATCAACACTTACTACCGGCTGTATGTTGGTCGCAAGTGTCACACATTAACACTTTCTACCAGCTGTATGTTAGTCGCAAGTGACACACATTAACACTTACTACCGGCTGTATGTTAGTCGTAAGTGACACACATTAACACTTACTACCAGCTGTATGTTGGTCGTAAGTGACACACATTAACACTTACTACCGGCTGTATGTTAGTCGTAAGTGACACACATTAACACTTACTACCTGCTGTATGTTAGTCGTAAGTGACACACATTAACACTTACCACAGGCTGTATGTTGGTCGCAAGTGACACACATTAACACTTACTACCGGCTGTATGTTAGTCGTAAGTGTCACACATCAACACTTACTACCGGCTGTATGTTGGTCGCAAGTGACACACATTAACACTTTCTACCAGCTGTATGTTAGTCGCAAGTGACACACATTAACACTTACTACCGGCTGTATGTTAGTCGTAAGTGTCACACATTAACACTTACTACCAGATGTATGTTAGTCGTAAGTGACACACATTAACACTTACTACCAGCTGTATGTTAGTCGCAAGTGACACACATTAACACTTACTACCGGCTGTATGTTAGTCGCAAGTGTCACACATTAACACTTACTACCGGCTGTATGTTAGTCGCAAGTGACACACATTAACACTTACTACCGGCTGTATGTTAGTCGTAAGTGACACACATTAACACTTTCTACCGGTTGTATGTTGGTCGCAAGTGTCACACATTAACACTTACTACCGGCTGTATGTTAGTCGCAAGTGTCACACATTAACACTTCCTACCGGCTGTATGTTAGTAGCAAGTGACACACATTAACACTTACTACCGGCTGTATGTTTGTCGCAAGTGACACACATTAACACTTACTACCGGCTGTATGTTAGTCGCAAGTGTCACACATTAACACTTACTACAGGCTGTATGTTAGTCGCAAGTGACACACATTAACACTTACTACCGGCTGTATGTTAGTCGTAAATGACACACATTAACACTTACTACCGGCTGTATGTTGGTCGCAAGTGTCACACATTAACACTTACTACCGGCTGTATGTTAGTCGCAAGTGTCACACATAAACACTTCCTACCGGCTGTACGTTAGTAGCAAGTGACACACATTAACACTTACTACCGGCTGTATGTTAGTCGCAAGTGACACACATTAACACTTACTACCGGCTGTATGTTAGTCGCAAGTGTCACACATTAACACTTACTACCGGCTGTATGTTAGTCGCAAGTGACACACATTAACACTTACTACCGGCTGTATGTTAGTCGTAAGTGACACACATGAACACTTACTACCGGCTGTATGTTAGTCGTAAGTGTCACACATCAACACTTACTACCGGCTGTATGTTGGTCGCAAGTGACACACATTAACACTTTCTACCAGCTGTATGTTAGTCGCAAGTGACACACATAAACACTTACTACCGGTTGTATGTTAGTCGTAAGTGACACACATTAACACTTACTACCAGCTGTATGTTGGTTGTAAGTGACACACATTAACACTTACTACAGGCTGTATGTTGGTCGTAAGTGACACACATTAACACTTACCACCGGCTGTATGTTAGTCGTAAGTGACACACATTAACACTTACCACAGGCTGTATGTTGGTCGCAAGTGACACACATTAACACTTACTACCGGCTGTATGTTAGTCGTAAGTGTCACACATCAACACTTACTACCGGCTGTATGTTGGTCGCAAGTGACACACATTAACACTTTCTACCAGCTGTATGTTAGTCGCAAGTGACACACATTAACACTTACTACCGGCTGTATGTTAGTCGTAAGTGACACACATTAACACTTACTACCAGCTGTATGTTAGTCGTAAGTGACACACATTAACACTTACTAAAGGCTGTATGTTAGTCGTAAGTGACACACATTAACACTTACTACCGGCTGTATGTTAGTCGCAAGTGACACACATAAACACTTACTACCGGCTGTATGTTAGTCGCAAGTGTAACACATTAACACTTACTACCGGCTGTATGTTAGTCGCAAGTGACACACATTAACACTTACTACCGGCTGTATGTTAGTCGTAAGTGACACACATTAACACTTACTACAGGCTGTATGTTGGTCGCAAGTGACACACATTAACACTTACTACCGGCTGTATGTTAGTCGTAAGTGTCACACATCAACACTTACTACCGGCTGTATGTTGGTCGCAAGTGACACACATTAACACTTTCTACCAGCTGTATGTTAGTCGTAAGTGACACACATTAACACTTACTACCGGCTGTATGTTGGTCGTAAGTGTCACACATTAACACTTATTACAGGCTGTATGTTAGTCGTAAGTGACACACATTAACACTTACTACCAGCTGTATGTTAGTCGTAAGTGACACACATCAACACTTATTACAGGCTGTATGTTAGTCGTAAGTGACACACATTAACACTTACTACAGGCTGTATGTTGGTCGTAAGTGTCACACATTAACACTTACTACCGGCTGTATGTTAGTCGCAAGTGACACACATTAACACTTACTACCGGCTGTATGTTAGTCGCAAGTGTCACACATTAACACTTACTACCGGCTGTATGTTGGTCGCAAGTGTCACACATTAACACTTACTACCGGCTGTATGTTAGTCGTAAGTGACACACATTAACACTTACTACCAGCTGTATGTTGGTCGTAAGTGACACACATCAACACTTATTACAGGCTGTATGTTAGTCGTAAGTGACACACATTAACACTTACTACAGGCTGTATGTTGGTCGTAAGTGTCACACATTAACACTTACTACCGGCTGTATGTTAGTCGCAAGTGACACACATTAACACTTACTACCGGCTGTATGTTAGTCGTAAGTGTCACACATTAACACTTACTACCGGCTGTATGTTGGTCGCAAGTGTCACACATTAACACTTACTACAGGCTGTATGTTAGTCGTAAGTGACACACATTAACACTTACTACCGGCTGTATGTTAGTTGTAAGTGTCACACATTAACACTTTCTACCGGCTGTATGTTGGTCGCAAGTGACACACATTAACACTTACTACCGGCTGTATGTTAGTCGTAAGTGACACACATTAACACTTACTACCGGCTGTATGTTGGTCGGAAGTGTCACACATTAACACTTACTACCGGCTGTATGTTAGTCGCAAGTGTCACACATCAACACTTCCTACCGGCTGTATGTTTGTAGCAAGTGACACACATTAACACTTACTACCGGCTGTATGTTAGTCGCAAGTGACACACATTAACACTTACTACCGGCTGTATGTTAGTCGTAAGTGTCACACATCAACACTTACTACCGGCTGTATGTTGGTCGCAAGTGACACACATTAACACTTTCTACCAGCTGTATGTTAGTCGCAAGTGACACACATTAACACTTACTACCGGCTGTATGTTAGTCGCAAGTGTCACACATTAACACTTACTACCAGCTGTTTGTTAGTCGTAAGTGACACACATTAACACTTTTTACCGGCTGTATGTTAGTCGTAAGTGACACACATTAACACTTACTACCGGCTGTATGTTGGTCGCAAGTGACACACATTAACACTTACTACCGGCTGTATGTTAGTCGCAAGTGTCACACATTAACACTTTCTACCGGCTGTATGTTGGTCGCAAGTGACACACATTAACACTTACTACCGGCTGTATGTTAGTCGTAAGTGACACACATTAACACCTACTACCGGCTGTATGTTGGTTGCAAGTGACACACATTAACACTTACTACCGGCTGTATGTTAGTCGTAAGTGTCACACATCAACACTTACTACCGGCTGTATGTTGGTCGCAAGTGACACACATTAACACTTTCTACCAGCTGTATGTTAGTCGTAAGTGACACACATTAACACTTACTACCGGCTGTATGTTGGTCGCAAGTGACACACATTAACACTTACTACCGGCTGTATGTTAGTCGCAAGTGTCACACATTAACACTTTCTACCGGCTGTATGTTGGTCGCAAGTGACACACATTAACACTTACTACCGGCTGTATGTTAGTCGTAAGTGACACACATTAACACTTACTACCGGCTGTATGTTGGATGCAAGTGACACACATTAACACTTACTACCGGCTGTATGTTAGTCGTAAGTGTCACACATCAACACTTACTAAAGGCTGTATGTTGGTCGCAAGTGACACACATTAACACTTTCTACCAGCTGTATGTTAGTCGCAAGTGACACACATTAACACTTACTACCGGCTGTATGTTAGTCGTAAGTGACACACATTAACACTTACTACCAGCTGTATGTTAGTCGTAAGTGACACACATTAACACTTACTACCGGCTGTATGTTAGTCGTAAGTGACACACATTAGCACTTACCACAGGCTGTATGTTGGTCGCAAGTGACACACATTAACACTTACTACCGGCTGTATGTTAGTCGTAAGTGTCACACATCAACACTTACTACCGGCTGTATGTTGGTCGCAAGTGACACACATTAACACTTTCTACCAGCTGTATGTTAGTCGCAAGTGACACACATTAACACTTACTACCGGCTGTATGTTAGTCGTAAGTGTCACACATCAACACTTACTACCAGCTGTATGTTAGTCGTAAGTGACACACATTAACACTTACTACCGGCTGTATGTTAGTCGTAAGTGACACACATTAACACTTACTACCGGCTGTATGTTAGTCGTAAGTGACACACATTAACACTTACCACAGGCTGTATGTTAGTCGCAAGTGACACACATTAACACTTACTACCGGCTGTATGTTAGTCGTAAGTGTCACACATTAACACTTACTACCGGCTGTATGTTGGTCGTAAGTGTCACACATTAACACTTACTACCGGCTGTATGTTAGTCGTAAGTGACACACATTAACACTTACTACTGGCTGTATGTTAGTCGTAAGTGACACACATCAACACTTACTACCGGCTGTATGTTAGTCGCAAGTGTCACACATTAACACTTACTACCGGCTGTATGTTAGTCGTATGTGACACACATTAACACTTAATACCGGCTGTATGTTTGTCGCAAGTGACACACATTAACACTTACTACCGGCTGTATGTTAGTCGTAAGTGACACACATTAACACTTACCACAGGCTGTATGTTAGTCGCAAGTGACACACATTAACACTTACTACCGCCTGTATGTTAGTCGTAAGTGTCACACATTAACACTTACTACCGGCTGTATGTTGGTCGTAAGTGTCACACATTAACACTTACTACCGTCTGTATGATAGTCGTAAGTGTCACACATTAACACTTCCTACTGGCTGTATGTTAGTCGTAAGTGACACACATTAACACTTACTACCGGCTGTATGTTTGTCGTTTGTGACACACATTAACACTTACTACCGGCTGTATGTTGGTCGTAAGTGTCACACATTAACACTTTCTACCGGCTGTATGTTAGTCGTAAGTGACACACATTAACACTTACTACTGGCTGTATGTTAGTCATAAGTGACACACATTAACACTTACTACCGGCTGCATCTTAGTCGCAAGTGACACACATTAACACTTACTACCGGCTGTATGTTAGTCGTAAGTGTCACACATTAACACTTACTACCGGCTGTATGTTAGTCGTAAGTGACACACATTAACACTTACTACCGGCTGTATGTTGGTCGTAAGTGTCACACATTAACACTTACTTCCGGCTGTATGTTAGTCGTAAGTGACACACATTAACACTTACTACCGGCTGTATGTTAGTCGCAAGTGACACACATTAACACTTACTACCGGCTGTATGTTGGTCGCAAGTGACACACATTAACACTTACTACCGACTGTATGTTGGTCGTAAGTGTCACACATTAACACTTACTGCCGGCTGTATGTTAGTCGCAAGTGACACACATTAACACTTACTACCGGCTGTATGTTAGTCGCAAGTGTCACACATTAACACTTACTACCGGCTGTATGTTAGTCGTAAGTGTCACACATTAACACTTGCTACCGGCTGTATGTTAGTCGTAAGTGTCACACATTAACACTTTCTACCGGCTGTATGTTAGTCGTAAGTGTCACACATTAACACTTACCACAGGCTGTATGTTGGTCGTAAGTGTCACACATTAAAACTTACTACCGGCTGTATGTTAGTCGTAAGTGTCACACATTAACACTTACTACCGGCTGTATGTTGGTCGTAAGTGTCACACATTAACACTTACTACCGGCTCTATGTCCGTGGTAAGTGTTACACATTAACATTTACTACCGGCTGTATGTTCGTCGTAAGTGTCACACATTAACACTTACTACCGGATGTTTGTTAGTCGTAAGTGTCACACATTAACACTTACTGCCGGCTGTATGTTAGTCGTAAGTGTCACACATTAACACTTACTACCGGCTGTATGTTAGTCGTAAGTGTCACACATTAACACTTACTACCGGCTGTATGTTAGTCGTAAGTGACACACATTAACACTTACTACCGGCTGTATGTTAGTCGTTAGTGTCACACATTAACACTTACTACCGGCTGTATGTTGGTCGTAAGTGACAGACATTAACACTTACTACCGGCTGTATGTTTGTCGTAAGTGTCACACATTAACAATTACTACCGGCTGTATGTTGGTCGTAAGTGAAACACATTAACACTTACTACCGGCTGTATGTTGGTCGTAAGTGTCACACATAAACACTTACTACCGGCTGTATGTTGGTCGTAAGTGTCACAAATTAACACTTACTACCGGCTGTATGCTAGTCGTAAGTGACACACATTAGCACTTACTACTGGCTGTATATTAATCGTAAGTGACACACATTAACAATTACTACAGGCTGTATGTTAGTCGCAAGTGTCACACATTAACACTTACTACCGGCTGTATGTTAGTCGTATGTGACACACATTAACACTTACTACCGGCTGTATGTTGGTCGTAAGTGTCACACATTAACACTTACTACCGGCTGTATGTTAGTCGTAAGTGTCACACATTAACACTTACTACCGGCTGTATGTTGGTCGAAAGTGTCGCACATTAACACTTACTACCGGCTGTATGTTAGTCGTAAGTGTCACACATTAACACTTAAAACAGGCTGTATGTTGGTCGTAAGTGTCACACATTAAAACTTACTACCGGCTGTTTGTTAGTCGTAAGTGTCACACATTAACACTTACTACCGGCTGTATGTTGGTCGTAAGTGTCACACATTAACACTTACTACCGGCTCTATGTCCGTCGTAAGTGTCACACATTAACACTTACTACCGGCTGTATGTTCGTCGTAAGTGTCACACATTAACACTTACTACCGGTTGTATGTTAGTCGTAAGTGTGACACATTAACACTTACTACCGGCTGTATGTTAGTCGTAAGTGTCACACATTAACACTTACTACCGGCTGTATGTTAGTCGTAAGTGTCACACATTAACACTTACTACCGGCTGTATGTTAGTCGTAAGTGACACACATTAACACTTACTACCGGCTGTATGTTAGTCGTAAGTGTCACACATTAACACTTACTACCGGCTGTATGTTGGTCGTAAGTGACAGACATTAACACTTACTACCGGCTGTATGTTTGTCGTAAGTATCTCACATTAACAATTACTACCGGCTGTATGTTGGTCGTAAGTGACACACATTAACACTTACTACCGGCTGTATGTTGGTCGTAAGTGTCACACATTAACACTTACTACCGTCTGTATGATAGTCGTAAGTGACACACATTAACACTTACTACTGGTTGTATGTTAGTCGTTAGTGACACACATTAACACTTACTACCGGCTGTATGTTAGTCGTAAGTGACACACATTAACACTTACTACCGGCTGTATGTTGGTCGTAAGTGTCACACATTAACACTTTCTACCGGCTGTATGTTAGTCGTAAGTGACACACATTAACACTTACTACTTGCTGTATGTTAGTCATAAGTGACACACATTAACACTTACTACCGGCTGTATGTTAGTTGCAAGTGACACACATTAACACTTACTACCGGCTGTATGTTAGTCGTAAGTGTCACACATTAACACTTACTACCGGCTGTATGTTAGTCGTAAGTGACACACATTAACACTCACTACCGGCTGTATGTTGGTCGTAAGTGTCACACATTAACACTTACTTCCGGCTGTATGTTAGTCGTAAGTGACACACATTAACACTTACTACCGGCTGTATGTTAGTCGCAAGTGACACACATTAACACTTACTACCGGCTGTATGTTGGTCGCAAGTGACACACATTAACACTTACTACCGGCTGTTTGTTGGTCGTAAGTGTCACACATTAACACTTACTACCGGCTGTATGTTAGCCGCAAGTGACACACATTAACACTTACTACCGGCTGTATGTTAGTCGTAAGTGTCACACATTAACACTTACTACCGGCTGTATGTTAGTCGTAAGTGTCACACATTAACACTTACTACCAGCTGTATGTTGGTCGTAAGTGTCGCACATTAACACTTACTACCGGCTGTATGTTAGTCGTAAGTGTCACACATTAACACTTACCACAGGCTGTATGTTGGTCGTAAGTGTCACACATTAAAACTTACTACCGGCTGTTTGTTAGTCGTAAGTGTCACACATTAACACTTACTACCGGCTGTATGTTGGTCGTAAGTGTCACACATTAACACTTACTACCGGCTCTATGTCCGTCGTAAGTGTCACACATTAACACTTACTACCGGCTGTATGTTCGTCGTAAGTGTCACACATTAACACTTACTACCGGTTGCATGTTAGTCGTAAGTGTGACACATTAACACTTACTACCGGCTGTATGTTAGTCGTAAGTGTCACACATTAACACTTACTACCGGCTGTATGTTAGTCGTAAGTGTCACACATTAACACTTACTACCGGCTGTATGTTAGTCGTAAGTGACACACATTAACACTTACTACCGGCTGTATGTTAGTCGTAAGTGTCACACATTAACACTTACTACCGGCTGTATGTTGGTAGTAAGTGACAGACATTAACACTTACTACCGGCTGTATGTTTGTCGTAAGTGTCACACATTAAAAATTACTACCGGCTGTATGTTAGTCGTAAGTGACACACATTAACACTTACTACCGGCTGTATGTTGGTCGTAAGTGTCACACATTAACACTTACTACCGGCTGTATGTTGGTCGTAAGTGTCACACATTAACACTTACTACCGGCTGTATGTTAGTCGTAAGTGACACACATTAGCACTTACTACTGGCTGTATGTTAGTCGTAAGTGACACACATTAACACTTACTACCGGCTGTATGTTAGTTGCAAGTGACACACATTAACACTTACTACCGGCTGTATGTTAGTCGTAAGTGTCACACATTAACACTTACTACCGGCTGTATGTTAGTCGTAAGTGACACACATTAACACTTACTACAGGCTGTATGTTTGTCGTAAGTGTCACACATTTACACTTACTACCGGCTGTATGTTAGTCGTAAGTGTCACACATTAACACTTACTTCCGGTTGTATGTTAGTCGTAAGTGACACACATTAACACTTACTACAGGCTGTATGTTAGTCGCAAGTGACACACATTAACACTTACTACCGGCTGTATGTTGGTCGTAAGTGTCACACATCAACACTTACTACCGGCTGTATGTTGGTCGCAAGTGACACACATTAACACTTTCTACCAGCTGTATGTTGGTCGCAACTGACACACATTAACACTTACTATCGGCTGTATGTTAGTCGTAAGTGACACACATTAACACTTGCTACCAGCTGTATGTTAGTCGTAAGTGACACACATTAACACTTACTACCGGCTGTATGTTAGTCGTAAGTGACACACATTAACACTTACTACCGGCTGTATGTTAGTCGTAAGTGACACACATCAACACTTACCACAGGCTGTATGTTGGTCGCAAGTGACACACATTAACACTTACTACCGGCTGTATGTTAGTCGTAAGTGTCACACATCAACACTTACTACCGGCTGTATGTTGGTCGCAAGTGACACACATTAACACTTTCTACCAGCTGTATGTTGGTCGCAAGTGACACACATTAACACTTACTACCGGCTGTATGTTAGTCGTAAGTGTCACACATTAACACTTACTACCACCTGTTTGTTAGTCGTAAGTGACACACATTAACACTTTTTACCGGCTGTATGTTAGTCGTAAGTGACACACATTAACACTTACTACCGGCTGTATGTTGGTCGCAAGTGACACACATTAACACTTACTACCGGCTGTATGTTAGTCGCAAGTGTCACACATTAACACTTACTACCGGCTGTATGTTGGTCGTATGTGACACACATTAACACTTACTACCGGCTGTATGTTAGTCGTAAGTGACACACATTAACACTTACCACAGGCTGTATGTTAGTCGCAAGTGACACACATTAACACTTACTACCGGCTGTATGTTAGTCGTAAGTGTCACACATTAACACTTACTACCTGCTGTATGTTAGTCGTAAGTGTCACACATTAACACTTACTGCAGGCTGTATGTTAGTCGTAAGTGACACACATTAACACTTACTACTGGCTGTATGTTAGTCGTAAGTGAAACACATTAACACTTACTACCGGCTGTATGTTAGTCGCAAGTGTCACACATTAACACTTACTACCGGCTGTATGTTAGTCGTATGTGACACACATTAACACTTACTACCGGCTGTATGTTAGTCGCAAGTGACACACATTAACACTTACAACCGGCTGTATGTTAGTCGTAAGTGACACACATTAACACTTACCACAGGCTGTATGTTAGTCGTAAGTGACACACATTAACACTTACTACCGGCTGTATGTTAGTCGCAAGTGACACACATTAACACTTACTACCGGCTGTATGTTGGTCGCAAGTGACACACATTAACACTTACTACCGGCTGTATGTTGGTCGTAAGTGTCACACATTAACACTTA
This sequence comes from Haliotis asinina, assembly GCF_037392515.1. Taxonomy (NCBI): domain Eukaryota; kingdom Metazoa; phylum Mollusca; class Gastropoda; order Lepetellida; family Haliotidae; genus Haliotis; species Haliotis asinina. The sequence continues at coordinate 54,808,317 of NC_090292.1, forward strand.
CTGCCGGCTGTATGTTAGTCGCAAGTGTCACACATTAACACTTACTACCGGCTGTATGTTAGTCGTAAGTGTCACACATTAACACTTTCTAAAGGCTGTATGTTGGTCGTAAGTGTCACACATTAACACTTACCACAGGCTGTATGTTGGTCGTAAGTGTCACACATCAACACTTTCTTCCGGCTGTATGTTAGTCGTAAGTGACACACATTAACACTTACTACTGGCTGTATGTTAGTCGCAAGTGACACACATAAACACTTACTACTGGCTGTATGTTGGTCTCAAGTGACACACATTAACACTTACTACCGGCTGTATGTTGGTCGTAAGTGTCACACATTAACACTTACTACCGGCTGTATGTTCGTCGTAAGTGTCACACATTAACACTTACTACTGGCTGTATGTTAGTCGTAAGTATCACACATTAACACTTACTACCGGCTGTATGTTAGTCGCAAGTGACACACATTAACACTTACTACCGGCTGTATGTTACTCGTAAGTGACACACATTAACACTTACTACATTCTGTATGTTAGTCGCAAGTGACACACATTAACACTTACTACCGGCTGTATTTTGGTCTTAAGTGACACACATTAACACTTACTACCGGCTGTATGTTAGTCGCAAGTGACACACATTAACACTTACTACCGGCTGTATGTTGGTCGCAAGTGACACACATTAACACTTACTACAGGCTGTATGTTAGTCGCAAGTGACACACATTAACACTTACTACCGGCTGTATGTTAGTCGCAAATGACACACATTAACACTTACTACCGGCTGTATGTTAGTCGCAAGTGACACACATTAACACTTACTACCGGCTGTATGTTAGTCGCAAGTGACACACATTAACACTTACTACCGGTTGTATGTTAGTCGTAAGTGACACACATTAACACTTACTACCGGCTGTATGTTAGTCGTAAGTGACACACATTAACACTTACTACCGGCTGTATGTTAGTCGTAAGTGACACACATTAACACTTACTACCGGCTGTATGTTAGTCGTAAGTGACACACATTAACACTTACTACCGACTGTGTGTTAGTCGAAAGTATCACACATTAAAACTTACTACAGGCTGTATGTTAGTCGTAAGTGACACACATTAACACTTACTACCGGCTGTATGTTAGTCGCAAGTGACACACATTAACACTTACTACCGGCTGCATGTTAGTCGTATGTGACACACATTAACACTTACTACCGGCTGTATGTTGGTCGTAAGTGTCACACATTAACACTTACTACCGGCTGTATGTTAGTCGTAAGTGACACACATTAACACTTACTACCGGCTGTATGTTGGTCGTAAGTGACACACATTAACACTTACTATCGGCTGTATGTTGGTCGCAAGTGACACACATTAACACTTACTACCGGCTGTATGTTAGTCGCAAGTGTCACACATTAACACTTACTACCGGCTGTATGTTATTCGTAAGTGACACACATTAACACTTACTACCGTCTGTATGTTAGTCGTAAGTGTCACACACTAACACTTACTACCGGCTGTATGTTAGTCGTAAGTGACACACATTAACACTTACTACCGGCTGTATGTTGGTCGTAAGTGTCACACATTAACACTTTCTTCCGGCTGTATGTTAGTCGTAAGTGACACACATTAACACTTACTACTGGCTGTATGTTAGTCGCAAGTGACACACATTAACACTTACTACTGGCTGTATGTTGGTCGCAAGTGACATACATTAACACTTACTACCGGCTGTATGTTAGTCGCAAGTGTCACACATTAACACTTACTACCGGCTGTATGTTAGTCGCAAGTGACACACATTAACACTTACTACCGGTTGTATGTTGGTCGTAAGTGTCACACATTAACACTTACTACCAGCTGGATGTTGGTCGTAAGCATGACACATTAATACTTAATACCGGCTGTGTGTTGGTCGTAAGCATCACACATTGACACTTACTACCGGCTGTATGTTAGTCGCAAGTGTCACACATTAACACTTACTACCGGCTGTATGTTAGTCGCAAGTGTCACACATTAACACTTACTACCGGCTGTATGTTGGTCGTAAGTGTCACACATTAACACTTACTACCGGCTGTATGTTGGTCGTAAGTGTCACACATTAACACTTACTACCGGCTGTATGTTGGTCGTAAGTGTCACATATGAACACTTACTACCGGCTGTATGTTAGTCGCAAGTGTCACACATTAACACTTACTACCGGCTGTATGTTGGTCGTAAGTGTCACACATTAACACTTACTACCGGCTGTATGTTCGTCGTAAGTGTCACACATTAACACTTACTACTGGCTGTATGTTAGTCGTAAGTATCACACATTAACACTTACTACAGGCTGTATGTTAGTCGCAAGTGACACACATTAACACTTACTACCGGCTGTATGTTACTCGTAAGTGACACACATTAACACTTACTACATTCTGTATGTTAGTGGCAAGTGACACACATTAACACTTACTACCGGCTGTATGTTGGTCGTAAGTGACACACATTAACACTTACTACCGGCTGTATGTTAGTCGTAAGTGACACACATTAACACTTACTACTGGCTGTATGTTAGTCGCAAGTGACACACATTAACACTTACTACTGGCTGTATGTTGGTCGCAAGTGACACACATTAACACTTACTACCGGCTGTATGTTGGTCGTATGTGTCACACATTAACACGTACTGCCGGCTGTATGTTAGTCGCAAGTGATACACATTCACACTTACTACCGGCTGTATGTTAGTCGCAAGTGTCACACATTAACACTTACTACCGGCTGTATGTTAGTCGTAAGTGACACACATCAACACTTACTACCGGTTGTATGTTGGTCGTAAGTGTCACACATTAACACTTACTACCGGCTGGATGTTGGTCGTAAGCATCACACATTAATACTTAATACCGGCTGTGTGTTGGTCGTAAGCATCACACATTGACACTTACTACCGGCTGTATGTTGGTCGCAAGTGTCACACATTAACACTTACTACCGGCTGTATGTTTGTCGTAAGTGTCACACATTAACACTTACTACCGGCTGTATGTTGGTCGCAAGTGTCACACATTAACACTTACTACCGGCTGTATGTTGGTCGTAAGTGTCACACATTAACACTTACTGCCGGCTGTATGTTGGTCGTAAGTGTCACACATGAACACTTACTACCGGCTGTATGTTAGTCGCAAGTGTCACACATTAACACTTACTACCGGCTGTATGTTGGTCGTAAGTGTCACACATTAACACTTACTACCGGCTGTATGTTCGTCGTAAGTGTCACACATTAACACTTACTACTGGCTGTATGTTAGTCGTAAGTGACACACATTAACACTTCCTACAGGCTGTATGTTAGTCGCAAGTGACACACATTAACACTTACTACCGGCTGTATGTTACTCGTAAGTGACACACATTAACACTTACTACATTCTGAATGTTAGTGGCAAGTGACACACATTAACACTTACTACCGGCTGTATGTTGGTCGTAAGTGACACACATTAACACTTACTACTGGCTGTATGTTGGTCGTAAGTGACACACATTAACACTTACTACCGGCTGTAAGTTGGTCGCAAGTGACACACATTAACACTTACTACCGGCTGTATGTTAGTCGTAAGTATCACACATTAACACTTACTACAGGCTGTATGTTAGTCGTAAGTGACACACATTAACACTTGCCACAGGCTGTATGTTAGTCGCAAGTGACACACATTAACACTTACTGCCGGCTGTATGTTGGTCGTAAGTGACACACATTAACACTTACCACCGGCTGTATGTTGGTCGTAAGTGACACACATCAACACTTACTACCGGCTGTATGTTGGTCGTAAGTGACACACATTAACACTTACTACCGGCTGTATGTTAGTCGTAAGTGACACACATTAACACTTACTACCGGCTGTATGTTAGTCGCAAGTGACACACATTAACACTTACTACCGGCTGTATGTTGGTCGCAAGTGACACACATCAACACTTTCCAACGGCTGTATGTTAGTCGTAAGTGACACACATTAACACTTACTACAGGCTGTATGTTAGTCGTAAGTGACACACATTAACACTTACTACCGGCTGTATGTTAGTCGTAAGTATCACACATTAACACTTACTACAGGCTGTATGTTAGTCGTAAGTGACACACATTAACACTTACTACAGGCTGTATGTTAGTCGCAGGTGACACACATTAACACTTACTACCGGCTGTATGTTGGTCGTAAGTGACACACATTAACACTTACTACAGGCTGTATGTTAGTCGTAAGTGATACACATTAACACTTACTACCGGCTGTATGTTGGTCGTAAGTGTCACACATTAACACTTACTACCGTCTGTATGTTAGTCGTAAGTGACACACATTAACACTTACTACTGGCTGTATGTTAGTCGTAAGTGACACACATTAACACTTACTACCGGCTGTATGTTGGTCGCAAGTGACACACATTAACACTTACTACCGGCTGTATGTTAGTCGTAAGTGTCACACATTAACACTTACTACCGGCTGTATGTTAGTCGCAAGTGACACACATTAACACTTACTACCGGCTGTATGTTAGTCGTAAGTGACACACATTAACACTTACTACCGGCTCTATGGTGGTCGTAAGTGTCAAACATAAACACTTACTGCCGGCTGTATGTTAGTCGCAAGTGACACACATTAACACTTACTACATACTGTATGTTAGTCGTAAGTGACACACATTAACACTTACTACCGGCTGTATGTTAGTCGCAAGTGACACACATTAACACTTACTACCGGCTGTATGTTAGTCGTAAGTGACACACATTAACACTTACTACCGGCTGTATCTTAGTTGTAAGTGTCACACATTAACACTTACTACCGGCTGTATGTTAGTCGTAAGTGACACACATTAACACTTACTACCTTCTGTATGTTAGTCGTAAGTATCACACATTAACACTTACTATCGGCTGTATGTTAGTCATAAGTATCACACATTAACACTTACTACAGGCTGTATGTTAGTCGTAAGTGTCACACATTAAAACTTACTACAGGCTGTATGTTAGTCGTAAGTGACACACAATGACACTTACTACCGGCTGTATCTTCGTTGTAAGTGTCACACATTAACACTTACTACCGGCTGTATGTTAGTCGTAAGTGACACACATAAACACTTACTACCGGCTGTATGTTAGTCGTAAGTATCACACATTAACACTTACTACCGGCTGTATGTTAGTCGTAAGTGACACACATTAACACTTACTACCGGCTGTATGTTAGTCGTAAGTGACACACATTAACACTTACTACAGGCTGTATGTTAGTCGTAAGTGACACACATTAACACTTACTACCGGCTGTATGTTAGTCGTAAGTGACACACATTAACACTTACTTCCGGCTGTATGTTGGTCGTAAGTGACACACATTAACACTTACTGCCGGCTGTATGTTGGTCGTAAGTGACACACATTAACACTTACTATCGGCTGTATGTTGGTCGTAAGTGACACACATCAACACTTACTACCGGCTGTATGTTGGTCGTAAGTGACACACATTAACACTTACTACCGGCTGTCTGTTAGTCGCAAGTGACACACATTAACACTTACTACAGGCTGTATGTTGGTCGTAAGTGACACACATTAACACTTACTACCGGCTGTATGTTAGTCGCAAGTGACACACATTAACACTTACTACCGGCTGTATGTTTGTCGCAAGTGACACACATTAACACTTACTACCAGCTGGATGTTGGTCGTAAGCATGACACATTAATACTTAATACCGGCTGTGTGTTGGTCGTAAGCATCACACATTGACACTTACTACCGGCTGTATGTTAGTCGCAAGTGTCACACATTAACACTTACTACCGACTGTATGTTAGTCGCAAGTGTCACACATTAACACTTACTACCGGCTGTATGTTGGTCGTAAGTGTCACACATTAACACTTACTACCGGCTGTATGTTGGTCGTAAGTGTCACACATTAACACTTACTACCGGCTGTATGTTGGTCGTAAGTGTCACATATGAACACTTACTACCGGCTGTTTGTTAGTCGCAAGTGTCACACATTAACACTTACTACCGGCTGTATGTTGGTCGTAAGTGTCACACATTAACACTTACTACCGGCTGTATGTTCGTCGTAAGTGTCACACATTAACACTTACTACTGGCTGTATGTTAGTCGTAAGTATCACACATTAACACTTACTACAGGCTGTATGTTAGTCGCAAGTGACACACATTAACACTTACTACCGGCTGTATGTTACTCGTAAGTGACACACATTAACACTTACTACATTCTGTATGTTAGTGGCAAGTGACACACATTAACACTTACTACCGGCTGTATGTTGGTCGTAAGTGACACACATTAACACTTACTACCGGCTGTATGTTAGTCGTAAGTGACACACATTAACACTTACTACTGGCTCTATGTTAGTCGCAAGTGACACACATTAACACTTACTACTGGCTGTATGTTGGTCGCAAGTGACACACATTAACACTTACTGCCGGCTGTATGTTGGTCGTATGTGTCACACATTAACACGTACTGCCTCCTGTATGTTAGTCGCAAGTGATACACATTCACACTTACTACCGGCTGTATGTTAGTCGCAAGTGTCACACATTAACACTTACTACCGGCTGTATGTTAGTCGTAAGTGACACACATTAACACTTACTACCGGTTGTATGTTGGTCGTAAGTGTCACACATTAACACTTACTACCGGCTGGATGTTGGTCGTAAGCATCACACATTAATACTTAATACCGGCTGTGTGTTGGTCGTAAGCATCACACATTGACACTTACTACCGGCTGTATGTTAGTCGCAAGTGTCACACATTAACACTTACTACCGGCTGTATGTTTGTCGTAAGTGTCACACATTAACACTTACTACCGGCTGTATGTTGGTCGCAAGTGTCACACATTAACACTTACTACCGGCTGTATGTTGGTCGTAAGTGTCACACATTAACACTTACTGCCGGCTGTATGTTGGTCGTAAGTGTCACACATGAACACTTACTACCGGCTGTATGTTAGTCGTAAGTGTCACACATTAACACTTACTACCGGCTGTATGTTGGTCGTAAGTGTCACACATTAACACTTACTACCGGCTGTATGTTCGTCGTAAGTGTCACACATTAACACTTACTACCGGCTGTATGTTTGTCGTAAGTGTCACACATTAACACTTACTACCGGCTGTATGTTGGTCGCAAGTGTCACACATTAACACTTACTACCGGCTGTATGTTGGTCGTAAGTGTCACACATTAACACTTACTGCCGGCTGTATGTTGGTCGTAAGTGTCACACATGAACACTTACTACCGGCTGTATGTTAGTCGTAAGTGTCACACATTAACACTTACTACCGGCTGTATGTTGGTCGTAAGTGTCACACATTAACACTTACTACCGGCTGTATGTTCGTCGTAAGTGTCACACATTAACACTTACTACTGGCTGTATGTTAGTCGTAAGTAACACACATTAACACTTACTACAGGCTGTATGTTAGTCGCAAGTGACACACATTAACACTTACTACCGGCTGTATGTTACTCGTAAGTGACACACATTAACACTTACTACATTCTGTATGTTAGTGGCAAGTGACACACATTAACACTTACTACCGGCTGTATGTTGGTCGTAAGTGACACACATTAACACTTACTACCGGCTGTATGTTAGTCGCAAGTGACACACATTAACACTTACTACCGGCTGTATGTTAGTCGCAAGTGACACACATTAACACTTACTACCGGCTGTATGTTAATCGCAAGTGACACACATTAACACTTACTACCGGCTCTATGTTAGTCACAAGTGACACACATTAACACTTACTACCGGCTGTATGTTAGTCGCAAGTGACACACATTAACACTTACTACCGGCTGTGTGTTTGTCGCAAGTGACACACATTAACACTTACTACCGGTTGTATGTTAGTCGTAAGTGACACACATTAACACTTACTACCGGCTGTATGTTAGTCGTAAGTGACACACATTAACACTTACTACCGGCTGTGTGTTAGTCGTAAGTGACACACATTAACACTTACTACCGGCTGTATGTTAGTCGAAAGTATCACACATTAACACTTACTACAGGCTGTATGTTAGTCGTAAGTGACACACATTAACACTTAGTACCGGCTGTATGTTAGTCGCAAGTGACACACATTAACACTTACTACCGGCTGTATGTTACTCGTAAGTGACACACATTAACACTTACTACATTCTGTATGTTAGTCGCAAGTGACACACATTAACACTTACTACCGGCTGTATGTTGGTCGTAAGTGACACACATTAACACTTACTACCGGCTGTATGTTAGTCGCAAGTGACACACATTAACACTTACTACCGGCTGTATGTTATTCGCAAGTGACACACATTAACACTTACTACCGGCTGTATGTTAGTCGCAAGTGACACACATTAACACTTACTACCGGCTGTATGTTAGTCGCAAGTGACACACATTAACACTTACTACCGGCTGTATGTTAGTCGCAAGTGACACACATTAACACTTACTACCGGCTGTATGTTAGTCGCAAGTGACACACATTAACACTTACTACCGGTTGTATGTTGGTCGTAAGTGACACACATTAACACTTACTACAGGCTGTATGTTAGTCGTAAGTGACACACATTAACACTTACTACCGGCTGTATGTTAGTCGCAAGTGACACACATTAACACTTACTACCGGCTGTATGTTAGTCGTAAGTGACACACATTAACACTTACTACCGGCTGTATGTTAGTCGAAAGTATCACACATTAACACTTACTACAGGCTGTATGTTAGTCGTAAGTGACACACATTAACACTTACTACTGGCTGTATGTTTGTCGCAAGTGACACACATTAACACTTACTACCGGCTGTATGTTAGTCGTAAGTGACACACATTAACACTTACTACAGGCTGTATGTTGGTCGCAAGTGACACACATTAACACTTACTACCGGCTGTATGTTGGTCGTAAGTGTCACACATTAACACTTACTACCGGCTGTATGTTAGTCGTAAGTGACACACATTAACACTTACTACTGGCAGTATGTTGGTCGTAAGTGTCACACATTAACACTTACTACCGGCTCTATGTTAGTCGCAAGTGACACACATTAACACTTACTACCGGCTGTATGTTAGTCGTAAGTGACACACATTAACACTTACTTCCGGCTGTATGTTAGTTGCAAGTGTCACACATTAACACTTACTACCGGCTGTATGTTAGTCGTAAGTGACACACATTAACACTTACTACCGGCTGTATGTTGGTCATAAGTATCACACATTAACACTTACTGCAGGCTGTATGTTAGTCGCAAGTGTCACACATTAACACTTACTACAGGCTGTATGTTAGTCGTAAGTGACACACATTAACACTTACTACCGGCTGTATCTTAGTTGTAAGTGTCACACATTAACACTTACTACCGGCTGTATGTTAGTCGTAAGTGACACACACAAACACTTACTACCGGCTGTATGTTAGTCGTAAGTATCACACATTAACACTTACTACCGGCTGTATGTTAGTCGTAAGTGACACACATTAACACTTACTACAGGCTGTATGTTAGTCGTAAGTGACACACATTAACACTTACTACTGGCTGTATGTTGGTCGTAAGTGACACACATTAACACTTACTACCGGCTGTATGTTGGTCGCAAGTGACACACATTAACACTTACTACCGGCTGTATGTTAGTCGTAAGTATCACACATTAACACTTACTACAGGCTGTATGTTAGTCGTAAGTGACACACATTAACACTTGCCACAGGCTGTATGTTAGTCGCAAGTGACACACATTAACACTTACTGCCGGCTGTATGTTGGTCGTAAGTGACACACATTAACACTTACTACCGGCTGTATGTTGGTCGTAAGTGACACACATCAACACTTACTACCGGCTGTATGTTGGTCGTAAGTGACACACATTAACACTTACTACCGGCTGTATGTTAGTCGTAAGTGACACACATTAACACTTACTACCGGCTGTATGTTAGTCGCAAGTGACACACATTAACACTTACTACCGGCTGTATGTTGGTCGTAAGTGTCACACATTAACACTTACTACCGGCTGTATGTTGGTCGTAAGTGTCACATATGAACACTTACTACCGGCTGTTTGTTAGTCGCAAGTGTCACACATTAACACTTACTACCGGCTGTATGTTGGTCGTAAGTGTCACACATTAACACTTACTACCGGCTGTATGTTCGTCGTAAGTGTCACACATTAACACTTACTACTGGCTGTATGTTAGTCGTAAGTATCACACATTAACACTTACTACAGGCTGTATGTTAGTCGCAAGTGACACACATTAACACTTACTACCGGCTGTATGTTACTCGTAAGTGACACACATTAACACTTACTACATTCTGTATGTTAGTGGCAAGTGACACACATTAACACTTACTACCGGCTGTATGTTGGTCGTAAGTGACACACATTAACACTTACTACCGGCTGTATGTTAGTCGTAAGTGACACACATTAACACTTACTACTGGCTCTATGTTAGTCGCAAGTGACACACATTAACACTTACTACTGGCTGTATGTTGGTCGCAAGTGACACACATTAACACTTACTGCCGGCTGTATGTTGGTCGTATGTGTCACACATTAACACGTACTGCCTCCTGTATGTTAGTCGCAAGTGATACACATTCACACTTACTACCGGCTGTATGTTAGTCGCAAGTGTCACACATTAACACTTACTACCGGCTGTATGTTAGTCGTAAGTGACACACATTAACACTTACTACCGGTTGTATGTTGGTCGTAAGTGTCACACATTAACACTTACTACCGGCTGGATGTTGGTCGTAAGCATCACACATTAATACTTAATACCGGCTGTGTGTTGGTCGTAAGCATCACACATTGACACTTACTACAGGCTGTATGTTAGTCGCAAGTGTCACACATTAACACTTACTACCGGCTGTATGTTTGTCGTAAGTGTCACACATTAACACTTACTACCGGCTGTATGTTGGTCGCAAGTGTCACACATTAACACTTACTACCGGCTGTATGTTGGTCGTAAGTGTCACACATTAACACTTACTGCCGGCTGTATGTTGGTCGTAAGTGTCACACATGAACACTTACTACCGGCTGTATGTTAGTCGTAAGTGTCACACATTAACACTTACTACCGGCTGTATGTTGGTCGTAAGTGTCACACATTAACACTTACTACCGGCTGTATGTTCGTCGTAAGTGTCACACATTAACACTTACTACTGGCTGTATGTTAGTCGTAAGTGACACACATTAACACTTACTACAGGCTGTATGTTAGTCGCAAGTGACACACATTAACACTTACTACCGGCTGTATGTTACTCGTAAGTGACACACATTAACACTTACTACATTCTGTATGTTAGTGGCAAGTGACACACATTAACACTTACTACCGGCTGTATGTTGGTCGTAAGTGACACACATTAACACTTACTACCGGCTGTATGTTAGTCGCAAGTGACACACATTAACACTTACTACCGGCTGTATGTTAGTCGCAAGTGACACACATTAACACTTACTACCGGCTGTATGTTAGTCGCAAGTGACACACATTAACACTTACTACCGGCTCTATGTTAGTCACAAGTGACACACATTAACACTTACTACCGGCTGTATGTTAGTCGCAAGTGACACACATTAACACTTACTACCGGCTGTATGTTTGTCGCAAGTGACACACATTAACACTTACTACCGGTTGTATGTTAGTCGTAAGTGACACACATTAACACTTACTACCGGCTGTATGTTAGTCGTAAGTGACACACATTAACACTTACTACCGGCTGTGTGTTAGTCGTAAGTGACACACATTAACACTTACTACCGGCTGTATGTTAGTCGAAAGTATCACACATTAACACTTACTACAGGCTGTATGTTAGTCGTAAGTGACACACATTAACACTTAGTACCGGCTGTATGTTAGTCGCAAGTGACACACATTAACACTTACTACCGGCTGTATGTTACTCGTAAGTGACACACATTAACACTTACTACATTCTGTATGTTAGTCGCAAGTGACACACATTAACACTTACTACCGGCTGTATGTTGGTCGTAAGTGACACACATTAACACTTACTACCGGCTGTATGTTAGTCGCAAGTGACACACATTAACACTTACTACCGGCTGTATGTTATTCGCAAGTGACACACATTAACACTTACTACCGGCTGTATGTTAGTCGCAAGTGACACACATTAACACTTACTACCGGCTGTATGTTAGTCGCAAGTGACACACATTAACACTTACTACCGGCTGTATGTTAGTCGCAAGTGACACACATTAACACTTACTACCGGCTGTATGTTAGTCGCAAGTGACACACATTAACACTTACTACCGGTTGTATGTTGGTCGTAAGTGACACACATTAACACTTACTACAGGCTGTATGTTAGTCGTAAGTGACACACATTAACACTTACTACCGGCTGTATGTTAGTCGTAAGTGACACACATTAACACTTACTACCGGCTGTATGTTAGTCGTAAGTGACACACATTAACACTTACTACCGGCTGTATGTTAGTCGAAAGTATCACACATTAACACTTACTACAGGCTGTATGTTAGTCGTAAGTGACACACATTAACACTTACTACTGGCTGTATGTTTGTCGCAAGTGACACACATTAACACTTACTACCGGCTGTATGTTAGTCGTAAGTGACACACATTAACACTTACTACAGGCTGTATGTTGGTCGCAAGTGACACACATTAACACTTACTACCGGCTGTATGTTGGTCGTAAGTGTCACACATTAACACTTACTACCGGCTGTATGTTAGTCGTAAGTGACACACATTAACACTTACTACTGGCAGTATGTTGGTCGTAAGTGTCACACATTAACACTTACTACCGGCTCTATGTTAGTCGCAAGTGACACACATTAACACTTACTACCGGCTGTATGTTAGTCGTAAGTGACACACATTAACACTTACTTCCGGCTGTATGTTAGTTGCAAGTGTCACACATTAACACTTACTACCGGCTGTATGTTAGTCGTAAGTGACACACATTAACACTTACTACCGGCTGTATGTTGGTCATAAGTATCACACATTAACACTTACTGCAGGCTGTATGTTAGTCGCAAGTGTCACACATTAACACTTACTACAGGCTGTATGTTAGTCGTAAGTGACACACATTAACACTTACTACCGGCTGTATCTTAGTTGTAAGTGTCACACATTAACACTTACTACCGGCTGTATGTTAGTCGTAAGTGACACACACAAACACTTACTACCGGCTGTATGTTAGTCGTAAGTATCACACATTAACACTTACTACCGGCTGTATGTTAGTCGTAAGTGACACACATTAACACTTACTACAGGCTGTATGTTAGTCGTAAGTGACACACATTAACACTTACTACTGGCTGTATGTTGGTCGTAAGTGACACACATTAACACTTACTACCGGCTGTATGTTGGTCGCAAGTGACACACATTAACACTTACTACCGGCTGTATGTTAGTCGTAAGTATCACACATTAACACTTACTACAGGCTGTATGTTAGTCGTAAGTGACACACATTAACACTTGCCACAGGCTGTATGTTAGTCGCAAGTGACACACATTAACACTTACTGCCGGCTGTATGTTGGTCGTAAGTGACACACATTAACACTTACTACCGGCTGTATGTTGGTCGTAAGTGACACACATCAACACTTACTACCGGCTGTATGTTGGTCGTAAGTGACACACATTAACACTTACTACCGGCTGTATGTTAGTCGTAAGTGACACACATTAACACTTACTACCGGCTGTATGTTAGTCGCAAGTGACACACATTAACACTTACTACCGGCTGTATGTTGGTCGCAAGTGACACACATCAACACTTTCCAACGGCTGTATGTTAGTCGTAAGTGACACACATTAACACTTACTACAGGCTGTATGTTAGTCGTAAGTGACACACATTAACACTTACTACCGGCTGTATGTTAGTCGTAAGTATCACACATTAACACTTACTACAGGCTGTATGTTAGTCGTAAGTGACACACATTAACACTTACTACAGGCTGTGTGTTAGTCGCAGGTGACACACATTAACACTTACTACCGGCTGTATGTTGGTCGTAAGTGACACACATTAACACTTACTACAGGCTGTATGTTAGTCGTAAGTGATACACATTAACACTTACTACCGGCTGTATGTTGGTCGTAAGTGTCACACATTAACACTTACTACCGTCTGTATGTTAGTCGTAAGTGACACACATTAACACTTACTACTGGCTGTATGTTAGTCGTAAGTGACACACATTAACACTTACTACCGGCTGTATGTTGGTCGCAAGTGACACACATTAACACTTACTACCGGCTGTATGTTAGTCGTAAGTGTCACACATTAACACTTACTACCGGCTGTATGTTAGTCGCAAGTGACACACATTAACACTTACTACCGGCTGTATGTTAGTCGTAAGTGACACACATTAACACTTACTACCGGCTCTATGGTGGTCGTAAGTGTCAAACATTAACACTTACTGCCGGCTGTATGTTAGTTGCAAGTGACACACATTAACACTTACTACAGGCTGTATGTTAGTCGTAAGTGACACACATTAACACTTACTACCGGCTGTATGTTAGTCGCAAGTGACACACATTAACACTTACTACCGGCTGTATGTTAGTCGTAAGTGACACACATTAACACTTACTACCGGCTGTATCTTAGTTGTAAGTGTCACACATTAACACTTACTACCGGCTGTATGTTAGTCGTAAGTGACACACATTAACACTTACTACCTTCTGTATGTTAGTCGTAAGTATCACACATTAACACTTACTATCGGCTGTATGTTAGTCATAAGTATCACACATTAACACTTACTACCGGCTGTATGTTAGTCGTAAGTGTCACACATTAAAACTTACTACAGGCTGTATGTTAGTCGTAAGTGACACACAATGACACTTACTACCGGCTCTATCTTCGTTGTAAGTGTCACACATTAACACTTACTACCGGCTGTATGTTAGTCGTAAGTGACACACATAAACACTTACTACCGGCTGTATGTTAGTCGTAAGTATCACACATTAACACTTACTACCGGCTGTATGTTGGTCGTAAGTGTCACACATTAACACTTACTACCGTCTGTATGTTAGTCGTAAGTGACACACATTAACACTTACTACTGGCTGTATGTTAGTCGTAAGTGACACACATTAACACTTACTACCGGCTGTATGTTGGTCGCAAGTGACACACATTAACACTTACTACCGGCTGTATGTTAGTCGTAAGTGTCACACATTAACACTTACTACCGGCTGTATGTTAGTCGCAAGTGACACACATTAACACTTACTACCGGCTGTATGTTAGTCGTAAGTGACACACATTAACACTTACTACCGGCTCTATGGTGGTCGTAAGTGTCAAACATTAACACTTACTGCCGGCTGTATGTTAGTCGCAAGTGACACACATTAACACTTACTACAGGCTGTATGTTAGTCGTAAGTGACACACATTAACACTTACTACCGGCTGTATGTTAGTCGCAAGTGACACACATTAACACTTACTACCGGCTGTATGTTAGTCGTAAGTGACACACATTAACACTTACTACCGGCTGTATCTTAGTTGTAAGTGTCACACATTAACACTTACTACCGGCTGTATGTTAGTCGTAAGTGACACACATTAACACTTACTACCTTCTGTATGTTAGTCGTAAGTATCACACATTAACACTTACTATCGGCTGTATGTTAGTCATAAGTATCACACATTAACACTTACTACCGGCTGTATGTTAGTCGTAAGTGTCACACATTAAAACTTACTACAGGCTGTATGTTAGTCGTAAGTGACACACAATGACACTTACTACCGGCTGTATCTTCGTTGTAAGTGTCACACATTAACACTTACTACCGGCTGTATGTTAGTCGTAAGTGACACACATTAACACTTACTACCGGCTGTATGTTAGTCGTAAGTGACACACATTAACACTTACTACCGGCTGTATGTTTGTCGCAAGTGACACACATTAACACTTACTACCGGCTGTATGTTAGTCGCAAGTGACACACATTAACACTTACCACCGGCTGTATGTTAGTCGTAAGTGACACACATTAACACTTACTACCGGCTGTATGTTAGTCGTAAGTGACAGACATTAACACTTACTACCGGCTGTATGTTAGTCGTAAGTGACACACATTAACACTTACTACAGGCTGTATGTTAGTCGCAAGTGACACACATTAACACTTACTACCGGCTGTATGTTGGTCGTAAGTATCACACATTAACACTTACTACAGGCTGTATGTTGGTCGCAAGTGACACACATTAACACTTACTACCGGCTGTATGTTGGTCGTAAGTGACACACATTAACACTTACTACAGGCTGTATGTTGGTCGCAAGTGACACACATTAACACTTACTACCGGCTGTATGTTAGTCGTAAGTGACACACATTAACACTTACTACAGGCTGTATGTTGGTCGTAAGTGACACACATTAACACTTACTACCGGCTGTATGTTAGTCGTAAGTGACACACATTAACACTTACTACAGGCTGTATGTTAGTCGTAAGTGACACACATTAACACTTACTACCGGCTGTATGTTAGTCGCAAGTGACACACATTAACACTTACTACCGGCTGTATGTTGGTCGCAAGTGACACACATTAACACTTACTACCGGCTGTATGTTGGTCGTAAGTGTCAAACATTAACACTTAGTGCCGGCTGTATGTTAGTCGCAAGTGACACACATTAACACTTACTACAGGCTGTATGTTAGTCGTAAGTGACACACATTAACACTTACTACAGGCTGTATGTTAGTCGCAAGTGACACACATTAACACTTACTACCGGCTGTATGTTAGTCGTAGGTGACACACATTAACACTTACTACAGGCTGTATGTTAGTCGTAAGTGACAGACATTAACACTTACTACCGGCTGTATGTTGGTCGTAAGTGTCACACATTAACACTTACTACAGGCTGTATGTTGGTCGCAAGTGACACACATTAACACTTACTACAGGCTGTATGTTAGTCGTAAGTGACATACATTAACACTTACTACCGGCTGTATGTTAGCTGTAAGTGACACACATTAACACTTACTACTGGCTGTATGTTAGTCGCAAGTGACACACATTAACACTTACTACCGGCTGTATGTTCGTCGCAAGTGACACACATTAACACTTACCACCGGCTGTATGTTAGTCGCAAGTGACACACATTAACACTTACTACCGGCTGTATGTTAGTCGTAAGTGACACACATTAACACTTACTACCGGCTGTATGTTAGTCGCAAGTGTCACACATGAACAGAGAGAGAGAGAGAGAGAGAGAGAGAGAGAGAGAGAGAGAGAGAGAGAGAGAGAGATTAGGCGCTTTGTTTTTTCCCTCGACCACTGTATGTCAACCTCAACGGTACGTCGTATTATCATTCTCTACTCCTTGGGGATCATACTCTTGCAGCCACTAGGCACACCGAGTCAGTGTATCTTTCCCATCCATTTACAGCTGGACGGACTGGGACACATAGTCACAGTACTTTGTCCAGGTCCACTGCACGTTGCTGTACCCGCAACTAGGTGCTCACGTTATTGTATCTAAACTGCTTTGATCGATGATGCTGTAGAACACTTGATTTTCTAGTCTAGATTTGATAATTTAGAGACCGCCGCCATATGACTGGAATATTGCAGAGTGCGGCACGCTTAGTAACAAACAAACAAATAAACAAACAAAGAAACAAACAGTTCGGAAATGCACTTATTATCTTTTGCTGATTTTTAAGGACAAATTCAAACCGTACACTCAAAGCTAATAGCACAGCCACAATGTTCGTCCACGGTTCTCCATGGTATGTGTGTGGTCTGTGATCGTATAAACATGGAAGAATCATGTACAGATACATCGATACTATGTGATAAAACGCTCCACTGTTTTCTTCCATCAAGACACGTTGTGTGGACAATGTGATGTATTGTGGACAAGACTTTGTGCAAATGGCAGGGGAAGGTCTAATAATTTGTCCTTGACAGCACCGCGATGTCACAACACAGGTCTTCCGTGAGTCGCATGCATTAATTAACTGAGTGAGTGGGTGAGTGTTTTTTTATGTCGCTTTTTGCAATATTCCAGCAATAACACGGCGTGAGACACCCGATATGGGTTTCACACATTGTTTCCATACAGGGAATCGAACTTGTATCTTCGGCGTGACGAGCGAACTCTTTCACGACTTGGCTTCCCCATCGGCCCCTGTAAATATGGCAGGTGTTGACTTAGTATCGCGTGATTTCTGTACTTTCAGTTTCCTTGACTGGGTTATGCGTCACATATGAAACTTTGGACTGGCTTTAGATAAACCCCAGCCAGATACTCACTCAATTCTTTATATACAGAGGTATGTAGGCCATAGCCCCACAATACAACATTACTTGCTTGCAGTCATATTTGATAGACGGTACTTTACAGCATGATAGATAAACATTTCTACATTATGAGGACATCAATATGTTAAAATGTAGCAGAGAAGGGTATATATATAAAACGTGACAGGAATGTATTTCGTGCGCAAAGAGCTGTATGCAGTACACAATAAAAAGGTAGTGATACTCGTTTTCAATATATCCATTATCAACCTGTGATATCTAGGCTTATTTCTGTATCAACCTGTCTCGATATTCAACTGGAGGGGACAGCAACGGTACTGTGCAAGAGCAATGCGAAATTTGCTAATGGTGATAACACTAAGATATGGTTCCATAGAAGCATTGCACTTGAAGAGAGAAAATGAAGAAGGTTTAGGATTTTATGTTAGCGCATTATGCCACAAGTGGTGTGACACGTGCTGGGCCCTGATCATAAATTGAGAAAAGATGGAGTTTAAACTACAAATATACTGTCTTTCCCACACATATCCAAATCAGATATTGTTCAGTAATGACTTAAGTTTTGCTACCCAATTTGTTTTTTCGATGGCTAGAGTCTAGCAAGTTATAACACTTTCTGGGTAGACGAGATATTGCCATATTCAACAATTTATACCAATATTTCATACAGCGTTTAACACAGACCATCATTTTGCCCTGTTCACCAAATCAAACGCTCAAGAAAAAATCTACAAAGAAATCATACAATTTCCCTTTCTTGGATAGAATTCTATTAATAATAGTTTGTAGAATGAAATAGAAGTAGGACTGAAACCTTGCAATAAGCATCAGTACAAACCTAAGCCTATTATTAATGACACATACAGTCAACTGAAAACACTGAGCACTGTAATCCCTCTGAAGTTGGACACCTTATTAACATCTTCCCTTTTGTGAACAAGAACAATTATACCCGCAGACCACGGAGCTGGGAATATAACTTTATCAAACATCATGTTGAATAAAATAGTAAGACATGGGCCAGTAACATCCGAAGAGTCCTTAAAGAATTCGGCAATAAGTTTATCATCCCCTGCTGATTTAGACCATTTATTTGCATCTATTCAAACCATGATCTCATCAGCCGAGATGGGCGAGTCAAGAATAGCAGTGGTATTAGTATCAGTAAAGCCACATTCACGCTAACCGATATGATCTTGCTAGAATACCATATGCTTATTTGTGTTTTTTGTGTGTATGTCTGTCCATGTGTCTCTGTGTATGTGTGTATGTCTCAGTATGTATTTGGGTGTGTCTGTATATATTAGTGTGCCTTTGTGGCTGTGTATCAGCCTATTTCTGCATATGTGTCAGTGTGTGCGTCTGTGTATGTGTCTGTATGCCTGTATATGTGCCAGTATGTGTTAGTGTGTGTGTCAGTGTGCGTATGCATGTGTCTGTGTATGTTTCAGTGTGTGTGTATGTGTCTCTATGTTTCTGTATGTGTAAGTATGTGTGTGTGTCTGTGTCTGTGTCAGTGTGTGTCTGTGACTCTATGTTTGTGTATGTCTGTGTCTGTATCTGTATCTCTGTGTATGTCTGTGTATATGTCTGTGTCTCTTTGTATGTATCAGTGTGTATGTATGTCGGTGTGTATATGTGTGTTTGTGTATGTTTGTGTCTGTGTGTATGTCTGTGTACGTGTGTCTGTGTATATCTATTATGCCCCAGTGTGTGCCTATGTGTTCGTGTGTGTCTATCTGTGTGTGTCCCAGTCTTTTTGTATGTCTTGGTATATCTGAATATGCATCCGTGTCTGTGTATTTCTGTGTCTGTGTCTGTGTCTGTGTCTGTGTCTGTGTCTGTATAAACGTTATAATTGATGATATAGCTGATTATACCGAGATCTGCTCAACACAAAGTGATTTGGATTGGGCTGACTAAACATAGCTCGGTTACGGTCAGGACGAACTCGTTTACAACAAGTGGAGGCCGACTGACATTGTGATTACAAATACTATGTAGGCATGTCCATGCACGCGTTGTTATATCTGGTTCCAAACGTTCGCCTTATTTACTGGCATCAGAGAGTCTGTAGTGTTTGTCTTGTATCAGTGGTTTGGGCATGCATCTGAGGTTACGTTGTAGATTGAGTTCAATCAACTGAATAATGCAAATAAAGGCCAACATGCATCACGTGTAAAGCACAACATGTGAGAGTAAATGCGTGTCTTATTACAGATACACAGACAAGGGGGAGAAACCTTTGGCAAATTTATTAACCTACAGAATATATCGACTCTACTGTAAAAAAACCCCTAGAAAACATAGTGTTACTGATAAGAGAGAATTTGAAGTACATTTAGTTTCAACTTTACCCTATCCTTGGATGATAGCAAATCAAATGAATATTAATATACCCAACAAAAAGGTTGAAAAATAGGTAGGTCAAGCTGAGGACAAGGTAGTGAGAAAAAGGTGTTTAGACAAATATAATAATTGGTGAATAACAAAAAGCCATAAATTCTGTACATTAAAATACTTTATCCCATCCTTGGAACTAAAGACAAATGAAATAAAAGCAAATAACAGAAAGTGATCAAATCTCACGTCTTCTCATAAAAACAAAATAAGTAAATAAAACATAATAATAATAGAAAAAATAACGTGCAAACAGATGACAAACAAATAAATCCACTCTAATGACTAATACGTTTGGCAAAGAATGGCGATAACCACTACTGCAAAAGGTAGAACCCTATATGGTAATTCCTTGCTTTAAACATTTTGAAGATAATATGTGGTTTGGTTGCATTCAAGGTTTCAACAACTGTATTATGAAACTAATGTAACTCGTAAATATACTTTCTAAAATATACGCAGACGAGACCGGGACGTGGTAGACCCTGAAACTAGCTGGTGGAAATTGTAATTGATCATAAGTACACCCACAACACACAGGCTCTGATGCATGCACGTGGTCTTACACATACACATACACACAGGCTCTGATGCATGCACGTGGTCTTACACATACACATACACACAGGCTCTGATGCATGCACGTGGTCTTACACATACACATACACACAGGCTCTGATGCATGCACGTGGTCGTACACATACACATACACAGAGGCTCTGATGCATGCACGTGGTCTTACACATACACATACACAGAGGCTCTGATGCATGCACGTGGTCTTACACATACACATACACACAGGCTCTGATGCATGCACGTGGTCTTACACATACACATACACACAGGCTCTGATGCATGCACGTGGTCTTACACATACACATACACACAGGCTCTGATGCATGCACGTGGTCTTACACATACACATACACACAGGCTCTGATGCATGCACGTGGTCTTACACATACACATACACACAGGCTCTGATGCATGCACGTGGTCTTACACATACACATACACACAGGCTCTGATGCATGCACGTGGTCTTACACATACACATACACACAGGCTCTGATGCATGCACGTGGTCTTACACATACACATACACACAGGCTCTGATGCATGCACGTGGTCTTACACATACACATACACACAGGCTCTGATGCATGCACGTGGTCTTACACATACACATACACACAGGCTCTGATGCATGCACGTGGTCTTACACATACACATACACACAGGCTCTGATGCATGTACGTGGTCTTACACATACACATACACACAGGCTCTGATGCATGCACGTGGTCTTACACATACACATACACACAGGCTCTGATGCATGCACGTGGTCTTACACATACACATACACACAGGCTCTGATGCATGCACGTGGTCTTACACATACACATACACACAGGCTCTGATGCATGCACGTGGTCTTACACATACACATACACACAGGCTCTGATGCATGCACGTGGTCTTACACATACACATACACACAGGCTCTGATGCATGCACATGGTCTTACACATACACATACACACAGGCTCTGATGCATGCACGTGGTCTTACACATACACATACACACAGGCTCTGATGCATGCACGTGGTCGTACACATACACATACACACAGGCTCTGATGCATGCACGTGGTCTTACACATACACATACACACAGGCTCTGATGCATGCACGTGGTCGTACACATACACATACACAGAGGCTCTGATGCATGCACGTGGTCTTACACATACACATACACACAGGCTCTGATGCATGCACGTGGTCTTACACATACACATACACACAGGCTCTGATGCATGCACGTGGTCTTACACATACACATACACACAGGCTCTGATGCATGCACGTGGTCTTACACATACACATACACACAGGCTCTGATGCATGCACGTGGTCTTACACATACACATACACACAGGCTCTGATGCATGCACGTGGTCGTACACATACACATACACACAGGCTCTGATGCATGCACGTGGTCTTACACATACACATACACACAGGCTCTGATGCATGCACGTGGTCTTACACATACACATACACACAGGCTCTGATGCATGCACGTGGTCTTACACATACACATACACACAGGCTCTGATGCATGCACGTGGTCGTACACATACACATACACACAGGCTCTGATGCATGCACGTGGTCTTACACATACACATACACACAGGCTCTGATGCATGCACGTGGTCTTACACATACACATACACACAGGCTTTGATGCATGCACGTGGTCGTACACATACACATACACACAGGCTCTGATGCATGCACGTGGTCTTACACATACACATACACACAGGCTCTGATGCATGCACGTGGTCTTACACATACACATACACACAGGCTCTGATGCATGCACGTGGTCTTACACATACACATACACACAGGCTCTGATGCATGCACGTGGTCGTACACATACACATACACACAGGCTCTGATGCATGCACGTGGTCTTACACATACACATACACACAGGCTCTGATGCATGCACGTGGTCTTACACATACACATACACACAGGCTCTGATGCATGCACGTGGTCTTACACATACACATACACAGAGGCTCTGATGCATGCACGTGGTCTTACACATACACATACACACAGGCTCTGATGCATGCACGTGGTCTTACACATACACATACACACAGGCTCTGATGCATGCACGTGGTCTTACACATACACATACACACAGGCTCTGATGCATGCACGTGGTCTTACACATACACATACACACAGGCTCTGATGCATGCACGTGGTCTTACACATACACATACACACAGGCTCTGATGCATGCACGTGGTCTTACACATACACATACACACAGGCTCTGATGCATGCACGTGGTCTTACACAAACACATACACACAGGCACTGATGCATGCACGTGGTCCTACACATACACATACACACAGGCTCTGATGCATGCACGTGGTCTTACACATACACATACACACAGGCTCTGATGCATGCACGTGGTCTTACACATACACATACACACAGGCTTTGATGCATGCACGTGGTCTTACACATACACATACACACAGGCTTTGATGCATGCACGTGGTCTTACACATACACATACACACAGGCTCTGATGCATGCACGTGGTCTTACACATACACATACACACAGGCTCTGATGCATGCACGTGGTCTTACACATACACATACACACAGGCTCTGATGCATGCACGTGGTCTTACACATACACATACACACAGGCTCTGATGCATGCACGTGGTCTTACACATACACATACACACAGGCTCTGATGCATGCACGTGGTCTTACACATACACATACACACAGGCTCTGATGCATGCACGTGGTCTTACACATACACATACACACAGGCTCTGATGCATGCACGTGGTCTTACACATACACATACACACAGGCTCTGATGCATGCACGTGGTCTTACACATACACATACACACAGGCTCTGATGCATGCACGTGGTCTTACACATACACATACACACAGGCTCTGATGCATGCACGTGGTCTTACACATACACATACACACAGGCTCTGATGCATGCACGTGGTCTTACACATACACATACACACAGGCTCTGATGCATGCACGTGGTCTTACACATACACATACACACAGGCTCTGATGCATGCACGTGGTCTTACACATACACATACACACAGGCTCTGATGCATGCACGTGGTCTTACACATACACATACACACAGGCTCTGATGCATGCACGTGGTCTTACACATACACATACACACAGGCTCTGATGCATGCACGTGGTCTTACACATACACATACACACAGGCTCTGATGCATGCACGTGGTCTTACACATACACATACACACAGGCTCTGATGCATGCACGTGGTCTTACACATACACATACACACAGGCTCTGATGCATGCACGTGGTCTTACACATACACATACACACAGGCTCTGATGCATGCACGTGGTCTTACACATACACATACACACAGGCTCTGATGCATGCACGTGGTCTTACACATACACATACACACAGGCTCTGATGCATGCACGTGGTCTTACACATACACATACACACAGGCTCTGATGCATGCACGTGGTCTTACACATACACATACACACAGGCTCTGATGCATGCACGTGGTCTTACACATACACATACACACAGGCTCTGATGCATGCACGTGGTCGTACACATACACATACACAGAGGCTCTGATGCATGCACGTGGTCGTACACATACACATACACAGAGGCTCTGATGCATGCACGTGATCTTACACATACACATACACACAGGCTCTGATGCATGCACGTGGTCTTACACATACACATACACACAGGCTCTGATGCATGCACGTGGTCTTACACATACACATACACACAGGCTCTGATGCATGCACGTGGTCTTACACATACACATACACACAGGCTCTGATGCATGCACGTGGTCTTACACATACACATACACACAGGCTCTGATGCATGCACGTGGTCTTACACATACACATACACACAGGCTCTGATGCATGCACGTGGTCTTACACATACACATACACACAGGCTCTGATGCATGCACGTGGTCTTACACATACACATACACACAGGCTCTGATGCATGCACGTGGTCTTACACATACACATACACACAGGCTCTGATGCATGCACGTGGTCTTACACATACACATACACATACACACAGGCTCTGATGCATGCACGTGGTCTTACACATACACATACACACAGGCTCTGATGCATGCACGTGGTCTTACACATACACATACACACAGGCTCTGATGCATGCACGTGGTCTTACACATACACATACACACAGGCTCTGATGCATGCACGTGGTCTTACACATACACATACACACAGGCTCTGATGCATGCACGTGGTCTTACACATACACATACACACAGGCTCTGATGCATGCACGTGGTCTTACACATACACATACACACAGGCTCTGATGCATGCACGTGGTCGTACACATACACATACACAGAGGCTCTGATGCATGCACGTGATCTTACACATACACATACACACAGGCCCTGATGCATGCACGTGGTCTTACACATACACATACACAGAGGCTCTGATGCATGCACGTGGTCTTACACATACACATACACACAGGCTCTGATGCATGCACGTGGTCTTACACATACACATACACACAGGCTCTGATGCATGCACGTGGTCTTACACATACACATACACACAGGCTCTGATGCATGCACGTGGTCTTACACATACACATACACACAGGCTCTGATGCATGCACGTGGTCTTACACATACACATACACACAGGCTCTGATGCATGCACGTGGTCTTACACATACACATACACACAGGCTCTGATGCATGCACGTGGTCTTACACATACACATACACACAGGCTCTGATGCATGCACGTGGTCTTACACATACACATACACACAGGCTCTGATGCATGCACGTGGTCTTACACATACACATACACACAGGCTCTGATGCATGCACGTGGTCTTACACATACACATACACACAGGCTCTGATGCATGCACGTGGTCTTACACATACACATACACACAGGCTCTGATGCATGCACGTGGTCTTACACATACACATACACACAGGCTCTGATGCATGCACGTGGTCGTACACATACACATACACAGAGGCTCTGATGCATGCACGTGGTCTTACACATACACATACACACAGGCTCTGATGCATGCACGTGGTCTTGCACATACACATACACACAGGTTTGGGTGTCGGTGTGATTCGGTTAGTAAGCTTTCTGAAACGCGAAAACGCACGTGTCTGTATTGATATGCTCATTTTGACTCACGAAAGGAAATGACAGATGCCCAAGATATTTGCTGTTTTCCTTTGCAAATGGATCGTTGCCGACAACGACTTACATCTAACTTACCCGGTGGTGAAAAAACCTAAAATGTGATGACATTACTTACCTTAATTGTGAATGAGATTCACTAGTTTCAATAGTAAGGGCATTCACAAGTTTTAATGAAATTCACTAATTTGAATAGTGAGGACGTGCACATAATCTGTGATGAGATTCACTGGTTTGAATAGTGAGAACGTTCACATAAACTGTGATGAAGTTCACTTGCCTGAATTGTGATCAGATTAACAAAACTTGATTGTTTTGGGATTCTCTCTCCTAGTTGTGCTGAGATTCGCTGTTCTGAATTCTGAGAACATTCACTTTCTTAAACCATGATTACATTCACTAACCTGAATTGTCAGAAGAAATTCACTAACCTGATTGTGATTACATTGACTAATCCGAAATCTGAAGAGATTCGTTGTGCTGATTGTGGTGTGATTCACTACCCTAATTGTGATTAGATTAACTTGCCTGAATTCGAGAAGACACTCAGTATTCTGAATTGTGATGGGATTCACTATCCTGACTATGATGAGTATCGCTAAAATGAATTGTACCTACATCCCCTTTATTGATCAGCAGGTATGTACATGCGTAAAGCTCAAATCGTAACTGGTAGCAAACTTTCACTGAAACTTGTGTGAAAAACAAAGGTATTAGGACTTACGGAAATCAATGATGTTATCTACAAGGAAACAAAGAACAAAATAAAGAAAACCTCCAAAAACATACAATCAAAACATCAACAAAAACAAACAGAAACGAACCCCACCGTCCACAAGCTTGTGACAAGATAATCTAGTCGGTACAGTTTCTTGTTCCTATCTTGCAACATGTATTTTTTTCTAATTACACGAGGAAACGAGCCAATACAAAATCAATCTGGGTCAAGCACTCTTCGTATGCCGGATGACTCCCCCGGGGTACAAAATTATTAACCTTATCTCATCTCACACTGTCCATTTATTTAATGGCTGGATGGAAAAGTTAACCTAATATGAGAAGTCAAAAACAGTGGGACATGCGTAGTAGCGATATCAAGCGCGGAGCGGAGATCGGAAATGAAACAATCCCTAAGAGCGTCCAGACTTGTGAAAGCCACACTAGTCGGTAAGTGTCCCTGAGGTTCTGGGATATGAAGATTGTATCTAACTTCCTAACTTCACTCCTTAATTTCAGCCAAGGAGCAATTCGTGTGACAGGCCATAATGGAAACGATTTCGATTTCTTTCTGAAGAGAGTCAAGACCGGGGACTTTGTTGGGACATTCTAACGTGACGTGAGTACCTTCCTAGACCACTGATCCGGGGAGTCCTAATGCTTCGACTATGGTGTGATGGTGTGATGGTGTGATGGTGTGATGGGCCGCACGCCAAACGAAATGACAAATATCTTGGACCAAAACATCATGCAAAGGTACAGATTCAGAAGTCAGAGACTAAAAAATAGAGTCCATTGTATCCTAGACCGCTGGTTGGCGTACACTGACCGGTGTGGGAGTTGTCTGCCCAGAATGAAAAAAATACATTCTCACACAAAAACTAAGTCGGGAAAAATGCAACAAAAGCGTTTGCTACAAAGCTATTGACACCAGAGGAGGCGTGCATGAAAAAATGGATTGCTTGGTGTTAAAAAATTGAGAGAGAATGAGTTGGTTGGTGAAACCACATGGGCCGTGCCTATGGGTCAACCGGCAATTACTGACCAGTAGTTGACCATGATCAACAGATATGTTTGTGGACCAAATAGAACACGAATACTTTAAGACTGGAATTTTAAAACAGAATTTTGTTAAATGGGAGATGAATACTGAACCTTTTATGATATCCTTCTCAGTATTATTTATGAACAATTAATCTGACTCTTTTGAGGTGTTGTAATATCTGACGCCTGAACGTTAAACTACATTTAATTAAACCCAGATCCTGTATTTAAACAATTAAGAAGTGGTAACGTTTCTTCACTCTGCGATTGGAAATACATAGCTCTCAGTTGTTTTTGGACGCTCAACAACAACCTTTCGCTGATGGAGTTTAGAATATTCGTTTTCGTCATCATCAACAACATACTGCTCTGATATAGCAACTTCATCGACTGCGCTGTCTGGTGCAAAACAGTCTGCCAGAACAGGCAAGGAACTCTCAGTTCCCTTTACAGATTCCATTTGCTTTGTCCCTGGCGGCTCGTCCACGTCTTCGTCGAGGATTTCACAATAATTTGGGTATGCGCTGACATCGTAAGTCGGTGCCTGAACCTGGTGGTCTCTGGGGAGACAATGTATAAATACGTTTGTATGTTGACTTTTAAACACCATACTCAATTATGTTACAGCTCTATGACGGACTCCTGCAAGTCATTGAGCGATATAAGCATACGTTACACGAGACCTATTCTATCCTCAAGCGTTCATAAGCGATACACAGATGTGGAAATATTGTTAAAGGATTTGAAATTGTGTGAAATAATAGTTAAAATGATGCGTATAGCTCTTGAATATGTCAGATAATCAGTAATGAGCATACTTTTTAGTTCTCAAATGCTTGCAATAGAAGAGGGACAGAGCCAGCAAGACGATCACCACAAACAGTGAAAATGCGGTCGATAGTCCAATCTTCAGGTCAACAATGCCGCTATCGTTGTTACCTGAAATTACAATAATGCAAGTCATGATATTTATCATCTCACACGACACCTAAGTGCACAAAAGAGATTTGTCTACACTCATCCATCTAAACATTTCACATTCTCAGTCCTCCTCGTTATAAAATATGGACAAGAAGCTCTTTTATCTTTTCTTTAAAATCTAAGTGTCTAAGAAGATCTCATGGCCAGTTTAGGATGATGGCTCAATACGTCTGGGTTTATTTACCAACACACATTAGATGAATGAATAATATTTTATATGTTTAAATATACTCCATCAAACAATGGTGTTACCTTGGTTACAATATTCCAGTCTCTTGCATTCCTCCATGGAGCAGTTGAATGTGCAGGTTGAGTCACATCTTCGTCCTGTCAGGTAGCAGCCGTTGGTGCACGTGCCAGTCTTCTGATCACAGACACCATCCCGACAGACTTTACATGTGAGATGACAGCGTCCTCCGTAGAAGCCACGTGCACAGCCATCTGCACACGACCCGCTGTCTGACTGACACTTGTCGTTTCTACAGTTGGGACTGCATGGGGAAGAGCACTGTCTGCCATACCATCCCTCGTCACACCCATGGATACAATTTCCACTGTCCCTGTGACAGTTACGAACTCCAGTGTTTGGCGCCACTTGAGGCTTGTCAGTAGACACGTTGGGATCTGGTCCACACTTGTCACCGCACGTCTTGTCACAGAACACGCCATAAAACCCAGGAAGACATCCCTCTGTACATCCATGTTCACATGATCCCAGGCAGTGATCACACGAATACACACAGTTTGGACCAAAGTAGCCAGGGTGACACTCTCTACACGATCCTATAATCCTGTTGCACGACTTACATCGACTGGAACATGACTTACAGTCAGTCCCGTAGTAGGAGTCTACACATCCAGACACATAGGATGAGCCCAGCTGACAATATCCGCCAGCACAACCACCTGGACATGGCCTACAGCTACCATGTAGACTGGCACAGGGTATGTTGCACCCAGGTCCCTGATAACCTGCCACACAACCGTCAGTACAATCACCTATGCCAGAGGTTGACAACCGACATGAGTGGTTTCTGCAGGTCTTGCTGCAGACCGACCTACATTTCCGATCAAAATACCCAGTGTCACAGTCTGTGAGGCAATATCCACTTCTGTCACACTGGGAACAATGTTGGTTGTCTTTACACTGGTCGCCTGATTAAGGAAACGAGAACATCATATTGAAACAAAGCATAAACTATGTCATCTGTACATGACGCCAGTAATGTTTGCCTGCTACTGGAATAAAGAAACCGGGCATATTTTTATGCTGTGCCACTTTAAATGCAACAAGACATATACTATATACTCAGGGCAGACCTCGAGTTACCACTGCAGCCCAAGATCGGTGTGATCCGGGTACTACAGTTGCGTGATCGTACTGCCATGGCTGAGGGCACAGCATTCTGGACTTCAGATGATATCTGGCCAAACTGTACGGAACAGGTTGAAAGAGATAGGTCTGAGAGCCAGGACACCCGACGTTCGGGTCGTGCTACGTCGTCACCATCGCGCTGAACATCTCCTTTATGTAAAAAGAAGCATCCATTTGTTTGTATAGACATTACCTTCTTCTAAACCGGTGTAAAATTTCTTCTTCTTCTAACTGTTTCTCAGGCACATTTTTTTCAAAAGTGACGAGGGCGTTAGGGCGTCTTATTAATTTTTGATAGAAAAAAGTGACAAGGGAGGTACACATTTTTATTCTTTTCTCTCAAACAAATACAGCTTGAGACGTTTAGCACGAATTAATGAGCGGTAGATTCAGTCACACTCGTTCTTACAGACACTCATTCTTATAGTGGACAAACGGATAATCGGGACTCGTCTAAGTCAAATTTATTTTTCTATGTGGCAATAAGAAACTGTTGCGCACATAAATAAAAGTGACGCGCCGATGCCCGAGAAACATTTCACTTTTTGTACTTAGCCCTATTATGTTCAGCTCGAAGTCTGAACATCCTTGCTCTGCCATCTGACCTTTCCAGATGAAATGACCCGTCAATGAACAAACCACCACCACAATCTTGTTTCCTGTACTCTAGTCTTCACCAAACTAGACGTGCCTGTCTGTTACGTTGGCGCAAAACTAGATTTAGTGCAGGCCATGGAACGGACTGGACGTAAGCCAGGAATGGTCCGAGCAGTCAAACATGATGCAAGTCTCTCATGCTCCCATGTTAAAGAGAGAAGAGAACGTGTTTTAAAGGACACAAAATGTCTGGCCACTGGGCCTTCCAAGCCTTAGCCTTTCTGTATTTCTGGCATGACGTACGCACAGTTTAGGTTGAAATTTATGAGTTTTCCAGAACATCCAGAGGCTAGAGAATAACCAAATTTTAAATACCCAGTGTGTGAAATTTGACTTCTATCGAAAAGCATACAAAAAGGGTATAAATTCATTGTGCGCGAGATTGCATGCAAAGTGCTTTACTACATTGTATTTAGGTTTATTTTTATAAATTTTAAAAAACTTTTATCTCTTGCAACTTTATGTTATGCAGTTACATTTTTTTCTACCACCCCGTAGATCCTGGTACGATTCCCAACAGTGACACATCGCGTGAAGCCCACTCATTCCTAGTGCCCGCTGCCGTGTTATCCCCTGTCGTGATATCACGTGTTATCCGCTGCCGTGATATCACGACTAGGACTAAACTCGCTCACTCTGACATGTTTGAGGTTATACTACTGTACATGACTCATCAATACGAACTATTGACAGACATAAACAAATCTAATACGTCAAAGCTTTAATGAGTTATAAGTAAGTCAGTTTGAAACACTTACCTTCAGAAACGATTATCAGGTATGCCATACACACGACCTTCAACAGGGTCATGTTGCTTTCTGACATCAGAAACATACGAGGGATACTTGCTGATACTATATATCTGTGTCACTGAGAGATGATGGAACAGACAGTCTGTGTGCAATGTTCATTTGTCCGTATAACCAACTTCAGGTTTACGAAACTGATTTCATTTTCCTTCATATAAGGAATAGGTTTCATATACCATAGGTTTAAACTGTAATAACTGTTTCTTTCAGATCTTGCCCTTAACCGATATACAAACATTCAAACCTATTTTTATTGAACAAAGTCCGAGATATGAGACAACCAACAACGTGCATTTTCGAAAACAGAGCATTATCTTTTGACAGCTGATGGTTGTCAAGTAACCATTTGATGGCGAACAGAGTCAAGTCTTCTGGAAGTAAAGCAACAGCTCTGACTTTCTATCCTCTTCTGGTTAAGTCTATCCAATAGCAGATTAATTTAGCTGTTTTACTAATTTTTCCATATTGACATGAACTGCTTTCAAGTGCAATCGAAATTGTCAGCGTATTTAGAGCCATGCTTGTCAGTTATATTCGAATTGCATGTGGTCAGATGAAACCATGCCTCTGTATACATTGAGGGAAACAAACAAAGAACAATCCTGTATGTATTTTTCAGATCTCCATCCACAGCGCTGTTCAAAGCTGGTGATGAAAACTGAAAAATATTAGAGAGACGCTTGAAGTTTCATGTGTCCCTTTATTTGGTTCTCAGGACAGGACATCGTACCCTTGCATAGTGAAATGTAAAGTAAGTGCTTCACACAATCTCTAAATAGGTGAGAGTCGCTTGTTCACGTACACTGAAGGCGTCAAGTATTGCCGCATAAATTTCATAATTGAAGTGTGTACACTGCAAACTCTCTTGATATGGTAAGACGCTCAGAAAATACACGACGGGAAGGTACTGACATGCATGACGCAGGGATGAACCCTTGTATCATCATTGGTAACATTGACCGCGTGGTTACCATGTGGATTCCGCCGTGGTGCCACATTCAGACTAACCATCTGTTTGTCCGTCGTCCATGTTCATGGATCACAACGCCAGTCATCATCCTTCATGGTCAATCTTTGAGACGTGGACGACAAATTCGAGCTCCTGTCCCAATCTGAACGAAATGACGTAGACACCCCATGTGGAATGGCAGAGGATTTCATGACTGAAAACAAGATAAACTGACAGTTTTACGGGGACCACTAGCAGACTGGTGTTACACCAAGTAGTCATTAGAACAGTGCAGAGAGTAGTGGATATGAATTCTTAGTCTGAAGTATCTGTGTCATCAGGGAATTTATGTTTGATTCTGGGGTCGAGACAACTGGAAGTACGACACACCAAGTTCGACAGGGTCAAAATGATGATAAACATAGAAACTGAGTGTATGACATATGTATAAGGAAAGTGGTCTAACCTTTCACACTTGCAGTGGATTACAAGGTCTTTGTACTATGTTCTTATTTGGTTTTCAAAGTAATGTGACACTGATCATTTCACTTTTGTGAGTAACGTTTCTCTGGTGTGTTTTCATGTTCCTAAGGAGAAGGAAATATTTTCTCACTGATACTGAAACCAAACATCATTGAAGAAATCACTCTGTGTTGTTGTATATATAAACACGTGTATGTCAGTTTAGTTACTCTTTAAACTGGCTCTTTAGCAAATGCGAATGTTCTCTCTACGATACTGCATCGCAGAAAATCCTGTGATTGATAAAATGTGATTGATAAAATAGCAATCTAAACATTTCCATAATCTCTGGTGACAACGGATAACGTTTCTGATTTTATCATGAATCGTCATCAAGTAGATATAATACCATACGTATCCTGACCCACCAATGGCAGCATCACAAACACATGCAAAACCAGGTCAAGAGTGTAACGACCAGACGTATTTTTGATGCACTCAAGCATGTCGAACGTTTCTTAGTTGCATTGACTCGTTTGTCACTCTGACAATGAAAGTGAGGATGTTGCTCCCATTAGCATGTAAAAAGTTCGAATGTCTTTATGTGGAAGTTGTGAAGTTGGGAAGAATAAAACTAACAGATATATGGATAACAAGTTTTATCGTGAGACGTTTTCTAAAATAAATGAAGTTGGTGTGCTTCAATTTGTGAGTGATTATATTGGTGTATAGACATTACTTCCGCTGTAGGTTGCTGATAGCACCCCTGAGATGTTGGTTCAACTTTCAACAATGCTGAATCTGTTTGTGGTTCTGATGCCAGCCTTCTGTGAGTATCTTCAGTCAAGAAATAAGTGAGCTCCACGCAAAGAGTCATATAATGACACAATGAATTTAAAACTGATGGAAACGATTTTATGACTGTAAATGAGTTGATATTGTAAGAATACGAAAACACATGTTTACATCTCTCTTTTTCTTGGTCGTTTTCTAGAAAATGCTTACACCAGCAACATTCCGTGAGAACACCGCTCCCGAAAAGCCATCATTTAGGCACTCGTGTCACAAACATAGCATGACATGGGCACTTATACCATATCTTCTATACACGGGAATCGGGCCAGACAACCCGACAATAATCAGGCCCCCCTAAGTAATTGAAGGAATTACAGCAAATTTGAAGGAATTGCATCTCAAATGTAAACAAACGCAGCCCACTCGCGAAACAATTGCAGCGATATCGGTAGTTTAGCGGTAATAACAGAAACACATCGGCCCTATCGGAAGCAATGTCGGTAATACTGGAAACACGATCGGCCATCTTCGGAGATTTTTCGGTCGCGAGCGGAAACTCACGCAGCAAAACATGGCGTCGTTGGAAGAAGCACCCGTCTCGGTGAGATTTGCTTTTAGTTCCTACTATTACATTTTCATACTTATCCATCTTTGACCACCCGCGTTGAATGCGTTTAGGTATGAGGTGTTGTCGGGGCAATAGCTTATGTTTTTAGGAAAAGATTGTCACTGCAGAAGAGTGTCACAAGTCATGCCCTTGGAGATTGTTTACATCTGAACATCGAAGTCGTGCCGATGATTACGAGCATCATCAATCTTTTCCTAAAAACATAAGCTATTGCCCCGACAACACCTCATACCTAAACGCATTCAACATGGGTGGTCAAAGATGGATAAGTATAAAAATGTAATAGTAGAAACTAAAAACAAATCTCACCGAGACGGGCGCTTCTTCCAACGACGCCATGTTTTGCTGCGTGAGTTTCCGCTCGCGACCGAAAAATCTCCGAAGATGGCCGATCGTGTTTCCAGTATTACCGACATTGCTTCCGATAGGGCCGATGTGTTTCTGTTATTACCGCTAAATTACCGATATCGCTGCAATTGTTTCGCGAGTGGGCTGCGTTTGTTTACATTTGAGATGCAATTCCTTCAAATTTGCTGTAATTCCTTCAATTACTTAGGGGGGCCTGATAATTATCATTGATAGTTGCAATTATGCAGTTTACTTTGTGAATAATAAATGTCTACTTTTTACGAAGATAACATGACAGAATTTATCAATGTCATCTCTTCTCTCAGTCTTGGTCATCGCAGAAGAGACACAGTGCGAGTGGGGCAAATATGGCGAGCACTGTAACTTGACTTGTCCTGTGAACTGTGCCCTTGTTCCACCAAGTACTCGTCAGCACTGTCAGAAAGACACGGGGAAGTGTTCTGCGGGCTGTGGGCGTGGTTGGCATGGTGATCTGTGTGACCAATCCTGCAGCACCAACTGTCCCAACAAGACTTGTAATCAACAAACTGGACACTGCACACTTGGCTGCATTGGACACAACTCTGGAGACTTTTGTAACAGTAAGCGATGATCCAAGTTATAACTATAGTCTATAAACTTTAGCTCTTGGTAATAGTATTTTTTTTATACTCGGAACTAGAAAGTTCATTTTAGATAGGTATCACCCTGAAAGATACATTCTGTTACTTCTATAATACTGCTAAAACAAATATACACCTGGAAATTAATCAAGCAACACCCCAATTTTTTCTATTGGAGCAACTTTGAAGTGTTCTGACAATCAAAATATGCCGGGTTGATATAGTTTGACACTTTTTTATTCAACAGACGATCTCTGACAAACAACTTAAAGGGAAAAAGTATCAAGACTTTGCTTTATTGCAACGAAATCCAAATTCTTAAAACTGTCTTAGATTCATGAAAAAATGGACACAATTTACTATTCATCCACAGACGTTGTTGTCAGGTGTATTAACACAAATGTCACATGGAAAGAAAGAACAGTCATCTGAGAGTCTGCACACCGACTTTCATCAATATCTAGTGTGTCCTCCCTGCGCACGCACCACCGATTCCAGACGCCTCCTCATTCCTTGGATGAGTCTCCGGATCTGATTCTGGGGGATCCTGTTCCACTCCTCATGCAGGGCAGCCGTCAATTCGTTGAGATTATGGACTGGTGGGTCTCTCTGCCTCACACGACGGCCAATAAAGTCCCACAAATGTTCAATGGGGTTGAGGTCAGGGCTCATGGCAGGCCATGGAATTCTGTCAATTGCATTTTGCCGCAAAAAATCATTTACAGCATGCGCCCTGTGAGGTCTAGCATTGTCGTCCATAAATATGGGTCTCGTTGCCAGAGGATGGTTCTCAAAATGAGGTACCACAGCCCTGTCAAGAACCTCCTGTTGGTAACGAACACCGTTAAGGTTGCCACGGATGGTAATGATATCCAACTTGCAGTTCATGGAAATGCACCCCCATACCATAACGGAACCTCCCCCAAAGGCCACAGTCTCCTGGATGTTCCGTGGAGCCATTGCTGTGTTCCTCTGCCTCCAGACCCGAGTACGACCGTCCACCATGTGCAGCAAGAACCGGCTCTCATCTGAGAAATGGACCTTCCTCCAAGAGGCAATGTTCCAGTGCAAACGGTCATTACACCAGGCCAGTCGGGCTGCCTTATGGGCTGGAGACAGTCTGGGTCGCTTGATTGGCCTCCTTGCCCGGTATCCTGCAGCTTTCAGACGATTCCGAACAGTCCTGTTCGAGATGGGTCTCCCTGGAAGCCACTCCTGTCTCAACCGAGAGCTCGAGTCGAAGGACCTGCGCCGTACAAGTCTCAGTAAAGCTCTGTCCTCCCGGACTGTGGTCTTCCTGGGTCTTCCTGGTCTAGGCAGGTCTTTAACTTCATTAGTGGCCCGGTATTTTTTCAAAAGTTTTGAAATTATGGAATGATGTCGTCCGATTTGAGTCCCGATTTGTCTTAGAGACATACCAGCATTCCTCATGCCGATTATTTGCCAACGAGTGGCCTCTGATAATTTCCTACGTGCCATGACATTGAAATGAATGAAAAACCGAATGCAATCGACAACCTGCGCTTGTAAACACCCCAGGGAAAAAGTGCATTTTTCGAAAGTTGAGGTTAAAGCAATGCACGTGCGCTGTGCAAGCTTCACGCGCGTCATATCAACCCATGAAAAGCTCATGCTGTATGTCAATACATCAAAATTGAATAATCAATCATCAAAATTACTTCGTTAAACTTTGTTAAGTTTTTATGTGTCTTTGAATTTGGTGTTGCTTAATTAATTTCCATATGTATATATACTTGATTGTGATATAGTCACAATTGTGCAGCTGGCAGTGTTAGGATGGACTCCTCGTGGATGTGGAAGCCAATAACTGATGATTGTTGTTTATAGACAATAAACTAGGTCCATAGTATCTTTAGTAAATACAATACCGGGTGCTCACACAGGAAAGAACTTTGGGATTCAAAATTAATTGTATACCATATGTTTGTATTGGTTTGATGTGCATTTCCCAAGAAAACCAGCTCAGTTGCTGAGGGTCAGACTTTTGAACTTTTTCTGAAAACCCCTAGAATCAGTTAGCGTTTTAGCGTTGAAACTGCATTAGGAGTTCTTACAAATTTGACATACACAAGGTCTAATTCTCATAAATACACTTTCGGAACATCTTGATAATGATTTCTAAAATTGGTTTTCATGTCTAATTCACACATAACAAAGTTCACCTTGCATACCTTGCCCCTTGCAAATGTCATCAGTTGTCGAGTATGAGTGAACTATAAAGCTTTAATGTGGCACTGAATGCTTCTGATCTGATGAGATCAGTTCTGAGTCTTATGGATACTTTAAGTGCTGGATTGTTGGAGACATTTGACTGCTTGAGAGTGTTCCTCTGGTCAGAGAACCTTAACATAGTTTCCTTTCACTCGGATTCTGTATGTATATACATTAAGATGTGAGACGGTTTTTCTGTCTCCCATATCTGTTGTAAGATGGTCAAATTAGTGACGGAAAATTTACCTGTTGGACCGTTACCGGAAATTTTTACAGCACTTTATATGACGCTTCATCTGAATCCCTTTTCAGGAACTTCCACGTAAGTTTCTAAATTCAACTTTAAGGATTGTTCTGTTCGTAAGAATAACAAAATCAAACAGTAGCGTGATTGGGAGCCATTCCCCACCCATAAGAAATCTCTGCTAAAAGCAGAGTCAGTTGTACAATATTGACAATATCATAAGTGTAAATATTATAACAATATATTTGTCTTAGCAGTATTACAGTTGTTTCTAAACAAATCTGAACATGCGCTATGAGAGCAACATTACATAGAAAATTATATAGTTCATTCATGACAAGAGTTACGTGATATCATATGGGCGAGACTGCCTTTTTGGGTAAAATTTTCGAAGGCATAAATTAGTAAAATTTTCACATTCTTCATTATTGACTGTCAAATACTGTTTTACTGACTAATATGTGTGGCATAAATAATTCCCTTTCGAAGCCTTATGTTTCCGTAACTATTCTGTCATGTTTCATGACCAAAAGCTGACATCCATTGTCTGGGTTAATTGTTTACAGTACCATCTAATGTACAAATGTAACGGCATATCACATGTTTATATAAACCTTTCGTTAACGAAACGAAACGTGATTCATGAAATGAAACTGTGTGTCGATATATATATATATATGTTTGTTTATGGTAATTGTAATTGTTTTCATCACGAGAATAATCACCACGTGGTTCAAGATGTATTCAAAATATAATTACCGGGATCGTTTTCATGTAAATCACATTCCGCCTAATATTGCTTGTTGTAGAATAGCATTCCCTTTTTGAATTCTGTATTTTGTATTGGCCCAGTTTGAATACGCATTATCATGGGCAATCTGTACTCAGATGTGGCGTTTGAGTATTTGTCTGGACGGAATGTGGAGAAGCAGTAAGCAACCCGTCTCGTGTTCGGGTGTTCGTAAGCGGCTTAAATGCAGGGTGGAGACATCAAGCCACTTTACAATCTTTAGAGAACAGCTAAAGGGAGACAACCCATGTCCCCTCAGTTTTCAAACGTACTTGTAAATACTTATACTGTTAGTAGCAAACTAAATACACTGCATGTTGTTTACCTATCTATCTATCTATCTATCTATCTATCTATCTATCTATCTATCTATCTGTCTATCTGTCTGTCTGCCTGCCTGCCTACCTATACCTTTCTATTCAGTCATCAAATTAACTGAACACCATGATGGCCCATTTCAAACAATTTCCTATCCCTATCACTTCCTTAATATTTCATAGTGAGGTATGATACTCAGGTTTATAGACATTCTGTAAATTAAATGTCATGAAATGTTAGTCCCTGAAATATAAAATCGATATATTTATCAAGATGTCTTTGTCCAGAGTGTGTTTCTGGCTGGTATGGAGATACGTGTGAACAACCCTGCAGCAGGAACTGTTTGAAGGAAAGATGCAACCAGACATCTGGAGTCTGTACACTTGGCTGTAATGGAACTTCAGCTGGGGAGTTCTGTAACATCACGACAGGTACAGAGAAAATATGTGGTTAATGTTTAATCTATAAAACAAAGTATGGATACCAGAATAAAGCGGATATTTTGTCAAATTTGTCTGTACCATGTCAGCATGCTTTGTCAAATGTATCAGTGAACTTTGGTAGTGAGAATGTTTATTTACACAATCAAATTGACACAATCAAATTGACACAATCAAATTGAAACTATGTCTACAACCTCTGTTTTGGTGAACTGTAGTTACCTTGCACATTTTTCAGTCATCTCTGCTCTGATGATGGAGGACATAGGTTAGCAAGTCGAATTCCGAGCAATATAACTTATATGATCGAAAAAGAAATTCATTTTCTTGTATATAGTGTCCAGTTTGGAACACTTATATTGGATTGATAACAACATGTTTGATATTTTAGTGTTGGTAAGGTAGGAGTGAGTAAAACTGGAGACTGATAACTTATTATAGATATCCCTTTAATGTATTGTGATGAAATGGCTCGTGTGTATGAACACTTGGTGATGATGAGAACTCTCTGGCAGAGCTAATAATAACGGCGAATGGCGATTGTAGTCAAATCACGACGGATCTAGTCAAAGACGGATGTAGTTTATAATGTTAGTGAATGTATTTAAAACGCCGGTGAGTGAGTGAGATTAGTTTTACGCCGCACTCAATGGCTCTATGGCGGCGGTCTGTAAATAATCTGGGCCAGACAATCCAGTGAGCAGCAACATGAGCATCGATCTGCGCAATTGGGAACCGATGACATATGTCAACCAAGTCAGCGAGCCTGACCACCCGATCCCGTTAGTCGCTTCTTACGAAAAACACAATCGCCTTTAATGGCTAGCATTGGTTGCTGAAGGTCTTTTCTACCCCAGGACCTTCACGTGTTTAAAATGCCGGTGGATGTAGTGAAAAAACGCTTGTGAATGTACTTCAGTGCCGGTGGATGTAGTAAAAGAACCCGACTTCTGTTGATGTCTGTAAATGTTGCCTTTGCAGTGGCCAACATTAAGGAAGAAGCAGACAATCTGACTGCCATACTGGTTCCAGTCGTCCTGGTTGCAGTTGTAGTCACAGTCGGCACAGTCGTCGTGGTCTTATTGTAAGTTCATAAGTGTCATGAAATGATTCTTGTCAAAATGAAAAAAAAAAATGGAAAAAAACATAACATAACATGAACACGTAACATTTTAACGCTCAACATGATCACCTTCCACACGGGGCATCTTTACCAAAAGCGTTAGAGCGATGTTAACCCGGTTTCAATGAGGTCCTACGCCTCAGCTGTTGGTTTCTCGGCAGCTGCCACAACAGCAATAATGGTTCTGTCCAGATCGCTGTTCATGTCTGAAGTCTGACTGGAAGACTGTTTGGGGCTGCAGGCTGCAATTCTTATTTTGCAAGAAGATTGACAAGCGATTGTGCACTAATCAGCAGACGGAATCTCTGCTCCATTATATTTCTCCAAATGATAGAAATTTTCTCTTTACGAACTGAATGGCTTCACTGATGTAAGGATAGCT
Source organism: Haliotis asinina (assembly GCF_037392515.1). Lineage (NCBI taxonomy): Eukaryota > Metazoa > Mollusca > Gastropoda > Lepetellida > Haliotidae > Haliotis > Haliotis asinina. The sequence goes on from NC_090292.1 coordinate 54,850,222, forward strand.
GAGTTCCCTCCCTTTAAATGTACTCGAACTGTACAAGGCATGAATTAAGTTATCATAACGGATTGTCATTATCAATACTGTTTTGTCATTCTTATTGCACTCATTTCAAACACTCTCACACACACGTACGCTCGCACACGCAGGTGCATGCTCTCTTTTGGGCTTCTCTTTATCTCACTTGATATATATTTTATCTCTGATAGTTACATTAGCAGCTAAGATTGTGCATGGCGGTATCCTCTAGAGAGTACCCTGAAATTATTGTCCCCCTTAGAAGATACATAAGTCCCAAAACATTCGAGTAAAATTTAACTCTCCACCTTTTTACTTGTAGTATAATGGTCATTTTAATGTGTCACTAAATTTGCTCACAATCGCCTGAAGGGATGGTTTAAATCCAGCTGGGGTCCATGCAGGTACCAGAGGCACTTCAGTACCCTTGGTCCGTATTATTGTGATCTCCATTCAGTTGCATTCCCTAAAACAGGTTTCTACTTTAATAAATACGTGCTAGCTAGTTTTAACTGTTTTGCGATTGTCTAGATATTTCACAGTCCTTTGATTACTGGTCCTTTTACTTGTATGTCTTGTGTATGTACAAATTTGCTCGTGAACATATGACTGAAACATTGTCGCACACAGAAGTCTTCCTGTTATGCAGGATATAAAGTGAATGAATGAAAGCAGGAACAAACGAATGTATATGCCGTTTTAAATAGGACTTTTATTCATACACCTGGAATATGTATACATGTACACACTGAACGTATACAAACAACAATCATAAATTTAATAAATATGTCTGTTGTATTTTTGCAGATGGCGCAGACGGAGAAACAGGTAATATATTGACAAATGATGTCACACCTGTCATCACTTGTCGTGGTACATAACCTGGTTATCACGTGTCGTGGTACATAACCTGGTCATCACTTGTCGTGGTACATAACCTGGCCATCACTTGTCGTGGTACATAACCTGGTCATCACGTGTCGTGGTACATAACCTGGTCATCACTTGTCGTGGTACATAACCTGGTTATGGTCTGCAAACATACATCGTCTAGGGATTCTTGGAAGTGATAAGAACGTGTCTAACACAGTCGCAAACATAAAGAGATGGATGGAGGTTGTGGAATGTTGACATCATGACTACGAGATTACAGCAGGGTCTGTGCTCACATATCTGGAATCTTTCTTTTCTTTCTTCCTATTTATATGCTTTTTCTGTTTCAGTGCACAACACGCGAGTGAGTATTACGTTTTCTTGGAACCTTTCCAGTACAAAAATTGGCTCGCTTACTTGGATGACTCATGTCATAGTATACCAGTTTCAAAAATCACTTCTCAACCTGTTGCTCACCGTTTCATGTGATGAGCTTTCGATTCATTACTTATAGCTTGAATATTGCTGAGTGTATCGCCAAACAACAAACAAACAAAATATGAAACGAAATCGCAAATAATCCAGTTAGCATTTAAAGGAAGTAAAGGCTGTCTTGCATCTGCAGTATAATTGCTTCATTCTCGGTGTTTCTCACTTTCATTCATTCAGAGTGTAGTATGAATAGATTCTACTACCGTTCATAACGAGTGTTCGTTATTTATGTCTCCAGACATGATCTATGTGCCGGCCTTGTCTGTAGTCCGCTGCCCAAAGTAGTCAATTCAGTAGCCTGTACCTGAACCCTACTTCATGGTGCAATATTGCAGACATTACTGAAACATTATTAACTCCCAAACACTGTCAACCTCCGTGCATTTTCAGTTTAGTGGTTCGTGGTGTCGTTTCCGCTTTTGTCAGAATCATGCCAGCATCATGCCACGGACTCTTTTGATGACAGGCTTATACATTGATTCCATTTCAGTGTTAAATGTTCTCGTTACGATATGGCTGAAAGATTCCCAATGTGACGATAATACTCACTCTCACTCACGTACAATTATGGACCTGCATAAATGTGTTTTATCGCCCACATCTAATGGACAGCTCGTGATATAAATGTTAAATTAGCGAATACACGACCAATCCCTATCCCCAATCTTCTTTCCGCATATACTTCAGTCACCAGGAACCCTAGACACGCAGATGAAGATAAGTTCTGAATACTTTTCTGAGAATGAAGTTTTTATAAATGAAATGCACCAAATAATTCTCAAGTAATGGAAATCAGTCAATTCATGTCATAATTAATTTCAGTACCGTTATTTCTTTCCAAAATTATTGAATTCAAAACACTACATAAACCCATATAAAACGGAATAGGAAGTGAGCTGAAAGGGTATAATTTGTTTTATGGACCAAGGAATGTTATAACATTTAACAGGAGTCTGTGCTTTACATTCATTTCCTCAAGAAGGAGGTTCAGCAGGAATCGTGAATTTTGCTGTAATCAAATGTTCAATAAGTAGCATTCTTTATTTATGATCCATTTTCTGTCTTCCATTATATAATCGCAATAAAAATAAATGTTGGCTGCTGGACAAAAATATACAAATACATAACTGTATAAAATGAACGCTTTTGTTTTGTAAACAGACGAAGCAACAGTCGAGGAGATGACTCCACTACAAACTGGAATAACGAGTGAAGGTAAATAGCAGACAGATTACAGAGACTTTTGGTCTGATGTAGCCTGCAGTAAACATATAAGAATATATCTAAACAACGCTTTCCTTCATCATTTACGTGCATGGGTCGATGCTCATGCAGTTGATCACTGGATTGTCAGGTCATATTTCAAATATTTACGGACTGAATATTGCTGAGTGAGTCATAAAACTAAACTCACTCACTCACTTTTTTGAGTTATATGTAAGCGGTGAGTGTGTCGTCAAACAACAAACAGACAAACAAAACATGAAACGAACAATGCTGTTCACAGCCATGCAGTGGCATTTTGTCTTGCATGAAAAGTAAGTAAAGTCTGTTAAGGATCTACACTTACAAATGTTTTATCCTTGGAGTTCGACATTTTCATCTGTTCAGAGGAATAGCATGAGTAATATTTACTTCCCGCCTATGTCGCTTGTGTATGGAATATCAAGGTCCCTGGCACAGTGTTCGTCCCCGATCTCAACACGTTAGATCTGTAGTATCGTTTGAGTTATTCATTCTGTGCCTATACACACCTTCTGATGTAACCTTGCAAACAAAAATGAAAAAATGTGGATCGTAAAGAAAGAAACACATTAATAATAATTAATATATATATAATACCAGATACCAGATAATGAGCATATTGTTTCTAGGGAGAGGAAGAGCCAATGAGGAGACGCCATCAGAAACTGGAATAATGAGTGAAGGTAGATACCAGACAGTTGACAACAGCCACTGGCCTTAGGCAACCGTTTCTAACATAAACATAGGTTATCACGCGAGTGTGTTTTGAGAGGGTAAGTACCCTGCATTATGAATAACGAACCTTGGCGCGCTGATTACAAAGTGGTTATTCCAAATGCACGATACGGCTTCTTCAGATTGGCACACAGCTGAATAGCCTTTAGAGATGGTTCCTCAAAAAGCGTTTGAGCAGACTTCCACGGACTGGAAACGGGCGCTATATATATAACTAATTATTATTAGTACTAGTATTATCTTTACATGTTGGATGATATAGACCATCTAAGGCACACACTTAAGAATCAAACTGCATCGATCTTTTCAATCGCAATGATATTTTATATTCCTTTTCCTTCTGTACTTTATAGCAAGGGTCCGTTTGATTTTATATTATTTTCTCAAAACTACTCAAAAATCTTTAAATCTTTTCCATGTTATCTTTTTCAGATTTGCTGCAACAAAAGATGGAAGAGGCAGAAAACGTGTTTGAGAAAACTGGCATCTACTATACAGTGAAGAAGGAACTGGAGACACACAGACATGTGACGCTGTGTGGAACTGCTGGGGGAGGGAAGACCACCATTGCTCTGAAGCTAGGGAAACAGTATAAGAACAGGGGCTTCAAGGTGTATTTTGTAATCGATGTTTGCAAACTCAATCTGACTGAGTGTTTAACTGGAGAGGACAAAGTCTGTTTTATATTCAATGACATCTTCAAAACGGTAGAATTACCAAGGGACACGCCACGTGTTGACAGTATTTTACGTGAAATGGAACATGAGCTGGAAACCAACACTGGAAACCAAAGAGAGATTTATGTAATAATAACTGCAAACACAAATAACGTGCAAGGTGAAATATCTCAGTTTGGGGAAACGTTTTTTGGTGGTTCTTCTTTCATTGACTTCAGTCTGTTGTCTCATCAGTACTCACACGAGGAGAAGAAGGACATATTTAACAGTCATCTTAAATCATCACAATCAGGTGATCTTCTGGGACTCAATGTAGACGCGATTTGTGGTTTTGCTCAATCTTCCGTAGGCTTTCCTCAAACTTCCAAGCTATTTTTTGCTGTTGAAAATTTTCGAAAGCATCGTGAGAAGTTTTTCCGTGAGCCTTTTCGCTATCTTCGAGAAGAACTGGAAGCAATTCTCCTCCAAATGAACGATGAGTCAGGTGCTCTCATCCTGATGTTTCTGTGTAAACAAACATTGAACCTAAGAGAAGTGGAGATGCCATCTGACAACCGTCACCTGGAAAACATGTTTATATTGATTAAAGATGTTGTAGGCATTACGTCACGAACAAAACTAGCAAAATCAATCAGACAATTCTCTGATACGTTTTTCACGAAGGGAGATATAACAGGATTTGCTCATCCTTCCATCTACGATGCCTGTGCGTGTGCCTTATTCACTCTCAACCCATCTTTGGTCTTGGAATGTTGTCACATGAAGTTCCTTCGCGATCATGTGCGTTCTGACCAACGTCTGGAGACTTCTACTGTGGACGAGAGTCAGCCTACTATCCACGTATCGGATGTCTACACTGCCATGATCGAGAAAAGACGCGGTAGTACATTTAAATATGTTTAATTATATCTATATCTGTTTATCACTGCACATCATCTGTTAGTTTGACGCTCTCATGCAGTAAATGTTATAGTGCTGCTACAATGAATGTCGAGTGTTTTTTTGTAAGTTTTATAACTATGGCTTTATTTTATCAACTAGCTGCTGACAGCCAATCAGGGAAGAATCTGCCAAAGGAAGGGGTTTCCAGTGATGGTGTCATGAGCAGAGGTAAGTCTATAACATAAGCCATGATGGCAATGCATATTTTAACCTTATTTTCCGGTATAATTTTGAACTTTGGTTTAAGGCGATCACCGTTTGATAAAAAGGATATAACTTTTGAGTCAGTCTCAAAATATCTTTTTCACAAAGGGAAGTGCATACTGACTATCTCAAGTCACCTGTTACACATATATCCACAGGCCACATGGAAAACAAACACCATAGAATTTTTGTCACTATTGCATCAACTATAGGAATCCGCAAGACCACCAGAACCATTCAGCAAGTTAAGTTTATATAATAAGAAAGTAATTCATGTGTTGAGGCCTTGATTCTGTTAATCATTCTCAAGCTACCGTGAGCTAATGTAGAATATTGTTGAAGTTATCTATCATCGTACAGGCATTAGACTTTTTATAATTTTTATAATCACCTTTTTTATAAAAACCTTGAACCTTGGGCCATAGATCTAAACATAGCATAAACATCAAATAAATATCAGACCACAAAACACTTTTCTCTAAAATGTAAATGCTAGCCTTTAATGTTAACGAAACAGTTTTAAACTTACATGTTTTGCTTACTCGTCAGATTGGCTGGACAAAAAGGTGATGAAGACAGAAAAAGTGTTTGTGAAAACTAGCATCTACGACAGAGTGAAGGAGACACTGGAGACTCACGGCCATGTGACAATGAGTGGTGCCGCAGGTGGGGGGAAGACCGCCATTGCTCTGATGTTAGGGAAACACTATGAGGAGGAGCAGGGCTTTCTGCAGGTTCATGTTGATGAGGTTTCCAAGTTCAAGCTGGATGTCTACACGCGTGAACTTCATAAGAAGAGCGTGTGTTTCATATTTCATGACATATTTAGGATCATAGAGCGTTCAAGAAACATAACTGTTCTCAAAAGCGTTTTGAGTCAATTAATAGACTTGAAGAACGAGACACGAGAGCACAAACTGTACACCATATTTACAGCTAATACATACAGCGATCATGGTGAGATATCACAGCTTGGGGAGGAAGGGTCATATTTCTTCAGTGATCCATCGTTACTTGATTTCAACGAGATGTCGTGTCAGTACAAGCCTGAGGAGAAAAACCGCATCTTTGACGAACTCTGCAAAGGTTTTGGCACAAAGGTCGATGGGGAAAAGATTTGTAGATTCGGGAAGTCCATCTTAGGCTTTCCTCAAACATGCAAACTTTTTGCTGGGTTCAAAAGTTTTCAAACCCATGCTGAAGATTTCTTTCAACGGCCTTTTCACTATCTGAAAGAAGAAATGAATTCAATTCTGAAACGTGAGGATAATCAATCAGCTGCTCTTACCCTGATGTTTTTGTCTGATGGTCCACTGAACTTGCACCAAGTAGAACTCCCGTCTGACAGCAATGAACTCGAGGCAAGGTTCACGACCTTGAAAGACGAGGTGGGATTTACAACGAGGACAGCTGTTGCCATGGCAGTCAGGCAGTTCCGTGGCAGCTTCTTCACAGAGGGAGATATAACGGCATTTGCCCATCCTACCATCTATGATGCCTGTGCCACTGCCCTATACAAGGACCACAGAGCGTTGGTACTGAGAGATGCCAGCATAAGGTTCCTTTGTGAACATGTATACACAGAAGAAACAAAACATACCCTCCCTGAGACTATGATCTCTGTACCTAAAGACTATATCAAGGTACTGACAGGAAGATTGTCTACATTAGATAAAGAAAACTCCAATTATACAAAACTCAGTGCTTTGATAGAAAAACTATCTGGCAATAGCTGTGATCCAAGGAATGACTAGTACGGGACCCAGTGTGGTAGATATGGAGAGTGAATGGATCTGTGCGACTGACATTATAACCATTTCACGACATACTGTACAGCATATTTCCCTTGCATCCAGAAAATGTCATGCTTCATGTTTTTTTGTTTTATTTTCTATTCATTGTTGTCAGATATCAAAGAAATTGACAGTCCTTAGAGACACTATATTGACATGTATCGACGGACAATGTAAACGAGCCGAACAAACTTGCAAGAAAATATTTGTCATATTGTCATACTGATCATGTTTGAAATACCTTGAAACTCAGACCACCACAGAGCGACAATGAGGTTAGCCCAAACTGGATGGCGACTGGCCAAGATGCCTGTTTCAGTGGGTACATTATATTATTTGACCCTATCTGGAAGAACCTCATCATGCGAGTGATATAGAAGCATTTGTCAAATGGACTTACAACCTGCAGGCAAACATTAGACAAGTGTAAGAGCCCTTTTTCACAGCTATAGTTATTGTATAGTTATTGTATAGTTAATGTATACATACTTCTCAAAATGAGGGAGACAGAATGATTTGTTCAAACAACTGTCAGCATGCTGACAATCACTATGCAAGCAAAAGAGCCCTCTCCACAGCCACCATAAATCTCTCGATTTAACGAATTTCGCTGTATTATGTGCTTGTATTTACTACCAGTAACATGTCTCAAAGCTGCCATAAACCGGCGGCACTGTCATCAGCAAGTCAACTGTCCACCTGAATAAACACACACAGGACAATGTTTTGTCCCAATCACTTCAAATTCCGAAACGAGGTGTGCGCACTTGCTTTGAAAGTATAATCTACTCTCTTGTGAGCCATAATGAGTGAGTGAGTAAATATTAGCTTAAGCAGCAACAGCAATTTGAATTTGAAATCTTTTCCTATGATGACGAATGTAGAACAAAAGTGCTGAAAAAGATCGCTTAAATGTCACTTAATTGTTTCAATAAACACTAAAAAATACGATTACAGAATTGTAATATAAATCTTATAATGAGATATAATATTTCCTTCATAATTTCCTTATGACGCTCATTGAAGCTTTGAAGGCAACAGAGTGGTTGGTTGATGGCGCCTCACTATTTGAAACCCAAGTAATGGAATGGTGCTCACAATAAAGAGAAAGAATAAAACATGTCTTCCATCTTGTCATAGAGACTTGTGTAGACCTCTGATCCGTTTTGCATAGATAGAAAGATACCTTAATCGAAGTTCCTGTTGGTCAGTCAGTGGAAGTTGTTTTGCTGTTGATAGTTTTTTGAACAACAACATTCATATGTGTCATTTATACACCTGAAACTTACGTCAAACTTCTTGGCGAAATGACATTTGCCTGTGTGAACAGTATTTCCTGTCCACATGCTTTAATCACAGATCGACACGTATGGGATAGTACTTGGTCTAAATGGAGATGAATACTTCTAGCGGAAATGTCTGACCTCACAAGAGTGTAATAGTAAGCGAGTTTTGTCAACGGAGAAGTCCATCATACGACACCAGATGGTCAAAGCTCAAAGTCCTGAATCTCATCTCTAAAGATCGATGTATTATGTTATTGTATCAACGCGAAATGTAACTTAATGTTGTTTCCTTCTTGATGAAACAAATATTGTGTTAGTGTCAGTGAAGATATCCTCTATTTCTTCTTGTCACTAAACATCAGATAACCATACTTCTTTGCCAAATGGTGATATGACACTGTATCTATGATCGATGTGTTATCAAAATGTAAAGCTTTATCTTTGAGTGTATCATTAGGTAAAGTGATGTATAAACCTGAAGAATAAATAGCATGTTTTGTATAGTATTGACATGGTGCTTTGTAAGATTCCGAAAGGTCCAATAAAACCTTTGAGTTTTTTTAGAATCCATATGGGTATCACACTACTTGTTTCAAATAATGTCTGTGGATATTCAGAAGTTGCGTATTGCCACTTGCATTCTTTTGTGTTCTGCTTTCTTAATTACCGAGAGAAATCTGTTTGCATTTGTCAACACTGTGCTACAAGACAATATTTACTCCAAAATTTAACATGCAAGACACGCTATAAGCCCGACGACTAGTTTTAAAACACAATACAAAAACCGTATTTTTTCTGTTCTATGATTAAGTGACGAAGAGGTTTTCTGTGACACATCATAGGATGCTGACCAGTTGGTGAGTCTGTGTTATCATTTCTCGTAGTTGAGGATTGATATCAAGGTGTGTCTATCGTCTTAGTTTCTAAACACGAGTCCCGTTGTTGTTGCTGATGATGATGATTCTCATTCAATAATACTTACGAAATCATGCTGATAAACACAATGTTGTGTCAGTCACGAAACACATGCTAGTGTTGGTATTCACGATTGTCACTCAGATATGAACAAAACCTTTATGGCGCCAAACGCATAAAAGACTGAAAGACTTAACTGAATTAATTTAATCATTAAGGAAGTGGCAGAATGGATCGTGCTCAATGTTCATGTGCACAGTCCTTGGTGCAGACACATCAGAATATTTACACCCAAACGTTTCACTGTCATCCTAATTAGTTATGCAATACCACCAAAGACATAGTGTGAGAGTACATGCCAGTTCCTCAATGTCTGCACAGATAAAGCAGCGTGCACGGCGCCCATATCCGTATTGTAGTGTGTGTATTGTTCTAACTGGTCACGTTCGAGTTATACCCGTTTTATGTCTTGGTGATTCGTTATAAAACCTAAGTATGGGTATTGTGTGCAAAAGTACCCAATTCACCATCACACTTTGTTTGATCGCTCCTCGTAAATGGTCATCTTGTAAATGCTGTACTAGATGTTATTCAAGAGAGCGTTTTCCTTACAGTCAGTCGATAGATCCTATAGCAACCCGTCTACTCACCTCTGTGGCGGATGCGCACATAGCAATACACTTATTCTAAGCGTGCCAAGGTTGTTGGACACAATCTGAAATTTCAAGTTGATTTTGTTGATGGTGATGTACTGCTGGACGGTACAGCAATGGGAGTAAACCAGGTGAAGTCCTTCACCAAGTCTGCCTAGAGTCGGTCCTTTGTGGAGAGGCACCCGTGAACGGCCACCTCCTCGTGGTGGGTGCTGGGTAACACAAAGAGCCATTCGAACCCCCGTGTGGACCCGGGGCAACTAGGTCCATAGCACCCCATTGCTGGTAGCAAGGAGCGACCAAATTGGGCAACCTGTTTGCCGTGGGTTGCGTCCCGTGTCGGTGGAGGACGGTAGTCTGGTGGTTGAGGGCAGTAGGAGCCCGAACTGTGTTCCTGCTGCCCAACACACCACTTCGGCCCTTACTTCACCTAGACAGGTGGTAGAGTCGGCCCGATTCTATCAATCGGCTGGTCACGTCGTGCCCTGTGCATGGATATTATTTAAGATAACTGGAAAAGGGTAAGGGCACTTTTGACCATTTTGACTTTGTATGTTCTAACATGTCATAGAATTACATTGCCTAGAGTCCTATGCCAGAAGGCGGTGGCTCATGGGCCAATCTAGTAGAGTATGTCTTTTTTAGATATGTTTCTACTTGAGTATATCCACCTGGTATCCTTGGTGCCATCTGTTGGAGATCCACAGACGTAAGGCATCGTCCTTGTTGACACTCCTTGTTGACTGGTGGGTGGGGACCCAGATGGATGAAGCATAGCTACTACTAACATGGCACCCCCTTACAAAAAACGTACTCATGAACCAGAAGATTCACTCTATTCCGAAGATGACGATCTTTCAACACAAAAAATGAACTCTGATCACTGGTCTAGATTTTTAGTCATGTCATCCACTGATGGCAATCCTCTAAAGCTGAATCCATTTGCCATTTCAAAGGGTATCGAAGGTTTAGCTGGGGAAGTTAAAGAAGTTAAAATGTTACGTTCTGGCTGTCTTTTGATTGAGTGCAGGAAACACATTCAGTCACAGATTCTTCTTTCCACCAAATCTTTAGCGAATGTTCCTGTGCAAGTTTCTCCTCATCTCCTCACAGGACTTTGAACAGCTGCAAGGGGATTGTTTGGGGTGCAATGCGGTGTCTCTCGTACATGACCGAAGCTGAAATTGTCTCAGAACTAAATCACAAAATGCTATTGACGTAAAACGTTTTACAATGAAGAAAGACAATGAAACGGTCAAGACAAACACATACTTGTTTACATTTGGTCTTCCGGCTCGTCCTGAATCACTTAAGGCTGGATGCTGTAACTTAAGGGTAGATGCTTTCATTCCAAATCCCCTGAGATGTTACAGCTGTCAGAATTTTGGCCACGGATCTAAGTCATGTCGTAATCCAGCCGCTTGTCATCGATGTGGTGGAACATGCGAGGATGGCAAGTCATGTGCAAATCCTCCTTCGTGTGTCAACTGCTCAGGCAGCCATCCGTCCTCGTCAAAGGAATGTCCTACATGGAAACTTCAATCAAAAATCTCTCGAATAAAGCATGACCGTAATGTAAGTTTTATGGAAGCATGGAAGATTGTTCTAGCTCAAGAACAGCCAGGATCTACGTATGCCACCACTGTGTCTACACGACTTTCAGACCCCAAGACAAACCATGCATCTCTTCAAACAATTGCTTTCCAGACTGATTACACATGGACAAAGACGTCTGCACCTACTTTGATATCTACAGCAGTTCAAGCGAGGCCTTCTCAACAAAGCTCTTGTTCACAAACCATTCCTTCAAGTCAAACAATCATTCAGTCTCAGGCGTCTTGTGATAAGGATTCATCTTTACCTCATGTACAGTCATTATCACACTCAACTCAATTGTCCAAATCTGTCACAAATGTGAAACAAATTACAAAAACTAAATCGAAATCTAAAGCTGAATCTGCAAAACAGAACCCTAGTGGAAGAGCCCCAAAAGGGTCAAATAATCAGGTCCAACTGTTCAAAAAGTTTGGATCACTCGAGGACATGGATGTGTCTGAAAGCAGCCATTTTCGGACACATAGTTTGTCACCCTCGAGAAGAGCGAGGGGTCGTTCTCCTGTTAATCCCCCGAAGAGATAACTTCGTCACCCGTAGTACAGTGGAACTGCAGAGGACTCAGGACAAATTTGAATGATTTACATCTTTTAGTTCAAGATTTTAAAAAGGCCAACTGGATATTATATGAAGTTCTTTGCACTGACACTAAACTTTTTAATGATATTCCTGATGCCATAAAATGCTTTTCAGATAAATTAGATAAAATTGCTGATGAATGTATCCCAAAGTCCTCTCCAGTTCCTCATGTCCGAAAACCATGGTTTACAGATGATTGCAAACAGGCTAGGAAGGCACGGAAGAAAGCTGAACATTATTTCCATCGCCATCCTATGGTCCACAACTTAGATAAATTTAAAATTATCAATGCTAAAGCACGGCGTACTTTCCAGCAAAGTAAACGACAATCTTGGCGAAACTATGTATCAAAATCAATGCGCGTACGCCGATATCAAAGGTGTGGAATATGATCCAGAAAATCAAAGGTAAGGGCTCTAAATCTGGCATTCTGGCATTCACCATCTAAAAGATGGGAAACAGTTATTAACCACTAACTCAGATATTGCAAATAAGCTTGGAGAGACGTTAGCCAAACATTCTTCCTCATCTAATTATCTACCTGAATTCCAAAAATATCAAACACAGCAAGAAAAGAAAGCTATTAATTTCAATTCAGATAATGGAGAAGACTACAATGAAACCTTTTCGATACATGAGCTTCATACTGCTCTCGATCAGGCCCACGACACTGCTTCTGGAACTGATAACATCCATTATCAACTTCTGAAGCACTTACCAGAATCATGTTTGGAGACACTGTTACATATTTTTGATAACATCTGGACAAGTGGAAATTTCCCTTCGTCGTGGCGTGATGCAATAATTGTTCCCATCCCCAAGCCTGGACGTGATCATTCTGATCCTTCCAATTGTAGGCCCATTTCATTAACTACCTGTGTTTGCAAGACCATGGAACGCATGATAAATAATCGACTTGTTTGATACTTGGAAACCAATAACTTCATAACAGATATACAATGTGGTTTCCGTAAAAACAGAAGTACTATCGATCATCTAGTGCGTTTGGAATCTTTTGTCAAGAATGCCATAATTAATAAGCAACATGCAGTGTCGATCTTTTTTGATTTAGAAAAAGCGTATGACACGACATGGATACATGGGATTTTGAAAGATTTACATAACTTTGGATTACGAGGCCGTTTGCCTCAATTTATATCCAACTTTTTAAATGACAGGCAATTTCAAGTTAGAGTGGGTTCTACCCTGTCTGATCATTACAATCAGGATCAGGGTGTCCCGCAAGGTAGTCTTTTGTCTGTCACCTTATTTAGTATTACAATCAACAGTTTATCAAAGGTTTTAAATGATTCAGTTGATGGATCACTTTTTGTGAATGATTTTAATATTTCCTGTAGTGGTAAAAATATGCATACTATTGAACGCCAACTGCAATTATGTTTGAACAAAATAGATAAATGGTGTCTTGAAAACGGATTTAAATTTTCAAAATCAAAAACTAATTGCATACATTTTTGTCGTAAATTCAAACCACATAAAGACCCAGAACTGTTCTTAAATGGCACTCCCATCAAAGTAGTCAAGGAGGCCAGGTTCTTAGGTCTGATTTTCGACTCACATTTAACTTTTCTTCCGCATATCAAATCTCTAAAAACTAAATGCCTGAAGGCACTTGATTTATTGAAAGTTGTGTCTAATTCAAAGTGGGGAGGTGATCAGACTACCCTCCTACACCTATACAGATCACTTGTCCGTTCGAAGCTTGATTATGGCTCCATAGTCTATGATGGAGCCTGCAAAAGCAACCTAAAAGTTTTAGATTCTGTCCACCACCAAGGTCTAAGACTTTGTCTTGGGTCTTTCAGAACTTCACCTGTTGACAGCCTATATGTCAAGGCTGATGAGCCATCTCTTGAGCAACGCCGTATAAAATTATCTTTACAGTATATAACAAAATTATATTCCAGCGAGTCAAACCCTGCATTTAACTGTGTCTTTAAACCTCTGTATGAGGATTTGTATAACAAGAAGTCTGCCCTTGTTCCGCCTCTTGGACTAAGAGTGAAACCTTTCCTTTCTGCTGCTGGCATAGTGCTAGACAACATAGCTCCCTCCCGTTTGATTTCCTCTCCTCCTTGGCAGTTGGTGAGGCCAAACGTGGACCTTACACTGACTAAATTTTAAAAAATCAGAAACTAATGAATTACAAAATAAACAAGAATATAATCAACTCAAAAATAAATATTACAATTACAAATCCCTATTTACAGATGGATCCAAGGATGGTGGCGCAGTAGCTTGTGCCACTGTCATTGTATCCAAAACAATATCTTCTAGATTACCCGATAGCAGTTCAATTTTCACGGCTGAAGCAACCGCCATATTAACGGCTCTTAAATATATTCAGAGACACCCTAACCATCAACAATATATAATCTATGCAGACTCTCTTTCTTGCCTTCAGGCTATTAAAAACGTATCATGTAAACATCCACTTTTAATAGAAATTATTGAGCAATATAATGATCTTGCTACTGGCCAGTACGACATCGTCTTTTGTTGGTTACCCAGCCATGTTGGTATTAGTGGGAACACAATGGCGGATCTTGCTGCGACGGAAGCACTCAACAAATCTGTGACACCACTTCTTATTCCCTACTCTTATTACAAAGCTGTTATCAGATCGTATATTCGTGATATAATGCAGAAGAAGTGGGACACTCAAGTAGGTATCAATAAATTACATGAAATAAAACCGTATATTGGTTACACCTACTTGGGTTGTCAGTCCAGATTTGAGGAGGTCATCATGCGACGATGCCGTATTGGCCACACCAGGTATACACATCAGCATCTATTGAAAGGTGAAGATCCTCTATTTTGTATCCCTTGTGATGAACGAATCACAGTCAAGCATGTCTTGCTTGACTGTGTAGAATATTCCATCACAAGGGATAAATATTTTTCATCACGAACTTTGAAGGATCTTTTTATTGATAATAGTTCTCATTTAATTATTGTTTTTTTAAAAGAGTTAGATTTGTTATCTGAGCTGTAAATAGATTAATATTTTACGAATGGAAGTTTGAATTAGTAACTGAGATCGTTGGTGGCAGTATCCTCAAGGGGGGTTAAAGTACTGTAAAATTATTGTCCTCCCGAGAGGGTACGTAAGTCCCATCACATTCGAAGTAAATTAAAGCTTTCCACTGTTTTACTTGTAGCATACGTGTAATTTTAATGTATGGCTAGATATGACGAAATTGCTAACGGCTGAAGGGACGGTGTAAATCCAGCTGGGGACCATGCAGGAAGCAAATGTACTGTAAGTCCCCATGGTACCCAGTATGGTGATCTACCTTCAGTTGTTGGCAATCTATAGCCCGTTTTTATTTTATAATGTGCTCAGTAATTAAACTGTTTTAGATATCATTACTTGTTTTTAAATGAATGTCTGTGATATACTAGTGGTTTTGCTGTTCTTCGTTAACAGTTTTTAGATTGTCTCAAACATTCTTCATATATATCCTGTATTTTTCAATGTTCTCGTCACGATATGGCTGCGATATTGCCGATGTGACGATAAATATTAACTCACTCACTCATTCCCTTTGTGGAGAAGCTGTCTGAGAAGACACTACATCTTGTGTACTTGCTGTGTGTGGAACAAAACAGCAATCCAACCGACTTCTTCTCGGTTCTTTCCTTTTTGCTGCTCTGGAACAGTCACTCCCCACTCGCAATCGCCAGAAACCTGATCTTGTCCTGTCTGTTAAAGCCAATGAATTTGTTTACATCATTGAATTTTCTGTCCCTTTTGACAGCAATGTGATTGGCAAGATTCAGGAGAAACATGATAAATATGCGGACCTCGCCTTTGAAATGTCTCGTTTGCATCCCAAGTACACTGTCGTCAGGCTCATGACGAGGTTGCAGAAGAATTTTGAACTCTACTTGCATGACGTACTACTCTGCTGACGTCACTACCGGCTTCACAATGTATGTCGGTCACACCGTTTCTTGGTTTGCAGTTGCTTCACGCGGTTAACAATACCTGTATGTTTTTTTCCACGGATATGATGTCTCTCTTGGACAATTAAACAACGATCTCAATGTTTCCATTCCCACAATGCGTAATGTGAAATGAATGAAAAAGTTGTTCCGTGGCATATTTTGGAAGTCATCGGTAATCCAATCAAATCGTTTAAATGACACTTGTCGACGCGATATGACACTCGTGGCGTACGAGATTAGTATGCAACTACCCACATGTTGATACACTGGTGATAACAGATTTTGGCGGATCCAGAGTAGTAAATAGTAAACTAGGGTGAAACTCGTGAGAAAATGAAGATGAATAATTCCGAGGAAGAAAGCGTTATATTCATGTAAAATCCTTTTGGTCAGCAATGTGTAGTAAGCAGTCTTGATTTTATAAACTTGATGAAACTTGAACTCCATTTTCTATCCTGGAAGCGTGGCAGGGGGCTAACCATCCAATTTAGTATATACCACAGTCTTCCACAACGCTCGCTTCGCACACACAAACAACCAATTTAAGCACAAACTACGGGTCCGGTGGAAATCTGTACATAGTGACGCCATCACCCGACCCCAAGGAGCAATTGACGGCAACACAACAATTTGGCATGTCTTTGGTGACGTCGAGAAATCAGCAAAATGACGAGCTTCCTACACACTTTGTCTACAACTAACTGAAATTCGTTCCTTCTATGACGTCACTGCATGGCTCTGGCGACAGAGTTACGTAACCTGTCTGTGGCTTCGTTTGCGGGCGAGAGAGAAGCTGACGGCTTCAACTTTTAAGCGCTTGGTATTAATTAACTACAAGTTTTGTAGAAGTTTTGTAGTCTTTCATATGCAGTGGTAAAATGAGCACCCACAAAATGAGTTGATTCGTTTATTAATAAACAATGTAAATAATTGCAAACATATGTAAATACATCTGTAAAAAGAAAACACGCATCAATATTTCTGGCAAGAGGTAGAGAACCAAAGTAAGTGATATGTTTTTTCATTCATCTTGCCCAAAGACGTTTTGCAAAGTCATCTCACCAGCTTAAATCAACTACAACTACAACTACAACTACAACTACAACTACAACTGGATCAATCAACTGAGTCAACTACATGAAATAAGTTTTTTTCCGAGACATTTCCTGTACCTGTATAACGAGTGAGTGAGTTGAGTTTTACGCCGCACTCAGCAATATTCCAGCTAGATGGCGGCGGTCTGTAAATAATTGAGGCTGGACCAGAGAATCCAGTGATCAACAACATGACCATCGATCTGCGCAATGGGGAACCGATGACATATGTCAACCAAATCAGCGAGCCTGACCACCCGATCCCGTTAATCGCCTCTTACGACAAGCATAGTCGCCTTTTATGGCAAGCATGAGTTGCAGAAGGCCTATTCTACCCCGGGACCTTCACGGGTCTCATAATGTGCCTTACGCATGAACAAGTGTTTGAACACAGGCGTTTTATAATATTTTATACACTAAAGGAAAAAAGTAACTGTGCATATAGGTTAGAAAAAATTTTAAAAATGGTCCAAATGAAGTGAGCAGACATTTTGTGTCCATCGAAACACAATTCAATCTGTGTGGAGACGTTTTCAACATTTTGGGAACATGTGAGATCTGCCTCGGACTGGACACCCACCTTAGCAAGACATCTACATTCGATTGACCCATCTTAAGATTTGAATCCAGACTGCCAGTTTCAGTGCTAGGATAATCCCTGGTTTATGTACAATCGGTTCCACGACTTTACGGATCCGACTGAGAGAGCAAAACATCCGTCCCGACGGCCTGCAATACGTCCGCTTCTGTTCCAGAATATCTTGCCTGGAGCAGACATCATCTACGGTACAGGAGACAAGATGGGGATGGTGTTATGTTCACTGACGAATCGAAATTTCATCTGGACAGCTGATATGATGGGACCAACGTGTACAGACAGCGAGGTAAACGGTATGCTGACGAGTGTGTTGTTCGAAGTCGACAGTTTGATGGTGATAGCGTTATGGTATGGGGAAACATCACATCTTATGGTGGAACACGACTTGTCATGGTAAGTGGTAGTCTGGGACTTGTGCGATACAAGGATAATGTCCGTCCACATATTTCGCTCGCCTTGTGATCAGACACTCCCTTGGCCACATGTTACCTGTCCCCATCGACACGTACATCACTGAGCATGAATCATGTACAACACAGAACACAGTCAGGGGTGTATCTGTAAGGGCATAAGGAGTTCTCTAGCTGAGATAATAGGTAGCGTTATAACGACGTCAGTGTCTGTACCTGAAAGAAAAGGCAGAGGGAGAATGAACGATAGATGCAAACGTGTTCTGTCATTTTACTACATGTTGACTTGCCAGGTTGACTTGGAAACAAAAAAGAGTAAATCAAATGTGAAACAAACAAGCAAAAAGGCAATATTATATGAATAAAACTGTTTACCATTCAATACAAATATATATGTATTACGGGGTGATGGTATTGGTGTCTTCAGTGATAGGTGGCGCTGCGCTGTGGCGACCCACATGAACAGAGCTGTGCAACGGTTTGTCTCTTTCTTTGTAAAGTGTGTGCTTTTTTGTTGTCAAGAAGATACATGATGCTTAGAAGGAACGGAATACTATTCTGGTCAGTGTTTTTCATCATGAACATTTGTGTAAAAGTTATTATCTCATGTCAACAACATACTCAACACGACGGTCATCATGGCGACCCCCCAAGCCCATACACCCGGGATCAGCTTGTCTCACTGCGAGGACACACAGCCATCACAGGACTGGACATCAACCTACCTGCTGAATGTGACAAGCAATATTCACATGGTAAGACGATAAGGACACGCAAACGCGGCAGGAAAGGTGGAATAAGACAGCGGGTACGTAAACGGAGATTTCGACCACCATTACCAACTATACTCATGTCAAACGTTCGCTCTCTGAAGAACAAGCTCTCTGAATTACAGGCAAGTGTGTCTTATCTTTGTGAATATAGAGAAGCTAGTCTGCTCTGTTTTACTGAGACATGGCTTGATGACAGTATCACGAACAATTCACTTTCTCTACCGGGATTCGACCCTCCTATTAGACTAGACAGAGACAGAGAGGCGACACGTAAACAGAGAGGAGGAGGTCTATGTATCTATGTAAACCAACGTTGGTGTAAGCAGTATGTGATCAGAGAGACAATATGCACCCCTAATGTTGAACTTTTAAGTGTTTCTTTTCGACCATTTTATTTACCGATGGAGTTTGGTCAGGTGTTTGTTGTTGTTGTTTACGTGCCACCAAGTGCAGACACTAGGTCAGCGGCTGAAACCATTCACAACCATGTACAGAAGATTGAGTCATTGTCTCCAGACGCTCCCAAGCTTGTTGACTTTAACACTTGTACACTCAAATCAACGTTACCTCACCTCTACCAGTATGTCAAGTGTCACACAAGAAAGAACAAAATTATAGACCTGTGTTACGGTAATATTAAAGACGCATACAAAGCATGTGACAAGCCTCCACTGGGCTGCTCTGATCACAATACGGTACATATCCTACCTTGTTACCGACAGAAGCTGAAGACAGGTAAAGTGGAAAGCCGGACAATCAGAGTGTGGGACGAGGACGCCACGGAGCGACTACAGGGCTGTCTTGATTGTACAAGCTTGGATTTTATAACACAGGGCTGCACCGACATTGACCAGCGTACAGAGGTAGTGAGTTCTTACATCACGTTTTGTGTTGATTCTGTAGTACCCACGAAAACCATCAAAATATACCCGAATAACAAGCCCTGGGTTACGAAGGAAATGAAGACTCATCTGAACCTGAAGAAGATCGCCTACCAGCAAGGTGATGTACAGAAACTGAAAGACGCACAGAGAGACATAGACCACCATGTCAGGATGTGCAAGATGGAGTTCAAGATCAAGACTGAGAGTGAGTTTCACAAGAACAACATGAGACGAGCATGACAAGGTTTATCCGCATTAGTTGGTTCTGGGAGGACAAGAAGCTCGATCACTGTTCAGAATCCACAGGCTTACGCCAACGAACTCAACACCTTCTACTCTCGTTTTGAGAATCATGACTTCTCTGTGGAGTTACAGAATGAGAAGAAGCGAGTGCCAGCCTGTGTTACAGACGAGCTGTGTATAAGCGAGGATACTTTCAGGAATGTGTTCAACAACATCAACATTCGCAAATCTTGTGGGACTGACGGATTACAAGGTAAAGTCTTAAAGAGCTGCAGTGAACAACTTGCTCCTGTCTCCTGTCAGATCTACCAGCAATCTCTGGACACTTGCACCATTCCAAAGCTTTGGAAGCTTTCAGAAATCATACCGTGCCGAAGAAGACCAAGGCTACACAGTTAAACGACTACAGACCAGTTGCACTGACCAGCATTCTCATGAAGTGCTTAGAATATTTGCTCCTCCCTTATCTCCTGAAGGACATTAAAGATACAGCAGATCCACTACAGTTTGCATATCGGGCAAAAATAGCTGTCGAGGACGCTATTATCACTCTGCTGGACAAGATCTACAACCACCTGGAACGTCCAAACGCCTATGTCAGAGTGTTGTTTGCAGACTTTTCAAGTGCGTTCAATACTATACAGCCACACCTTCTCATCCAGAAACTTGTTGATACAGCTGTCAACTCTAAACTCGTCTTGTGGATCTCAGAGTTCCTGACAGATCGTCAACAGTTTGTGCGTGTGAATGGGGTCCATTCGTCTATCCTGAGTACTAACACTGGCGCTCCACAGGGATGTGTACTCTCCCCAGTGTTATTCACCACCTACACTAACGACTGTACTGCACAACAACCTGGATGTTTCTTGGTAAAGTTCGCCGACGACGCTTCTCTCGCTGCAGTCATATTTGATACTGAGGACCACTACAGAAATGAGATTTCAAATTTTACCGATTGGTGTAAGAGACACTACCTACAGTTGAATGTTTCAAAGACCAAGGAAATGGCTATAGACTTCCGCACAAAGAAAGAACCACTGTCTCCTGTGACTATAGACAATACAGAAGTTGAAATCGTCACTCAGTACAAATATCTAGGCACTGTATTAGACGACAAACTTAACTGGACTGCCAACACCTGTGCTTTGTACAATAAGTGTCAGCAGCGACTGTTCCTTCTGTGCAAACTCAGATCACTCCATGTGGAGACGAGAATAATACTGTCCTATTACAAGTGCTTTATACAAAGTGTCCTGACGTTCTCCATCCAGGTCTGGTACGCCTCTCTGTCGCTGCAAAACAGGAACAAACTTAACAAAATAGTTAACATCAGCAGCAAGATTGCCGGGACTCCTGTACCCAGACTGGACGATATTCACCGCGACAGAGTGATCTCCCTTGCTTGCAAAGTGGCAGCTGACCCAACACATATGCTCAGTGGGAGATATGTTCTCCTACCATCAGGTCGCAGATACCAAGTGCCAAAGGGGAGTGAGTGAGTGAGTTTAGTTTTACGCCGCACTCAGCAATATTCCAGCTACATGGCGGCGGTCTGTAAATAATCGAGTCTGGACCAGACAATCCAGTGATCAACATCATGAACATCGATCTGCGCAATGGGGAACCGATGACATGTGTCAACCAAGTCAGCGAGCCTGAACACACGATCCCGTTAGTCGCCTCTTACGACAAGCATAGTCGCCTTTTATGGCAAGCATGGGTTGCTGAAGGCCTATTCTACCCCGGGACCTTCACGGGTCACCAAGTGCCAAAACTAAACGTGCCAAATGTTCTTTTATCCCTGTTAGCATAGCCCTTTTAAATGACTGTTAAGACCATTTCTAAAGTGCAGCTGATACAATTGTTATATTTATATATTCTTAACTGCTTTAATATAGGTAATATATTAATATATTCTTATCCCAGTTAGAATAGCCCTTTTAAATGACTGTTAAGACTGTTTTAAAGTGCATCTGTCTCAGTTATTATATGACATTGCAATTGCTTTATCATGTTTATTATATGTAGTATTTATCGAGTATTTTTTTTTTTAATGCAACAGTTACCTTCATGTTTTTTTCTCTTTTTAACCTCATTGCGTTTCCTGTGCTCTTGTCCTTTCATTGTGTTGTCACGCTCTTTTACATGTAAAACAAATTCCCCCAGGGGTAATAAAGTATTATTATTATTATTATTATTATGTTTTACAGATTAAAAATTGAAATGCAGCAGAGAGGGTTCGGGTGATCCTGGCACAGTCAGGCTGGTCAAGCTCATCATCAGCTCAGGGCCTTCGCCCCCTCTACACGCAGCCCAGACAGCGAATGGGACTTCTCCCAGGAAACACTGCCTAGTCGAACCCACCAAGAACTTTCCGGAGAATATGGAGGCTACCCAACACTGCAGCCTTCTGCATTACCCAGATTGTCAGAAGGGCTGTGCTCCCGGTGGAGAACCCGGGCACTCTCCTCATCTGCGCTAACAGATCAGGAGGTACCAAACCAAGGGCACCGAGAACAATGGGGAGCCTGACGACAGTGTACTTGGGATGCAATCGAGACATTTCAAAGGCGAGGTCCGCATATTTATCATGCTTTTCCTGAATCTTGCCAATCACATTGCTGTCAGAAGGGACAGAAATTTCTATGATATAAATAATTTCATTGGCTTTATCAAAAAGGACAAGATCAGGTTTGTTGGCTGGAATTCGTCTCAGGCTGTATATTGGCCTATTCCAGAGAAGTTTAAAAGCATCATTTTCCAGGACGCCCTGGACATGTTCAGGGTCATACCATGGATGGACCTCGGAGTCAAAGCCACAGGCATGGCGGAGACGATAATAAAAGCAGCGAGCCATGCCATCATGTCTTTTAAGATATGCTGTTTGTGCCAAGGAAGGGCATCCACTGACAAGGTGTTGGACAGTCTCTGTAAATTGATTGCAAAGACGACATTTCATATTGATATTTTCTTTAAGAATCACATTCTGGCGATTGCGAGTGGGAAGTGACTGGTCCTGAGCAGCAAAAAGGAAGCCCTCAGTTCCACATTTGAGACCAGCCGACTTCATCCAGGCGAAGGAGTCGGTTGGATTGCTGTTCTGTTCCACACACTGCATATACACACGATGCAATGGCTTCTCAGACAGCTTCTCCACAAAGGACCGACTCTGGGCAGACTTGGTGAAAGACTTCACCTGGTTTACTCCCATCGTTCTTTAAACGAGTTTTATACTCGGCCCGAAGTTTATCTTGAATCAGGGCATTCTGGAGCTTGTCTCGAACTTGCATTCCAAGATAGGTGTAGGCCTGATCTTCCACAAGATGCTCAATAACTCCTCCCCCTTGTAACTTGACCGATCCATCATTAGTTACCTTGCCACGTTTCAAATGAAGAGTATTACATTTGTCGAGTCCAAACGTCATGCCTATATCATTAGAGACGGACTCGACAAGGAGAACCTGTTCTTTCAAATTGGTCTCTCCCTTGGCAAGGAGCTCGATGTCATCCATGTAGAGGAGATGAGTAAGTGGTGTTGGGGATCTGTGCTGAGGAGGTCCGGGATGATAACCCTCCTCCCTATTGAGCAGAAAACTCAAAGGATTCAGAGACAGACAAAAAAGCAAAGGACTAAAGGAGTCCCCCTGGAAAATTCCCCTTCTAATTGGAATAGATTCCGAAGTCTGCACCTGCCCTTGTGAGTACATCTCAAGTTGAGTCGACCAGCAACTCATTAAAGACTTGAGTAAATCAAGTAATCGCTCAGGGAGGTCAATACACTGAAGAGACTTCAGAATCCATTCGTGAGGGAGTCGTATGCCTTTTTGTAGTCTATCCAGCACATGGAGAGGTTGCGGTGATAGGTTTTAGCCTCTTCCAAAATCATTTTCTGTACAAGAAGTTGATCCTTGCACCCCCAACATCCCTTTCTCGCCCCCTTCTGCTCCCTGTAAATTATCTCATTGGAAGAGCAGTAAGATGACACGAGGTTTGTCAAACACCCTGTGAATAATTTATGTTGGGTATTTAGACATGTGATAGGGCGGAAGTTTTTGGGATCCGTCAAGTCTCCTTTTTTGGGAAGGAGTATTGTGCGACCTTTGCAGAACCACGGAGGAACATCACCTGTGTCTGCAAGAGAGTTAAAACAGTGAAGTAATGGTGTTTGGACACAAGGGAACAGTTTCCAGTACCGGTTTCGAATGCCATCAGGCCCTGGAGCTGTATTAGATTTGGACTTTTTAAAGACAGTTTTCAGGCAATCTGGTGAGAGGTAACAGACAAACGACCTAGTTATTTTCTCATGCATTGCATGGTCATAATCACTTACCCATGGTGCCTCCAGGTTTCAGTTGCCGGGTACAGACCACAACTGTTTCCAGAACCTTTCATTGGCAGCCATGGGAGGCCGCTCATCATGCCCACCATCACCACTTGTTTTAAGTTGCCTATAGAATTGTTTTTCATTATTCTTAAACATTTTATTTTGCTTGATAAATTTGTTTCTCTTTTCCCATTTTTTCTTTCTTTCTGTCCAAACTTTTATTTTTGCCTTAAGGGAATCGACAATTTGGAGAAGTACCTTTTCTTTTGTAGTCTTGTACTGTAATTTTAATTTTCTCCAAATTGCCTTTTGTCGTTTAGACATGGGATTCCCTGGTGATCGTAATTTGAGGCACAGCTCTATCCAGGAAATATATTTTTTAGTTTCTGTTAATTTCACTTGAAACCGGTTTTTTCTTGGTTTGTCGTTCTTAGTAGTAGAAGATTTTTCTTTGGAAACTGTGTGAAGTTCCTCCAACGTTCGCGCGGCAGCATAGACGCAGGAATTTATTTCATGTAATGAACAGTCCGCAGAAAGTTTTAGAGAGATAATTTCATTTAGTAAATCAATTTCTGTTTTGGGAAAAGACACGTTTAGTTGTTTAATTGGCTTCCGTTTCTCTAAAGGTAAATCACAAGTTTCCTCATAAATAGAAGTAAACAAAATGTACACAGGATTTTCGGTAAGGTCTGCAACTGAAGATGAGGAAGAGTGAGGGTCCAAAATTTCGGGGCCAATTGGTTCTTTCTCGGAAGAGTTTCCACCAGGAAGAGGAAAGAGGTTGACGCGGACGTCTATGAGGAGTTTCGGGTCAGCTGCCACTTGAGCATTTTGCTCTTGCAAAGGTTCCTGACGGGCACCAGTTGTGGGTTGAACTGGCTCACGGCGTATGAGATTTTTAAGACGCCGGAGTTGATCTCGGAGATTTTGCTCCGTCAGGTAAGCATACATGGGCATGGCATAGTCCCAATGCAGCTTCAGCGACTTGCCGTTAATTCGTGGATTTTCAGGCCATCCTGTCGCTTTCGCCCACTCTAGTAGTGTGGATTTGAGATGTTGTGACCAAGATATTCTTGGTCGGGTTCTGTGCCTTCCCCTGGGGCAAGTCCCATCTCCAGTATGATTTGTGTTACTACCGGAGGAAGGCTGACTGGGCTGCGGAAATGAAAGATGAAGTTTTCCCTGTCTGTCTGTAACCCAGTAAAATACCAGCTTCGGGGGGTCAGCCCTAACTGGGTGATGTACGTTCAGTTCAGGGAATAAAATTATTATTATTATTATTATACAAGGTATTACGGGTTGGTACAGCTGTGTTTACACATCAGTACAAAGGTATTATTTCGGTGATACATCTGTGTTTACACATCAGTACAAAGGTATTATTTCGGTGATACATCTGTGTTTACACATCAGTACAAAGGTATTATTTCGGTGATACATCTGTGTTTACACATCAGTACAAAGGTATTATTTCGGTGATACATCTGTGTTTACACATCAGTACAAAGGTATTATTTCGGTGATACATCTGTGTTTACACATCAGTACAAAGGTATTATTTCGGTGATACATCTGTGTTTACACATCAGTACAAAGGTATTATTTCGGTGATACATCTGTGTTTACACATCAGTACAAAGGTATTATTTCGGTGATACATCTGTGTTTACACATCAGTACAAAGGTATTATTTCGGTGATACATCTGTGTTTACACATCAGTACAAAGGTATTATTTCGGTGATACATCTGTGTTTACACATCAGTACAAAGGTATTATTTCGGTGATACAACTGTGTTTACACATCAGTACAAAGGTATTATTTCGGTGATACATCTGTGTTTACACATCAATACAAAGGTATTACTGGGGTGGTACAACTGTGCTTACACATCGATACAACGATATTATTTCGGTGATACAACTGTGTTTACACATCGATACAACGGTATTATTTCGGTGATACAACTGTGTTTAGACATCGATGCAACGGTATTATTTCGGTGATACAACTGTGTTTACACATCGATACAAAGGTATTATTTCGGTGATACATCAGTGTTTACACATCGATACACAGGTATTATTTCGGTGATGCAACTGTGTTTACAGATCGATACAACGGTAATATTTCGGTGATACAACAGTGTTTACATGTAAAATACTGGTGTTCATTCATTAAATGCCAGAACTTATGTGGCTTCCTTAAAACCTGTCTCTTCCGGACTTGGAAACTGGCTTCGTATTGTACCCACAACACATGCTCTAATGACTTTCCGGACACCTTTGCCAAGTCGTTCACTACTGTAAGCCCAGGAGAAGAAATTCCGGTAAACTGCAAGTCTTGATTGACTGGAGGATACCTTTGAACCTTTGAACGCATCTACCTTTGAAAATAATAAGAATTTCGATAAATGTCTTATTAATATCAAATCAGGTTAGCATTAAGTAACATGCTTTGCTGCAAGGTATAGCACCCATTTCTGGAACTTCTGTAGGGCTCTTAATAGTGCCCTGTGTGTTATTATTTACTCATATGTTTTGACCTGGCTCGCAAAATTGGCTTTGAAACATGCTGGTCATCTGCCAATTGACTTCATAGGCACTGACATTATTTACTTTTCTAACAAAGAAAATAGATTTAGATTTTCCAGATATTCTTGTGGGGGCCATTTGTAAATAATGCGAAGAAAGCAAATACCCAAACTGATGACAAGTAAATAAAGTTGCAATCTAACAGCTCAGTCTGATAGGAACAGGCATCAGTAAGACTGACTTGATGGATGAGAATATAAGATATAATATGCACATTCAAAATGACAAAATTACCAAACTGCATCAGATTTGATGAAATATTTCTGTATAATAATATGAACCGTGAAGGTCCCGGGGTAGAATAAGCCTTCAGCAACCCATGCTTGCCATAAAGGCGACTATGCTTGTCGTAAGAGGTGTCTAATGGGATCGGGTGGTCAGGCTCGCAGACCTGGTTGACATATGTCATCGGTTCCCAATTGCGCAGATCGATGGTCATGTTGTTGATCACTGGATTGTGTGGTCCAGCCTCGATTATTTACAGACCGCCGCCATGTGGCTGGAATATTCCTGAGTGCGGCGTAAAACTAAACTCACTCACTGTATGATAATGAACGCTGGGTAAACGGAAATAATGAAGTCAGTAGACTCTGAAACCTACATGTAAAGAGACTAGTGTACTGTTTATGTCAAACAATAAATTGAAGCCTACGTACGTGTTCGTCAAAGTCTTGGGCGCTCTACCACCCATCTCCTTGTATCGCATATGTTGTGCGAACGACATGACGAGTACTGAATCAGTTCCAAAGTTCCAAAGTCCCCATGACGAATGATGCAGCCATCTGATAGTCGCAATATTGAAAACAGAAGGCCCCACTCCTCACAGCAAAAGCATTCACGGGATGTGTTCATACTAATATCATGGCCACAAAGACACCAATCGATGTTTCCAAGTCGATCGTCGCGATCTGACCGATTGTCTCTATCACTATCGTTGTCTGACAACTCAGCAATTCGCTCCTCGCCTTGTTCGCATGTACGGTTGTGGAATTATGTAATTCGCCACATTGAAAATCGAACCCATCTGAAGGTCACGCAAAGGTAGATTCAACCAAGGGTGATACGTTTCTAGAGTTTATGGGGAGGTAACTCTCCCGAACTCCTCACACTAGACAATGATGTCTGAAGTTAAGTTGGTTTGAAGTTACGTCACAGGTATGTCAAACATGGCGACATCCATGGAATCGGAAATTGTGACGTTCCTCGTCTAATATTTTTTATACTCGTATCAATACAAATATGAAAGGTATTTTAATAATGTTTATAGTGTGGTTGTTTTTCATATACGGAATGTTAATTTTTAGTGGAATATGGGAGGGAGAATGGAGGCCTATAGCTGATTACTGTAGGATTTAACCATTTTGGTGCCTCGGGGAAATGTATCCATTCTACAGTGACACACAATATACAAGATGAAACTGAAAACAATCATCACCCAAAACATCTCAGTTTTATTTATTCCTGGATGCCAGAAGGACAAGCATATCTCACCTGCTTCTCTGTTCCTTGATCTAGCATAGCATCTTAGGTAAAACACAAGCGCTGAAATTACCGGTAATAAACATGTACGTCGTAAATTTCACCGGCATTTTTGCTCATGGCGAATTCGCCCGTTGCAGTATCGTTTACTGTATGCTGTAAAAGTAAATTTAGGATATTTATCCACTGAGCTGAATTACAAAAACAGGCAACCTGTGATCTGTACCATGTGTGGCTAGTCAGTTCGCCAATGACTATGCTGAAGCCCCACCGTTAACCTTGGTATAACGTTTAAATTGTCTTGGGGGCAAGCAAACGTCGACGTCGAAGGGAGTTTTGCGTTATATTTGATAAGTGTGAGTGAATTAGGTTAGTTTTTTGTCGCTTTTAGCAATATTTCATTAATATCCCGATGGGTACACTAGAAATGGGCTTAACACATTGTACACATGTGGAGAATCAAACCCAGATGTTTGGTGTGACGTGCGAAACGCTTCAACCACAAGCTGTCCATATTTTTTTCGTATTTACGAAATCCTGTTTCAAATAAGGTGTTCATAAAAGGCCCATAACACACAAAAATATAACACTGAGTTGCAACACACACATGCCAATGAATTCTTCACATCTTTAAATCATCCCATGGTTGATGGACTTTATGATCCGTTCAAATAGTGTTTCTGATATCAATCCATCATATACCCTTTAAATAGCGTTAACGATATTAACCCATTAGCGGCCGTTCAGATAGTGCTGGTGACATTTTCTTGAGATGTACATTAGTACATGATCGGGGTTTTGTTTGTTTGTTTGTTTTTATTTAATATAAAATGGAGCGAGCTCAATGACATCCTTACCTACTTGTGTTTGTACATCATCAACCCTCATGTAAACATGCTCACCCCCTATCGTGTGTTATGTACATCATCCTATCATGCGTAATGTATCACCATTGGCTTCCATCCTTATCCCCAATCATGTACATCGTCCTTACCCCGTATCTGTGTTATGTAAACATATCCAATCAACTGTAATGCATTACCATTGGCTTCCATCATTGTTATCATAACTATCGGCTTCCTATCAGTGCTTGTTTATACTGGCTTCCAGCTTTCGTTAACTCATTCCACTTGTTACTTTGTTATTGTTTTACCTGTACATATAAATACACCTCTGTATCCCTTTCTCAATCACCTGATAAAGGAGTAAGCATTAACTCCGAAACGTTGTGTTCTCACATAAAGAAGTTGATATCCATAAATATCTTCATTCTTACATGATCTACCTGCTGCAAAGGCCTACACAAGCTGTGTACTGTATCTCCAAATAGTCCTGGACGACATAGCATATTTAAATATTTACAGAGAAAAGAGCAAATTAGTTTCAAATGAACACGTTTACATCTATCTCCACAGGGACATAATTTGTCATTCTGTGCGTGTTTACGATTAAAGTATAATAACTCAATTTGAATACGGTGACCTATCTTCATCTGTTGGAAATCTATAGCCCATTTTAATAGTGTATTGTCCTCTAACCGTTTAGATGTATTTTGTAGTTTTAAATGGATATCTGTGATATACTAGTTGTTTCACTGTTCGCCTGCGTTAGGGTTTTAATTTCATATCTTCTTGATGTACAATGTAATTAATACTTGTTCTCGTGACTGCACAGGTTTACTTGGAGAGTTCCAGCGACTGAGATAACATGTATTAAAGCATATCGACCCTCCATCAGAATGCTTCAGTTTTATTCTGACTCTTTAAAACCCTCGATTGACATGTCTGGCTAGTGGAAGATGCGTGTTTGGCGACTTGTCACCCGCCAGAGTAGGTTTTAATTGTAGAGTAACGACAGTCGCGATCGTGTTTACAGACGAGTAGATGAAGGTTTCACGCAAAATTGCATTATTCTTGTCAGGCCGTTTGGATCTGGTAGAGTGATGGAGTGGGGGAAGATCTCCAGCTATATGAAAAAAGGCTTTTCATTATTCCTGTTAGACCGAATGCTCGAAGATAAAAGTATAAAGGTTTCTGACAACACACACACACGCACGCATGCACACTGTCTTGACTTGTAGGCACACTGACACATATGCAGAAAACAGGTACATACTCCCAGAATGACACATACAGACTCACCACCATATAAATACACAGGCACAAGTACATAAACTGGCACATACACTGACACTGACACATGCAGACACATTGAGACATTTGCACAAAGCGGACACATATACACAAAACTGACACATATGCACAAACTGGCAAATATGCACAGACTGACACATATACAGAGACTGACAGATATATACACACTGGCACATATGCACAAATTGACACATATACATAGACTAACACATATACACCCTCTGACACAGATATACCACCTGTCACATATTCATAATCTGAGAGACATACAAACACTGACACATATACTTAACCTGACACATATACTTAACCTGACACATATACTTAACCTGACACATATACACACCCTGAACGTACAGTCACACTGGCACATATACACAGATTGGCACAGATACACACACTGACACATATACACAGATTGACACAGATACACACACTGACACATATACACAGATTGACACAGATACACACACTGACACATATACACAGATTGAGACAGATACACACACTGACACATGTACACAGATTGACACAGATACACACACTGACATATACACAGATACACACAGACACATATACACAGATTGACACAGATTGACACAGATACACACACTGACACATATACATAACCTGTCACATCTAGATAACCTGACACATATACACAGACAGACATACATACACATACCGACACATATACACATAGTAACATATGTACACAAACTGACACATATGCACACACTGACACATATGCACACACTGACACATACATACATACACACACACACAAATCACTCAGCCACGTACACTGACACACACCGACACATATATTAACACTAACAAATACACTCACACTGACACATATATACAGACTGACGCATTCTCTCACAATGGCACGTGCACAGATTGAATCATATACACACACTGACACATATATACACGCTGACACATACACATACAGTCTCACTTAAAAAAACCCACACACTGACAGATGCAATGAGACTGACACATATACACACTGACAGATGCAATGAGACTGACACATACACACACTGACAGACGCAATGACACTGACAAACACACACTGACAGACACATTGAGACTGACACATACACACACTGACAGATGCAGTGAGACTGACACATGTACACACTGACAGATGCAATGAGACTGACACATACACACACTGACAGATGCAATGAGACTGACACATCCGGGATGATCATGTGTGCCAATGTTATCGTTATGCCGACCACAAGGTTGCCTGGAATATATTTACTTATTTTGACGAGGTTTGGAACACACACACGCACACACACATACACACACACACGCACACGCGCATGCACGCACACTTAGTCTCACTCACATGCACCCACTCACACACTCTCTCACTCACCCACATGTACAAGGGCGTGTTATCTTCCAGCTGAGGTTATTCCTCCAGTAGACTTAGACTCCATTCCATTCTGTTCTGTGGTGTTATCTCTAATACTTTTCAGTGGTATTTTCCACTACAATGACACGTTATCGTCCAGTACAGTGAGGTGTTATCTTCCAGTACAATGTTGTGTTATCCCTAGCACAGTTTTGTGTTATGTTCCATTACAATGATGTGTTATCTTCCAGTACAGTATTTACGTATCTCCAGGTATTGTGATGTGTGTCCTTTCACCACAGTAGCATGGTATTTTCCAGCACAATTGTTCAAGAACTGTGATGTGCTATGTACCTGTACAGTAGTGTTATATTCCAGTACTGTGGTGTGTTATATTCCAGTACTGTGGTGTGGTATATTCCAGTACTGTGGTGTGGTATATTCCAGTACTGTGGTGTGTCAATTTCCAGTCCTGTGGTGTTGTATATTCGGGTACCCTGAAGTGTTATATCCCAGTGCGGTAGTGTGTTACATCCAGTAGAGTTGTATGTCAACGTACTTATCGTGGGTTGAATATTCCATCACAAGGAATCCCGAACTATGAAGGATCTTTTTCAATAATACCACTAATAATAATCTCATTTAATTAATGCATCTTTTAAGACTTAGGTTTGTTAAATGACTTATAAATAGTTAAACATTATATTTTTGGAAGTTTAAATAAGTAATTGCGCTTGTGAGTGGTTGTATATTCAAAGGGGGTTAAAGTACTGTAAAATTATTGTCCTCCTGAGAGGGTACGTAACATTCAAAGTAAAATCAAAGTTCAGATGTAGAATACGTGCTGTTTTACTGCATGGCTAGATTTTCTAAATTGCTAACGGCTGAAGGGCTGATGTAAATCCAGCTAGCGTCGTAAACACAGCGTTATTCGGTATGAGGTACACAACTGGGGCTCCTGTGATTGCTGTCCAAATCGTTACGCCGAAGACCCGGGTTTGATATCCCACAAGTGTACAGTGTGTGAAGCCTATTTCCGGTGTCCCCGTCGGGATATTGTTGGGATATTGCCAGAAGCGGCCTAAAACTAGGCTAACTCACTCACTCACTCTATATATCGATCACTATCAAATATAACGGGAAGCTCACTTAGCCGTCTGTTTGCCTGCGTCCAAGACGATTTAATCCCCTGAATGCTACAGGAACATATAAGTCTTTCCTCTTCACCCCTAACTTTGGAGTCCAATAAAATTCACACACAGTTTTGAATTCTGCGGAAAATTCCCCGTTTCCTGATACCATCCACTATTATCTTAGACCAAGCTAAAGTGCTTAAAATTGCCTTTCAAAATAGGCTTCATCGTAAATGTCGTCATTTTTCACACTATACAAAATCGCGATTCAAGGCGTTATTTGCTGTACGTTTTGAAATGTGAAATTCGGATAATTACTGGGAGTATTGAATTTCAAAAATAGCATATTAATGATCACTGATATCAAATTTTCAAGTAACCAGTAATGATAATTCTCGAACGTCGCCGATGAACCCAGAATCGGTTGGGATATTTTCGAAAATACACTACACGAACGCCGAACTGCTCTTTCCGCCATATTGAATAGTGTTTACAAAATCACGTTTCGAGAAGGCCGGTATTGAGACGCCTATAACATCACGCATATTTCATAGTCAGCTGCGACAAATGCATCGCTGAATTCCCCAAACATCTCAGAATCAAATTCCAAATGGCCTTTGTCACCAATACCAATTGTCTACATAAAACGAAATGAAAGATACTTGGTACGAAAACGAACGCTGTGCTCGAAAGACTGCGCTTGTTTGTATACAAAGAAACATTCCGATTTTACACTGCGTAGCATTTTCGGAAATTTTCCATCCAGTGCAGCGTGACGCAATGACTGACGCAAAATTCACGCAGAACGACAACGGTACTTGTCGGCATTTCTGGCTTCTTCCGTCATTTACAATGTAAACGATAAAGAACATATAACAATAGACAGATAGTCAGAATAATTTTGATTACTTGCATCTAAAATTTATGTATAAAAGATCCCTGAATCAAACAGAGTCCTCGCAAAATTCTGCGTACCCTTGTCAGCGCAGCCGCCATTTTGAAAGGAATCGGTCATCGGTAGTGATGTCACACGTCAACATTGTTGTACATATAGACAATTTCTTTGAGGTGAAGGTCGGTTGAACAAGAGTAAAGGCAATGTCCATATCATTCCAATTGCACTTTCAGTATTGTGATGTATATTTTCATATCGTTCAGATGTTTCTTCATGAAACTGATTTCAGTATCAACATATATCAATGTTTAACATCATATCATGTGTGGATATAAGGTATGCCTCCTTATTCTTTGAAAGGTTTTGATTGTTTGAATAATATTTATTTGGGAATTGATTCAGTAAGTGTACTATACGACATTTTGAGCCTCTACGCAAGTGTTGGAAGATCACAGTAGCCATTACTGCAACAGGTGCCTTAGTTAACTGTGATGTACAATATTCAACACGTTGGCATAAATATTACAGTTTCCTATGAACAGGTTAATAAACAGCGATTTAATTCAACTGATAAGTTCAATTGATAATATTAATGAAAATGATTTGTACATTTTATCAAATGTAGAGGCACACATATTTAGAGGAACTGTCTTGTTCATTGCATTTGTTTGTGTTGTTTTAATAGACAAAGCAATTATGAATTTTGATTGACCAGGTGCGAGCTTGTCAAAAACGTTTTATGATTCATTATCGTTGTTTTAGATAATAAAATCAATTCAAATTCGATTAAAAACATACCTGAGGGCAGAATATCCAACCCCAGCAATGTGTTTACGGAAACTCTTTAAAAATATATAAACCAGGTCATGTCTTAATTTGGACTAATCTTACGTCCATATTTTAATAATACCATACTGAAAAAGCGATCTCTTTGTACCGTCCATTGCATACTTATGAAGTGAAATAATTACAAAATCATAAGAAGAAAAGTCTATATCCTAAATTAATATTCAATGAATATTCAGGTGTTGTGAAGGTTTCAGTTACGCTAAATTGATGCCAGACAGGTGCGCGTGTTGCTCACAATAAGATATTGTCATAGACTAAATCAGATCAATAAGTTTCCTTAAAACTTCATTTATTCAAACGATCTATTTGTTTCAATTTAAGTCCAAAGTGCACCGAACTTCTCTCCCCTTTGTCTATGTAATGTATTCAGCAAACATTCGGTGTATCCCCTCTTATCATAAAACCCCCTCCGGGCAGGACCTGTAATTCTCAAACGCTATCAATACATGTCAGTTAACACCTCCCTACGTCGGCGAATCTTACGTATGTACTTGTACAATGTGGCATAATGGCCCTGTGTATAAAAACCTGACTGATATAGTCAGTCGGGGAGACCAACCAGCGAGACCAACCAGTCGAGAGACCATCCAGCAAGACCAACCAGCAAGACCAACCATGGAGACTAGATCATCGCCAGAAATGGACGGATTGTGTGTCTAGTCGTGGTGTCGGCCAAGGCTGTCGCCCCACCTACAACTACGTCGACGATGAAGAATCGCCGTCGGACTTCTGAATGTGTGTAAGTGACAGTACGGGTCTCCACATCGGGATCATTGGCCACTCAGTCCCGATGTGCGTTCTGTCACATGTTTACCACTGTGTATACCATTTCGACCATCATGCAACCAAACAATAACAAAATATGGCTGCTGCTGTCTTCATCTCTACCGTCGACTCTTGTCTTCCCTGTCTCTTGTCCACCATCCTTAACTACCACGTGAGAGCGACTACCATGACCGCTCTTGGATAATATGTAGCAAAACCCTCTAATTGTTGATGTATTGAGGACACCATTTCAGTGGTGAAAATATTCATTTTGTGTTTTGTCTAAAAAGTGTTGAATTCTGAGACCAAAGCCGAGATCTTTTACACATTGAGTGGAAATTAGGTTAGAATGAACGAAAACACATCTACACAAACAGGAGAATATGGGAATCTCGCAATTCTCGGACAAGGTTCACTTTTCAAATCTTACGAAAATGTGCGCCTGAAAAAAACCCTTGGCATCCAGGGGTTAAAGACAATACCAAGGTTACATGTGGGGTTTCATTGGCGACTTGACAAAGCACACATGGCACATGTGACTAATTGGCTGTTATTTAAATTCATGTTCAACTGGTAAATATCCAATATTTACATTTATCAGATACAGTAAACAATACCGCGAATAGAGAATAGTCATGTGTCAAAAATGGCGAGATTTACGAGGCACATAATTATTACCGGTATTGTGTTTGAAAGGTATTTGACTAAAACTGTCAAACCATTGTGTTGCAAGGCACGGAGCCAGCACTGCGTCGCGCTAGCTGGTAGAGAAAACACGTCAGTGTATATATCTGTGACGTCACTGTCACTGTACATATGGCGCCACATTAGATAGGTGAACCTCGACTAACTCTGAGGTCACAGAGTGCAGCGAATGTAAACAAACAGTTTGTTGTTGTCTGTTTAAAAATTCCCAGTATTCACAGAACCCAATTAAGACAGTCGAGAGATGTCTACGCACAATCACTCACCGTTTAATTTATGTTTAAACTCACTTCACAATTGTCTCACCTGATCCTGTGAGATTCCAAACACAAAACATGACAAAATGTCTGAAAATACATTCACCAAGTTTTATTTATATTCAGGAAGGTGTTCAGAAATCACCTAAATCATGACACATGGCTGCGTGAACGGCACTTACCAAGTCAGTGTCCCTAACGACATACGCTCCATCTCTGTCCACACTGACACCGACTTCAGTGAGCACCACGTGACACCAGGAGATCCACCAGTCGCTCATATCGCTGGATTCTCGCCAAGTAGACCGCTGTCTCCCCGTAGTTGTTCTTGGTGTTGATGTCCACCACGTTCATGGACAGGACCAGCTTCACAGTCTCCAGGTCTCCTTTATAACAGGCCCAGTGAAGGATGTTGTAACCGTTCTTGTCCACCAGTGACACATTAGCCCCTCTACCCACAAGAAACTCCACCACATCTCTGTGTCTCCACCTTGCTGCCACCATCACCGGTGTCAAGTCCCCCCATCCTCTCGTGTTGACATCCACGTGACCCGCTGCCAGGATCTGCTTCACTCTCTCCAGGTCACCGTCCTCGCTGGCGGAGTAGAGGTCACGGCCTGTTTCTTTTGATGGAACCACTGAAACGTAAAGTTACTTCTGTGTTTTAGACATTTTTGTCACACATCTACAATGTCTTCATCATGTTGATACGTGACTCGGGCATTGCTACATCATTTAAACAATTCCATCATGGCTGGCAACAATACAACATGACGGGAATGTCTAACTTTCTGTTAGAACCAGAAGTTGTAACATTATTTTGTGTACGACTGGACAGTGTTGTTGCTTGTTGAACTTTACAAGGTGATAGTGTCAGTACAAGGTTTTCCACCTACCCTGGTGATCAGAGTCTTGTGTCGCCACTGGCGTCGGTGGAACCGTCTTGCGAGGTGTCAGATCCTCATTCGCGTCAGTCTTGGAGGCTGAAACAGGGAACATGTTGTTCACAAAATTATGTTTAGCACATAAACATTTCTACTGTTGGGCTGTTTTTGCCCTTCTAATGTTTTGCCTTTCAATTCAATGTGTCATGTTAAATTACATTTGCATACCGAAGATATCCAGTTCAGCTGCTCAAAGCCGCTTTGATTTTCCCTGGATCAATGTCTATCGCAAAGGCTTTTTGTATTTTCAGCCTCAAATCCCCTAGTTGATGTGGCTTTCCCCTTCTGGAAAGAGTTCTGCACTTAACCCGTTGGGGTTTAGAAGTTTGGGGGTAATATTCAAAAAGTGTGTGTGTGTGTGTGGGGGGGGGGGGGGGGGGGAGGGGCTGTGAGAAAAAATAAAACGCATTTATCCTTCCACTTTGTGTCCGTAAGGGGGTAAGGGTAAAGGGGTGTCAAACTCCAGCAATGTTGACAGGCTGCAGCTGTCCCCCTGATGAGAGGTCAGGATGGTCCATGACAATCAGTTGGAGACGTACAGTACCGCCATCACCGTCATCACCAGATTGTCCCAGAAGTTTGGGTGCTGCATGGGTTTGCGCAGCTGATCTGGTTTGTGGGAATGAACATGCCAAAAGTGTTATGTCGTGTCAAATCTTGTATAAATATTCTATTCGCAGAGCATGGCGTGACCATCCAATTGCTAGAATCGGGCTTCTTCTAACACCCGTCTAGGCAATGTTAGGGTCGAAGTGGTGTGTTGGATTGTTGAACACTATTGCCGATTCCACCATCCTCAAACACCACACTCCCTTCCTCTGTCGACACAGGGACGCAACCCACGTTAAACAGGTTGCACAATTTGGCTGCCTCGTACAACCAACAGTGAGGGTCTGTGAATCTGTTCCACTCGGGTCCTTACAATGGTGAAGAGCCATTGGTGTTACCCAGCACCCACCACGAGGAGGCTGCTCTTCAGGCGTGCCTTGGAGTTTTACTGCCTTGAGCATCGTGAAAAAGCAGTCAAACCAAATACAGAAAATCCCCATAAAGATGTTGACATTCAAGACTCATATGCCGCAAAACTACGAGAAATTCCAAAATTTCAACGAACTAGGCCTTTTAGTTTCAGAGGTATATAGTCGTAGAAAACAAATCGACGGTGTGCTGATAAGACAGCTGTGTGGCTCAGTAATGGCAGTGATACTAGTGCTGCATGAAAATTAGTCAGCAGAGTCATAAAACAAACCAATCAACCATGAGTGCTTGTCTTTTTTCGTTCATAGCCTGTGTCAATAGTTGGGTCAGCCTCAGCAAAGTTAATGCTACCCGGACGGTTGCACAGGCATTGCCTCCGCACTGATGCGCAATTCGTGACAATGGATGTAATTTAGATGGTATACATGAAAGCTTGAACCATAGTTGGCGCACTGTTCACGTCCTGTTCACCCACAAAGTGCACACTTGCCATGCAATGTGTGACCCAAACTGGTGTGCATTGTCACTCAATGACATGCTACCGGACGACTTCTATACGGCTAGGTCACGTAATGTTTGCGCGTTTAGTGTACAGCATGGTACTCATGAGGCGCATGAAAGAACTGATGGCGGTGAGACTCAAGCTGGCCACCACTCTTAGCTTCTTAGCCACTGGCTTATGCTTATGCAGCTCTACCGTATATCTTCGGGAACTGACGTCCAAAAGGACGAAGTGCTCCGGTGCCCCAAAACTGACGAACAATGGCAGGAGGTTGGTGAAGGTTCTAGTTACAGTTGGACTCTCTAGGGGCTGTGGATGGCAAGCGCACTGCTGTGCATCTGTCTATAGTTAAAATCTGTTGTGGATGTAAGGCGAAGATTGGACAATTTAATGTAGAACTGGTCTCTGGCATAAATGCGCTCGTAGCTTTTCAAAGCTAACATGGCCTCGGATATAAGATGAATTAAGAGCACTATCTATTCTTCACTGGTCTCTGATGAAAGGTGGACTCGAAGCTTTTTAAGCTGGTCTCAAGGTGACCAAGGATTTCCTTTGTCTTTGATTACACGATGCCATTTAGCAAGTGGTCAGATGTAACATATGTCATATTTGGGATTTCACTTTCTTAGTAAAGTACAGATTCTAGTATTTTTTTGGTTGAGTCCCACCCTCAGAGTCAGGCACCTAATCGCCAGCACACAAAGTCAGCCGTCTAGCCCGCTCAGCCACCGTGACTTCCAGGAAGAATCTGCAGGAATCACTTATAAATCATAAATGGTGAAATACAGTGTCATGACAAGTACATAAATAGATAATAGATGAAGCGGTTCCAATTCCGTCAGGTATGATTATGAGAGAAAATATTAAAAAATACTGGCTATTACCTTGTACACAGGCTTCCTTCCCAGATCGAGTCTTTAAACACCGCTGACCTAAAGCGCACGTATCAGATGTACAGGAACCAACTGGAACCTGGAAAACGGACAAACTAGAATGATGTTATGTTGTCCTCCGTAACTCAGGTAACAATATTATAATTCTGAATTTGATTTAGCCATGGTTGAAAGAAAATAAGATGTAAATGAATTTGTTTGTGATAATACCACACGGGAGTGAGTTGACGTTAAAGTCAAGAAGATAATGCTTCAGTGTGACGAAAACACTCTCATTCACTAAAATACATAATAATTAAAAAACGAACAAGATGTACAGTTACAAAATATATCCGAGTTCAGCTGTATAGTAAATAGAATATTTGGTCTAACATTAGGTTGCTAGTTGTGTAACAACTCTTTTTCAACTCTTCGAACTCAATTTTCAAACTGACTGAGTAACATATGTTGCTGCTGAGAAATTAGGTAGTGATTCTTCGGCTTCATAGACAAGCCTTTGGAAACGTTTACTTACGTGTGACTGGCCCCTTGGAAGAATGACATGTCCTTCCCTCTTCTTGATCTTTAAGTCTTCTCTTGATAAACGGCAGGTTAAAGTTTCAATATCGTATTCGATACTCACACATTGACCATGTTCAGCGCATTTAAGCTGACACAGCTTGATACCAATGTTCTTGATAACCCAACCGTTCGTCTCCGTCTTCTTAGATACACACAGCTCCGTGCTTCCTGTTAAAATTGCAAACATCAAAACCGTTAATGTCAGGTGTAGTTTCATACGGTCACTCAAATGCCTCGGTGTCATATTCAAGAAATATCAGCTTCAAATCACCACCTGTGAGATGTTGCGCGTCTACCACGAGGTTCAACGATCATAGTCAGGGGGGTTATGTCCACCAATGTCTGGAGGCTATCACCAAGTAGACAGTGAACCCAATATATAAATGCCTGTGTATACAGACTACCATCTGATACACAGTGAACACAATACTTGAGGCTTCCACCAGGTAGACAGACAGTACAAGGTACTTGACTTGAGGTATGCGGCAAACACACGAACACAGGAGGCTGCAACGATTGTAATGAATATGCAGAGT
This sequence comes from Haliotis asinina, assembly GCF_037392515.1. NCBI lineage: Eukaryota > Metazoa > Mollusca > Gastropoda > Lepetellida > Haliotidae > Haliotis > Haliotis asinina. Next base: position 54,891,163 of record NC_090292.1, read on the forward strand.
ACGTGTCAGTTGTTCCTTTAAGGTAAATGGCCTCTCGACGTCTGATTGGTCACACAAAACGGTATTGATGTGCTGCAGAACGAGACATAAATATAATGATATTAGGTTTTTGCAAGATGAAAAGGAAAAGCATGTAAAACTAGGTCTCTTTTCATAAATATTGGTATTGATATCGATGTTTTGACATACCCAAAAGTTTCCTGCGTCTTCCTGCCTCTAGTGACAAAGGAAACAGCACAATATCCGTTGGTCTTCCTTAGTGTTGGTTGATCTTAATATCCGAAATGCGTTAACAGATGTTCCTGATGCACCAGACAAAAACATTGCCTACCGTCATCTTGTAGTCCACATATTTCTGTGTACACCGCTAAATTATAAACACTACACCAACATGCCACCGTTAAGTGACTTAGCTAGATGTGTCTTTGGTCACTAATCTATGCTCTGGCTGGATTATTGACTTATGATACTGTTGATATCTTTTGTTTGGCCATACCTCATTCTGCTGTGCTTCTAGGAGCATATACAGTTGGGCTAACCTTCCTTACATCACCACGGACATGGGCGTAAGTTAACGGCACCTTAGAACATTTAGTTATCCGCATAATGACAAAGACTGCATCAGACAATCATGGCTTACTGAAGATCAATTCTAACCCGGATTTTAACGGATGGAGACAAGCAGAGGTTACAGAAGATCAATTCTAACACAGATCTTCACAGGTCTGAATGATGAGACATTACAAGTTATCAAACGATGAAACATAACGCGTCTCATAGCTGCGTCGCAGGCTATTAATTATAGAAGGAGAAATGTTCTATGATAACGATAGACACAGAAAGTTGATTTAACCTAAATTAGATTTTTTTGTTTGCAGAAGTTCGGCATAACTTCTTTAAAACGCACCGGTATTGAAGAACCAGCTGTTACTTGGCAACTGCAGTCAGTATGTATGGAACTGGGAGTCATATTCATGTTCGGTTATTGCTTATGATTCATTAGATCACTTAAGATGTAAGTGGTCTCAGTTTGAAAATGCAATCCATCGTTAGAAAATACACAATAAATAAATATAAAATAAATAAATATAAAATATAATATAAAAATACAATGTTTTCTGTTCTGCTGTGTAAACTGACATAACTTTGTTATGGTAAATATTCATATTGTAGAAGTTGTCAATAACTATTTCAAATGTAATACACGGCATGTGTAGTCGACTACCAGCAGCAGATCATGTGTCCTTCAAGACAATCTTTCGTTTTAGCAACGCTCCATTTCACAAGTTTGCTGCGCCATGCTGTCCACCGTTAATTAATTCATTAGTTAACCCAGAGCATGGCATAGTACCAACACACCCAGTGGTACGTTTCTAAGTTTAATATTTTTTGTTGTTGGTGTGTGTGTGTGAATCACAAGAGCATCAAATAACGTCAGTTGGTGGACATTTGATATCTTAAACATCATTAAAATATCAAGTTTTTGATGAAATATAGTTCATAGCTTTAAGCCTTCTCTCATAATGCTCTTCTTGCTGATGTGAAGGTACATTTCCTGTTAAACATGATACCCAGGTATTCATATCCATCAACATGACTCAGGTAAGTATTAGAGATTTCAAATGTATGACTGTACTCCATACGTTATCAAAACCTTCATATGGTATCTTCCTATAAGACAGACCGCTTAAAACAACACAATTTATGGTTGGCTTCCAAAGGCTTAAGTAAGCTTCACCCTTGAAATAGTGGTATGTGTCCAGATAAAAAGACAACATTAGGTTAAGAGATATATCAGGTTTATACAACCTCTGACCATATTTTCACTCTTTTCAGCTTTATTTATGTTTTGTAAAGTGAGAAGAAAATGTTATTTTGTGTCTTCTTTGAATTCGAAAAACAGATTTTGAGAAGGTTCTTACATCAATTAACTATATTTTATCAAAACCCCGATGTTTTAAATTTAATGACGGCCTTTTTCATTCTACCTTAATATTAAAGGCTGAAATATGGAACATGCAAATTTCAAATTAATGAAAATGTTTATTTATTTATTTATTTATTTATTTATTTATTTATTTATTTATTTATTTATTTATTTATTTATTTATTTATTTATTTATTTATTTATTTATTTATTTTAAAAGGAAACCAATAATTATTGATAGTCATACACAAACCCTATGTTCTTGGACCAAACTGACTTAGTGTCAGTGTTATCTAATATATGGTATCATTTCAAAGTTAATGCCTCTTATAAATCGCCAGATAATAATAAATGCATCTGATGTATACATTATATTTTTGTTTAAGGTAGAAAATGATTTGTTTTGTTTTTTTAAAGAAGTAGCATTCTGATTTAGAAGTGAGGGTAGATTGTAAGGGTAATTGAAGAGGAGATGCACTATAAAACCAGCCTGTAGATCACCAAGAATTCCCATTGAGGATTAATTTTCCAAATGGGACGGTAAGTATGGAAAAGGACCGTTACTAAAATTCGATGCTATCTTGAAGGACACATGATCAGCCAGCTGTCGACGACTACAAAAGTTGTGTTTTACATTTCAAGTGGTTCTTGACAACATCTACAATATGAATATTTAAGGAGGAAATCGTTTCCAATGAACACATTTATGTCAATTTAAACATCAACAGAGAAAGCAAAATACGAATTTTGATTAATTACGGACCTTCGCCACATAGCTGAAATATTGATGACTACAGCGTAAAACTAACCTCACTCACTCACTCACACAGTCACTCACTCACTCACACAGTCACTCACTCACTCACAAATTTGATTTAAAACCGAACGCGTAGCAAAATTTAGAGCTATTATAATATTGTTATATACCGCTGATTTTCCAACACAATACGTTTATCTCCATTTCACCATTACCGTGTTATTCAGAGTTTAAACAAATACTTAACGTGTTGGAAAATCAGAGGTATATAACGTGATTATATACCTCTGGATGACTTTGATTAACCAATCACAATCCAGTATTTACTGAAGTCATGGTAGAATGAGGTATGGCCAACGAAGATATCAACTGTATCCGTAAGTGAATGATCCAGCCTGAGTGTAGATTAGTGACCAGAGCTACATCTAGCTCAGTCACTTAAGGATGACATATGGGTGTAGTGTTTATTATTTAAAGGTGCACGCAGAAATATACAGACTCCAATATGATCGTATGTTGTGATTGAATCTGGTATATCATGAACATCGATCCATCTACGCATTTTGGATTTTATGATGTGCTCCAACCAAGACAGTGATCCTTTCGCCCAGTCCCAATGGTTCTCGCTGATACTGATTGGGTAATTTACCACAAGCAGTTTCAAGTCCAAATGGGTTCAACCCTGTTTTGTCTGTCACTTTATTTAGTATTAAGTTCAACAGCTTATTCAAGGTTTTGAACGATGCAATGGATGGATCACTTTTTGTGGGTCGTTTTAATATTTCTTGTCAGGGTGCGAATATGAATATGCATACTATTGAACGGCAACTGCACTGTGCTTAAACAAATTAAATAAACAGTGTCTGGAAAATGGTTGTAACTTTTCTCAGTTTAAAACTAACTGTATCCATTTCTGTCGAAAATACAAACCACATAAAGACCCAAAACTGTTTTTTAAATGACGCCCCCATCAAAATATTTAAGGAGGCCAAGTTCTTAGATCTGATTCCCGTTTAACTATGCTTCTTCATATCTAATTCCTTAAACTAAATGCCTGAAGTCACAATTTTTTTAAAAACGTTTCTAATTCAAAATGCGCAGGGGACCAAGCAGCCCTGCTCCACCTATATAGATCAACAGTCCGCTTGAAGCTTGATCATGACTCCATCGTTCATGGTAGAGCGTGCAAGAGCAATCTAAAACTATTAGATTCTGTCCACCACTAAGGCCGGAGACTTTGTCTCGGGTCCTTGGAACTTGTTGATAACCTTCATGTCGGGTCGATGAGCCATCTCTTGATCAACGCCGTATAAACTTATCTTGGCAGTTTATAAAGAAACTGTTCCAATGAGTCAAACCTTGCATAATATTGTGTCTTCAATCCCAGCTATGAGGATCTGTACAACAAGCCTTCTCTTGTTCCGCCTCTTGGGCTCAGGATTAAGCCACGAGTGGATTTAACTTTTATATTTAAGAAATCAGAAACAAATGAATCAATTTAAAAGTAAATATAAGAATTACAAATCCTTACTTACAGATGGATCCAAGAATGACGGCGCGGTATCATGTGCCACTGTCACTGGATCTAGAACAATCTCTTCTGGATTAAGTGATATTATATTATATATAAGGGAAATTATATTTTTACAGTTGAAGTAAACGCCATATTACGGCTCTTAAATATATTAAAAAAAGAAAAACATAAACAGTGCTTAATACATTCAAACTGCTAAGGCAGCATTCAACAAATGGGTGTCTCCACTACGTATTTAGCAGGCTGATTATAAAGTTGTTATCAGATCTTATATCAGTTATCTAACGCAGAAGAGGGATACCCAAGATAGTATCAATAAATTATATGAAATAAAACCTTATATTTAAGAAATACAGTTCGCTCTACCACCATGTATAGTGTTATGAAGCACACTTTCGCCCTGAACTAGTATAACGTTCACGCACAAGGAGGCTTGCGTTCGAGAGTGCTTTAACGTTATAAAAGTTCAAGGTGAACGTGTGCTTTATTACACTATACGTGCTGTACTTCATTTCTAAGAAGCCATAAATATTAATAATTAAGCCTAATTTCTATTAATCTATGGCAGAAAACAAACGACGGTGTCTGTGACCTAAATCAAGAATCCTCGCACATGGCTAACTGATGCGCTGTTGTTTTGACGTGTCATACCCCTATGCAACCAAAAGCGGGATGCGACGAAGCAGTTTACTGTGGGAGGCTGTACGAGGCTATGGCAGCTGACATGCATCATGACGTCGGTTACGTTGTGACATAATGCAAAAAAGTTCGATTACGAGGGGGCAGACTGAAATGGCGCAGTGACGCCAACACATTGTGACGTAATGCAAAAAACGCACTTTATCGTCTGATAAAGTATTGCCGGCGCCTTTGATCTTTCACCGAAGTATCTTAGAGTGATTAGACCTGCTTTGGTTGTCAGTCCAAAGTTGAAGACGTCATCACACGACGATGTCGTATTGGCCACCGGAGATGTACTCATCAATACCTATTGAAAGGTGATGATCCCCCACTCTGCATCCCCAAGTGGGTGTAAATACATTACATGCAATAAAACCTTATATTGGTTATACCCACTTGGGTTGTCAGTCCAGATTTGAGGAGGTCATTATGCGGCCATGTCGTATTGGCCATACCAGATATACACATGAACACCTGTTGAAAGGTGAGGATCCTCCGTTCTGCATCCCTTGTGATGAAATAATCACGGTCAAGCATGTTTTGCTTGACTGTGTTGAATATTTCATCACAAGGGCTAATCGTTTTCAATCACGAACTTTTTTTAATTGATGACTGTTCATATTTAACTATTGCATTTTTAAAAGAGGTAGATTTGTTATCTGAATTGTGAATAGATATATATTTTGTTATTGCAAGTTTGAGTTAGTAACTAAGATTGTTTGTGGCCGTATCCTGTAAAATTATTGTCCTCCCGATAGGATGTATAAGACCAAAAACATTCGAAGTAAATTAAAACTCCCTATTGCTTTAACCGTAACATATGTGTATTTTTAATGAATGGCTAGATTTCTTAAATTACTAACGGCTGAAGGTACGATGTAAATCCAGCTAGGGTCCATGCAGGAAGCAAATGTACTGTAAGTCCCCATGGTCCCTAGCATGGTGATCTACCTTCAGTTGTTGGTGATATATAGCCCGTGTTTTATGTTGTATTGTCCAAAATAGTGATATTAGTTGTAACTTTCCAGACTATTTTTGAATTGTAACTGTGATATTCTAGTTGTTTAACCGTCATTTGACGACAGGTTTTTTTCTATGAAATACATATATTCCATTTCAGTATCAAATGTTCTCGTTACGATGTGGCTGAAATATTGTCGATGTGACGTTAAATATTAACTCACTCACTTTCTTGAAAACATTTTTTCTAATGCTTACATTTCCAATATCCATATTTCAGCTTTATATGGTAAGATTGGAATCACTAACGCATCAAACGCAACTTCAACTTGCAGATGATCGATGAGTCAAAACGTTTAGGTTTTGATAAAATATGATTCATAGCTTAAAAAGCCTTCTCGCATAATGAGTAAAGGAACATTTCTTATCAAATATGATGCACAGGTATTCAAATCCATTAATATCATCCTAAATTGCTAACAGCTGAACTGATGGTGTAAATCCAACTGGGGCGCATGACGGAAGCAAATAAACAGTAAGTCCCCATGGTCCCTAGTGTGGTGATCTACCTTCAGTTGATGGCGATCTTTAGCCAACTCCTGCGATATACTAGTTGTTGTACTGTTCTTCGTCTACGGAGTTTTAATTTCAAATATTCTTGGTATACAGGCTTTGTAATATTTGATTGTTTATTTTTACACGATAAGACTGTGATATTGCCGATGTGACGTTAAATATTAACTCACTCACTTACTCTGACACTGATTAAGACTGAAGAAGAACAGGGGATGGTCTGCTGTTTCATTTATCAATAAAGATATAAAGATGCAAGAAACTTATGACTATGTCAAAACATCGATATCAATATCTCTGAAAAAGGACCTAGTTTGACATGTTTTTACCTTTCCTCTTGGGAAACACTTCAGAGAAAAATTATGTTGATATATCATTGTGAAGTACATCGATACCGTGTTGTGTGACCAATCAGGTGTTGAGAAGCCCTTTGACTGAGAGGAGCAACTGACACGTCCTCTCTGCATATTCATGACAATCACTGCAGGTTTCCGTGTTCTTGTGTTTGCCGTATACGTCAAGCCAGGTTCTTGACTGTCTATCCCCTAGTAGCTTCTAGAGTTTGGTGTTCAAATCTTTTGCTCACTGTGTATCAGGTGGTCTGGTGAGACACGCGTTTATAACTTTGGGCTCACTATCTACCTGGCGATAGCCTCTAGATATCGGTGAACATAGCGTTTGTCCCTGACTGTGATCCTTGAACCTCGTAGTAGTCGTGCAGCATCTCATGGGTGGTGATTTCAATAGCCCATGAACATGTCCCCGAGGTATATGAGCGACCGTGTGAAACTGCACCTGACATTAACGGTGTTGCTGATGTTTGCGATTTCAACAGGAAGCACGAAGCAGTGTACACCTAAGAAGATGGACGGGTATGTTATCAAGAACATTGGTATCAAGCTGTGTCAGCTTAAATGTGCTGAACATGGTCAATGTGTGAGTACCGAATACAATATTGAGACTTTAACCTGTCGTTTATCAAGAGAAGAATTAAAGATTAAGAAGAGGGAAGGACATTCCAACCTTGCAAGGAACCATTCAGAAGTAAGTAAACATTTCCAAAGGCTTGTCCCACATAGGTACTCAATAAGCACATGTATCAAACATGTAGTTCCCGGTGCATTTTGGAATTATCTGAGCATCATTTGTAATTTTGTGCGTATGGTGTTTTCGGATTACAAACAATGATTTATGCATATATAATGATTCTTCAAATACATATTTACAAATTGGCTCAGGAACGTATTCAGCTCTTGATTTGTCAATTACCGATTCTGGCCTCTTGGATGAGTTTGAATGGTCAGTGCACGACGACCTTTGTGGGAGTGACAATTTCTAAACTATCTTGAAACCTGTCAGCCCATCTGGTCTTCCTCTATCAACTCACTGGAACTTGGAGTGTACATGAAATTCTCTGCACTGACAAACTTAAACCTGAATTTTTGGTTAACGTTCCTGATGCTATAAAATGTGTTCCTGATCAACTGAACGACATGGCTGGTAATGTTACCCCAAAGACCTCTGTAATTCCTCCCACAGTCAAAATCAACAGTTTATCCAAGGCTTTAAATGATTCCATTAATGGATCACTTTTTGTGGATGAATATTATGATTTATTTATCTTGTCAAGGGAAACATATGTATACTATCGAGAGGCAACTGCACAAAATTCATAAGTGGTGTCAAATGGCCTAAATCAGAATCTAATTGTATGCATATTTGTAGACGATATAAACAACATAAACACCCTCGACTGTTTCTAAATTGCACTCCCATCAAGAACAGTTCTTAGGTTTAATTTTTAACTCTCATTTTAGGTTTCTACCTCATATCCAATCCCCCAAAACTAAATGCCTGAAGGCACACGACATACTGAAAGCAGCTTTTAACTCCATATGGGAGAGGGATCAAGCCACTCTCCTACACCTGTACAGATCACTTGTCTGTTCGAAGCAAGAGTATGGCTACAGCAGCTTAAAACTAGTCGATTATGTCCATCATCAAGGTCTGAGACTTTGTCATGGGCCTTTCAGAACCTCTCCTATCGACAGTCGTTACATAGAAGCTGATAAACCTTCCCTTAGCCAACGCCGTATAAAATTCTCTTTCCAGTATGTCACTATACTATATTCTTGTCAGCTGAACCGTGTATACAGCTGTGTCTTTCATCCCCTCTATGTGGATTTATAAATTGAGAAACATTCTCTTATTCCGCCTCTTGTTTTCAGAATTAAACCTTTCGTTTCTGCTGCTCCAAATCCCAAAACTTTTGAAGTAAATATATACTTACCAGGATTTTTACGCGTAGCATTTTTGTATTTTAACTTCGGGTTCCTGCAATCGCCAGCAGCTGAAGGGATGGTGTAAATCCAACTAGGGTCCATGTAGGTAGCAAAGGTACTGTAAGTCGCCACGGTTCCTAGTCTGGTGATATACCTTCCCTTGATGTCGATCTATGGCCTGTTTTCATCATTATGTGAAGTTGCCCGGCAGATGGGTAAATCAAAAAGTGTAATTTCACGCCTGTGGGATAAGTACCGTCAAACAGGTGGGGTTGCAACGAGACCTGGGCGTGGTAGACCAAAATCAACGACACCATGACAGGATCGTCTCATTACGTTAATTGCTCTACGCGATAGGTTTAAATCGGCCCCTGCCATCAATAGAGAATTCCGCACACTCACTGGAAGACGCATTTCAACCTCAACCGTTAAAAACCGACTCTATCAAGCTCGTCTGAAAGCAAGACGGCCTTTTAAGGGAGTCACCCTTTCAGCTCACCATAAGCGCCAAAGATTGGCATGGGCTAGGCAGCATCAGGGACGGGCTATGCGCCACTGGCGTTACACCATGTTCTCTGATGAGTCAAGGTTTTGCCTACGATTCACAGATGGCAGAAAACGTTGTTGGCGTCGGAGCGGGGAGCGATATGCCAGAGCAGCAATTCTTGACCATGATCGATATGGAGGTGGTAGTGTCATGGTTTGGGGTGGGATTACACATGACAGACGATCAGATTTGGTCATCATTAACGGAGCGATGACTGGTCAGCGATACGTTGACCAAATATTGCGTCCTGTTGTGGCTCCATTGGCTAGAGTTATCGGTCGAAATTTTGTAATCCAAGATGATAATGCCAGACCACATCGGGCCCGAATTGTCTCCGCTTATCTCCGACAAGAAGGTATCCAGACATTGGACTGGCCCTCTAAGTCCCCAGACCTGTCCCCATTTGAACATCTCTGGGACGTTCTTGGTCGAAGGGTGTACGCCAGGGACCCAGGACCCGCCAACCTGACCCAGCTTGGTGCAGCTATCCAAGAGGAATGGCGGGCAATACCACGGGCAACCATCCGGAAATTGATTAACAGCATGCCATCAAGGTGCCGTGAATGTGTTACCCAACATGGTGGACACACCAGATATTGAACTTGACGCCTAAAATTGATTTATTGGATATGTAAAGCAGTTTCAAATTCGCTATTATTTCATTAGTTCCCTTATTTCTTGTCCGTAGTATATATTCGATTTTAATGGCGTGGATCTACCACAAGATCCCTATTTCTAATTCCACCTCCATGAGCTGTTCTTATAATCATATTCTTCAGTGGAACTATAAAGGACTTACAAACAATTAAATGATTTGCAACTTTTAAATCAAGATTTCAAAACATCATCATTATGTTGACAAGAAACATACCTCAAATCAACAGATGTAAGGTGCTATGATTCCTTCAAGTATTTCTCACCTACAGGTGATAAGGCTGCTTGTGGATCCTCTATTTTGATGAAATATGACATTTTCCACTGACTTGTGCTTCTCAATACCCCTCTTCAGGCAGTTGGAGTCAGTGTTACACCTCATATTGTTGCCGCTCTGTGTTCATTGTATATTACACCGTCATCTTCTCTGCAGCAAACTTGTCTTCAGATGCTTTATGACCTACTCCGAAAATCAGGGGATATATGAATAGTCATAACCCACTTTTGGGCAGTAGTAGCACCGACGTCCAACGCATAATGAAAGATTCTCGGGGATTTCTGCATAAATACTGATTTATGTATTTTCATATCTTCATCCTGCAACTTTCTCATATATTGATTCTTTGCGGATTTCCTTTTAAACAATGAATTTAATTTAATTTAATTTAATTTAATTCAGTCCACGATGATCTTTTCTTCTTCCCACTATACTATACACTATACAGCTTTGAACCCCAGTACTCATGCACCATGGTCTAGGCGTAACTTTAACAAGACTAGGAAAAAGGCAGAAAAATGTTTCTATCGGCACCCAATAGTCCATAACTTACACTGATTTAAAATTTCAAATTCCATGGCTCGTCGTACATTGAAACAAAATAACGACAGTCATGGCTAAATTATATTTCTAAACACGAATATCTCTTTCAAAGGCATGGACTGTGGCGAGGGAGACAAACGGAGCTTAACATCTTAAAGAGTGTGAAACTCTTTTAACGGAAATGTCGGATGCTGCTGACAAACTAGGTGAAACGTTAACAAAACATTCCTCGTCATCCAATTAATCACGACTTTTCAGGACTTCCTAAATCAGCAAGAAAACAAAAAAGAAAAAGAATTTTAATTCGAATCCAGGACAAAATCCACCCTGACAAAATCCACCTGGACAAAATCCACCCTAAAAGTACAATCTAGGACAAAATCCCCCGGACAAAACCACACACACACGCCCCACACCGGGACAAAATCCACCACACCACCCATCCCAAATGAATTGTAGAATTTTATTCATATCAGTCATTTATAGACAGACAGACAGACTTTATTCATGTTTTCAGGCCTCAAGGCCCAGAGTACATCACAGAAGCATTTATAAGTCAATACGGTGTGGTTTATAGCATACCTATTTAAATACTTGGGTTCTCTTTAAAAATATAGCAGTATTTTCTATCAATGATAGATAACGTCACGTCCATTTGATATACGTCTCCAAGAGCACAAAACATCCGACAAAGGCCGACAACAAATCTTCCCTTTCAGAGCACATCAAAAACAACCCCACCCATTCCACTGACTGGCTACACACTGGCATCCTGGCTACCAACGTTCACGATTGGCTCAAACGAAAACTGCTAGAAGTATCAACATCAGGAGATTAACCCCAGAGATTAATAGAGATGAAGGTGTATATCTCCCCAGTACCTGGAACATCACAAAAGCCACCCCTGATGTCATTTAATCAGCTGTATATCACTCTGTCGTGTGTACATATCCCCATCATCATTGTTTATAACGTCTATGCCATCTACCTTATTGATTGCATACACATGCACACTTTGTCGTGTACTCATCTGTTAACTTAATCCCTGTTATCATTGTTTTTATAGCTGTATTTGATCTGCCCTTTGTTGTTTGTTTGTACAGTGTATATCCACGTGCTTATCTTCTTCCTGTAAATATTGGTAAATACCCCATTGATTGAAAACACATGCACACCTCAGGCTTCCTGTAAATATAATTATCTGTATATCACTCTGCTGTGTACCCATCTGTTAACTGGCTTCATTTAATCCCTGTTATCATTGTCTTTATAACTGCATTTGATCTATCCCCTGTGATTTATATCTTCTTTATGTAACTACTAGTAAATACAATATGTCTTGTACTCCCGTCTCTATCACCTGAAGAAGGGGCAAGAAGTAGCCCAGAAACGTCGTGTCACACAATAAAAAGAAGTTGTCACCAATATACTCGTCTTACATTCAGCAACTTCTAAATGACTCTCATGAATCCCAATACAGTGATGACGCAGAGAAATGAAAACCAATGCGAAATAAAAACGCTGCGCCAATCAAGGTTGAAACAACGAAGGCAACCATCTTGCTCCAGTACAAACCTCTAAATGCTTAATAATATCTCCTAGTTACTAAGTGAGTGAGTGAGTGAGTGAGTGAGTTAATATTCAACGTCACATCGGCAATATCTCAGCCATATCGTGACGAGAACGTTTAATACTGAAGTGAAATTATATGGATACTATAAAAACCTGTCAACGAGGGACAGTAAAACAACTAGAATATCACAAATATGATTAAAACTAGTGTGGAAAGTTAAAACTTATATCACTATTCGGACAATACAATATAAAATCAGGCTATAGATTGCCAACAACTGAAGGTAGATCACCATACTAGGGACCATGGGGACTTACAGTACCTTTGCTACCTGCATGGACCCTAGTTGGATTTACATCATCCCCCCAGCTGTTAGCAATTTAGTCATATCTAGCCAAAAATTAAAAATACACATATACTACGACTAAAAACAGTGGAAGTCTAAACGTACAGGAAATGTTTTGGGACTTACGTACCCTCTCAGGAGGACAATAATTTTACGGTACTTCAACCCCCTTTCAGGGTACAGCCACTAACAATTCTAGTTACTAATCTAAACTACCATGAATTAAAATACAGCTATCTACAGAACATAATAATCAAAATTCAAAGATGAAATCAATTTCTTTTAAAAATCCAAGAATTAAATGAGAACTTACGGTGTTAAAAAGATCCTTAATTGTTTTTACATTGAAATATTTATCCCTTATGATGGAGAATTCAACACAGTCAAGCAAGATATGCTTGACCGTGGTTCTCTCATCACAAGGGATGCAAAACGGAGGATCCTCACCTTTCAATAGGTATGAATGAGTATATCTAGTATGGCCAATACGACATCGCCGCATGATTACCTCTTCAAATCTGGACTGACAACCCAAGTAGGAGTAACCAATATACGGTTTTATTTCATGTAATTTATTTATACCTACTTGGGTGTCCCACTTCTTCTGCATTAGATCACGGATGTAAGTTCTAATGCTAGATTTATAATCAGTGTATGGAATAAGAAGTGGTGTCACAGATTTGTTGAGTGCTGCCTTGGCAGCAAGATCGGCCATTGCGTTACCGGAAATGCCTACATGGCTGGGTAACCAACAGAAGACGATGTCGTATTGGCCAGTAGCAAGATTATTATACAGTTCAATAATTTCAATTAAAAGTGGATGCTTACAAGAAATATTTTTAATAGCCTGAAGGCAAGAAAGAGAGTCGGAATATATTATATACTGTTTACGTTTCGGGTGTCTTTCAATATATTTAAGAGCTGTTAATATGGCGTTAGCTTCTGCTGTAAAAATAGAACTATTATCTGGTAATCTAAAAGATATTGTTCTGGATCCGATGACAGTGGCACAAGCTACTGCGCCACCATCCTTGGCCCCATCTGTAAATAAGGATTTGTAATTGTTATATTTAGGTTTCAATTGATTATATTCTTGTTTATACTGTAATTCATTCGTTTCTGATTTTTTAAAAGTCGTTAATGTTAGGTCGACCTGTGGCCTAACCAACTGCCAAGGGGGAGAGGAAAGAAGACGGAAAGGAGCTACGTTGTCCAGCTTAATACCAGCAGCAGCAATAAACGGCTTTATTCTGAGCCCAAGAGGTGGAACAAGAGAAAACATTTTGCTATACAAATCCTCATAAAGAGGATTGAAGACACAGTTATATGCAGGGTTAGATTCGTTAGAGTATAGTTTTGTGACATATTGTAAAGATAATTTGATACGGCGTTGTGCAAGAGATGCTTCATCGGCCTCAACGTAAAGACTGTCAATAGGTGAAGTTCTGAAGCACCCAAGACAAAGTCTTAGACCTTGGTGATGGACAGAATCTAATAGTTTCAGGTTGCTTTTGCAGGCTCCACCATATACAATGGAACCATAATCAAGTTTGGATCGTACCAATGATCTGTATAAATGAAGGAGGGTAGTTTGATCCCCTCCCCACTTAGAATTGGAAACAACCTTCAGCAAATCTAGTGCCTTCAGGCATTTAACTTTAAGAGATTTAATGTGTGGTAAGAAGGTTAAATGAGAATCGAAAATTATACCCAAGAATTTAGCCTCCTTTACAACTTTGATTGGAGTACCATTTAAAGACAGTTCTGGGTCCTTATGCGGTTTATATTTTCTACAAAAGTGTATACAATTAGTTTTTGTTTGAGAAACTTTAAAGCCGTTTTCAAGGCACCATTTATTTATTTTATTTAAACACAACTGTAATTGCCGTTCAATGGTGCGCATATTTTTACCACGACAAGAAATATTAAAATCATCCACAAAAAGTGATCCATCGATTGAATCAGTTAAAACCTTTGAGAGACTGTTGATCTTAATACTAAAGAGAGTGACAGACAAAATACTGCCTTGTGGGACACCCTGATCCTGAGTATAATGGTCAGACAGGGTAGAACCCACTCGGACTTGAAATTGCCTGTCATTTAAAAAGTTGGATATAAATTGAGGCAGGCGGCCTCGTAATCCAAAGTCATGTAAATCTTTTAAAATCCCATGTTTCCATGTCGTGTCGTATGCTTTTTCTAGATCGAAAAAGATTGAGACAGCATGTTGTTTATTAATTATGGCATTCTTAACAAAAGATTCTAAACGCACTAAATGATCGATGGTACTTCTGTTTTTACGGAAACCACATTGTACATCTGTTATAAGGTTATTAGTCTCCAAGTACCAAACAAGTCGATTATTTATCATGCGTTCCATGGTTTTGCAAACGCAGCTCGTTAGTGAAATTGGTCTATAATTCGATGGATCAGTATGATCACGTCCAGGTTTACGGATGGGTACAATTATGGCATCTCGCCACGAGGGAGGAAATTTTGCAGTTGTCCAAATGTCATCAAATATATGTAAAAGTGTCTCTAAACAGGATTCTGGCAAGTGCTTCAGAAGTTGATAATGTTTACCATCAGCACCGGAAGCAGTATCGTGAGCTTGGTCAAGAGCAGTATGAAGTTCATGTATCGAAAAGGTTTCATTGTAATCCTCCCCATTATCTGAAGTAAAATTGATATATTTCTTTTCCTGCTGTTTTTGATATTTTTGGAATTCAGGTACATAATGTGATGAGGAAGAATGTTTCGCCAAAGTCTCACCAAGTTTATGAGCAATATCTGATTTATTAGTCAATAACTGATTCCCATCTTTAAGATGGTGAATACTAGATTTAGAGCCCTTACCTTATATTTTCTGGATCATGTTCCATACCTTTGAAATTGGCGTACGTGAATTTAGCTTTGAAACGTAATTTTGCCATGACTGGCGTTTATTTTGTTTAAAAGTACGCCTTGCTTTAGCATTTAAAATTTTAAATTTGTTTAAATTATGCACCATAGGATGGCGACGGAAATAATGTTCTGCTTTTTTCCTTGCCTTCCTAGCTTGTTTGCACTCATCGTTGAACCATGGTTTTCTTATGTGTGGAACTGCAGAGGACTTTGGTATACACTCATCAGCTATGGAATTCAGTTCATCAGAAAAACATTGCAGGAATGTCAATAAAAAGTTCAGGTTTAAGTTTTTCAGCACACAGTGTTTCATATAAAGCCCAGTTAGCTTTTTTAAAATTCCGCCTTGATGAAGAAGGAACAGCAGATGGAGTTACCGATTTTAATATAGTAGGAAAATGGTCACTTCCACAGAGGTCATCGTAGACTGACCATTCAAATTCATTAAGTAGATTAGAGTCTGCAAGAGACAGATCCAGAGAAGAGTAGGTGCCGGTTGCAGGATGCAGATATGTGCTCGAATCATCATTACATATGCACAAATCAGTATTGAAAATAAAATCTTCCAGTGTTTTACCTTTAGTGTTTATATTTGTACCACCCCACAGTGGATTATGGCCATTGAGATCACCCATTATTATAGAGGGTTTTGGAAGTTGGTCATAGAGAGCTTACAAATCAGACAGTTGAAGTGTTGAAGAAGGCGGAATATACAACGAGCATAATGTGAAGGCAACATGAAGAGTAAGTCTCACTGCAACGGCTTGAAGATTAGTTGTAAGTCAGACAGGGCTGTGTATAACATTCTGATTTACAAGGATTGAAGATCCTCCAGTGGCCCTATCACCTGGAGGAGAAAGAGAATGATATCCAATGAACTGACGTAAGTTAAAATTGTCTGCCTGCTTCAGGTAAGTTTCCTGTAAGCAGAAAGCTGATGGTTGTAAATCCTGAATCAACAGCTGTAATTCATTAAAGTTGGTTTTTAGTCCTCTACAATTCCACTGGACAATACACGGAGAAACTGTTTCTATGGGGGATTGATTGGGGATCTACCCCTGATCTTTTTTGTTGGTGACAAGCTACGAGCTCTACAGAGGATGTTGTCAGAAACATCCATATCTTCAAGAGATCCAAACTTATTATATATTTGGATTGTATTTTCTGCCGCTTTTGAGGTTCTGCCCTTATGGTATTTTTTTGCAGACTCATTTATTGGTTTGAGTTTTTGTTTTGGTAGTTGCTTCCCATTATTCCCAGAGGAAGGTTTGGAAATGGGCTGTGATGATGATTGTTCCCGTGAAGATGGCCGAGACTGAACTTCTTCTCTAACAGTTGTTGATGTACATACAAGAGTTTGCGTTGACTGGTCAGGACAGTAGATTTCGGGTGCAACAGTGTCAACTCATGTCAAATCAGTTTGGCACTGCGCTGATGAAGTGGACACTGTTGAAGTTACAGTTTGATTTATTGATGTTCTCGCAACTGAAGCATAGGATTCGTTTGGTTCTGATGTGTGAACAACAAGTTTCTTTGCATCAGCAAAACTAAGATTCCTTGTGAATTTGATTTTATTAATTTCCATTTGTTGTTTCCAGATCGGACATTCTTTTGAAAAAGATGAATGTGTTCCAGCGCAGTTGGTGCATTTTTTAAAGTTGCTGTCACAGTCTTCAGTAACATGAGTTTTTTCGCTGCAGTGAGCGCATGTAATAGCATTTGTGCAGTTGGTAACACCATGACCATACCTTTGGCATTTGAAACATCTCAACGGGTTAGGAATATAAGTATCAACATTGACACGACAATATCCTGCTTTAATTGCTTTTGGTGCAGTTGGAGAAGAAAAATGGAGTAGGTAGGTGTTTGTTGGTTTAGTTTCTGAGTTTTTTCGAGTTGTGAATCGTTTCACAAAAATCACTCCTTGTTCTTTCATTTCTGTGGCTATATCTAATTCACTCATGTCGGCAAACAGTTGATCCCGGTCTCTGACAATTCCTTTGCTAGTGTTCAAAGTTCTATGTGGAAATACCGAAACTGGTATTCCAACCAAAAGCTGTGTTGACATCAAATTTGTTGTTTGTTGTTTCCTGCTGCATTCAATGAGCAAAGAACCTGATCGCAGTCGTTTGATGTTTGGGACTTCACCTGCAATACCTTGGATACCTTTTGACACTGCAAACGGATTTAATTTTAATGGTGACTTGTCAAGTGTCTCAAGAACTAAAAATCGTGGCCAGTATTCAGTTGAGTTAGAAGGTCGTTGGTCATCATCATCACTGTCCAGTTGACGTTTGTTTCGTTTTTGGGGGGTTTTGTATTCCATAGTTAGTGTAAGAAGGTTCATCATCCGAGCTCCCCACCCACCACGGAGTATCACAAGGACAATGCTAAAAAGCAAGTGGGTCTCCAACTTGCAGCACCAAGGATACCCGGATGATATACTCCAGCAGAAGAATTATAAATAATTAATCTACCAGATTGGCCCATGAGCCACCGCCTTCTGGGCATAAGACTCTAGGCAAGGTAAGAACTTCAAAAATGCATTTCAAACTCAGAACATATCGATGAACAATAAGGCCAAGACCGAAATTAAAATGTCCAAATACAATTTGTGCAATGGCATGTATATATAGTCCATGCACAGGGCTTGGCATGACCAGCCGATTGGTTGAATCGGGCCAATTCAACCACCCGTCTAGGTGAAGTAAGGGCCGAAGTGGTGTGTTGGGCAAATGAAACGCAGTTAAAAGCCCATCTGCCCTCAACCACCAGGATCCCGTCCTCCACCGACACGGGACGCAACCCACGGCAAACAGGTTGCCCAATTTAGTCGCCTCTTACGACAAGCAGTGGGGTGCTGTGAACACATTCTGTCCCGGGTCCACACGGGACCTAGTTACTAAGTCCTAATTAGGAGATATATTAAGTCCTAATTAGGAGATATAATCCTAATTAGGAGATATTAAGTCCAAATTAGGAGATATGTTAAGTCCTAAGTAGGAGATGTATTACGTCCTAATTAGGAGACATTGAGTACTAATTAGGAGATATTAAGTCCTAATTAGGAGATATGTTAAGTCCTAATTAGGAGATATATTACGTCCTAATTAGGAGACATTGAGTACTAATTAGGAGATATTAAGTCCTAATTAGGAGATATGTTAAGTCCTAATTAGGAGATATATTACGTCCTAATTAGGAGACATTGAGTACTAATTAGGAGATATTAAGTCCTAATTGGGAGATAAACAAATTCAGACTGTGGCACTGGGACGTTTCCGTAAACTCCAGCTAGGGTTCACGCAGGAACCTAATGTACAGCGAGTCCCTTTGGTCCCCAGAGTGGTGATCTACCTCTGATCGTTGGTAATCTATAGCCTGTTGTTACATCATGTTTTTCTGTAGAGTTTCAGTTACTAGTTTCATATTTATAATGTAGTTCTTCTACTCTCTTTCGTTGACAGGTTTTTACAATTTGCCTGTGTAAAAATTAATTGTTCTTGTCACGATATGGCTGGAATATTGCCCATGTGACGATATATTTTAACTCACTCTTCTTTCTCCTTCCAGGTTCCAACTAGTTCCTGTTCATCCTGCATGGGTAGTTCCGGTCAACGGTGTTTGAAGACTCGTTCTGGGAAAGACGTCTGTGTACAAGGTAATGGTCAGTGTAAATATTTTCTCTCGTATATTTGCCTGAGGGGACTGGAAGCCAGTCATCTATTCATCTATGTACCTGTTTGTCATGACATTCATTTTCACCATGTTTGATTTCCGATTATGCTACAACAGTGCACATTATTGGTGTGTCACTTTACCTTCGACCTGATGGTGTGATACTTACATCTGAGGCTAAAGCTAAATACGGGTAGTAACAAGTTTGCCTTATATCTGTGGCCAACACTTAACTTCAGCGAGTCACGATTTGACCAAACATTCTGGACCAACGATAAAGCAAATCGCTATTCACCTTGACACTAGCCTGAAAAGAGGAATCTTCGGGTCTTAATTAACCATACATCAGAGGAATCTTCGGGTCTTAATTAACCATACATCAGAGGAATCTTCGGGTCTTAATTAACCATACATCAGAGGAATCTTCGGGTCTTAATTAACCATACATCAGAGGAATCTTCGGGTCTTAATTAACCATACATCAGAGGAATCTTCGGGTCTTAATTAACCATACATCAGAGGAATCTTCGGGTCTTAATTAACCATACATCAGAGGAATCTTCGGGTCTTAATTAACCATACATCAGAGGCCATGGCAGCTTTGAAAAGTTAAAACCGCACTTATGCAGGATACCGATTCTACAACATATTGTCCTGTGTTCGCCTTACATCCAACACAGACGTTATCTATAGACAGCCCCGATTCTATAATATATTGTCCCGTGTTCTCCTTACATCCCTCGTCACGATATGGCTGAGATATTGCCGATGTGACGTTAAATATTAACTCACTCACTCACCTTACATCCGACACAGACATCAGCTGTAGACAGCCGCAATTTCAACTTTCATTTCAGATCATCTCTTACAAAGGGAATGTCTGCGTCGGCTTACACTTAAAGCAGGTGCTCCTTGATCACTTTATACTAAGTATCTGAGATCAGCATCACATGGAGTTACGGCTAAGGCATAAGACCAAATATAAATGGATAGGCTTTCATGTTCAATACTACACTGACCAACAATGAAAACTTGACACTGTAAAATTATGAGTTTTTTGTTTCTGTTCATTGAAATATCTCAAACAGTATCCACTAGTAAAAGTAAATTCTGTGAATCCTTTGAGTTCATAAAATTGTAAGGTCAGGTGCATTCCTTGGTTTTGCATCACTTGTGACGTCACTCCTGGAAGATGCAGCAATACGATTACGTCATCTTCTCAACAGATTTGTCGCTGCAATTTCCACAAGTAGGGAGATGTTAGGTGGAAAGATAACCCCACAAACTGTCAGAAATCGCTTGCGTGTCGCCAGGCTTGGAGACACCATAACGGAGCAATCTTAACTCCTCTTCCACGCCGTAACAGAATTGCACGCACCACAAGACCCGTAAGGTTGGCTCAAAGACAGTGGAATTTGATTGTCTTCTCTGACGAATCTCGAATGACCTTTAGATTCACGACAGGGCCCGACCTCAATCCAGTCGAACACGTCTGGGACGAACTGGGTCGACGTGTTCGTGAACAGGTCAGTCCACCAAAGACGTTGCAAGGTCTTTAACGTTCCTGTTCCTGTTGAACAATGGCGACGTTTTTCTCAGGCAGTGTTGATTAACCTTTTGAGATCCATGAGGAGACGTTGCGTGGCTATATGAGACGCTAGAGATGGACACAGTCGTTACTGAACACGTCAGTTCCATTGTTCCCCATTATGTGAACTTCATTTTGGAGGTTAGTCCAACATCATGCACGTTGTCTACGTTGAAGACAAAAGACGAAATGTGTTTCTGTTTCCTGTGTTCACAGCATACAACTAAGATAATTGCTTTACAAAAAATATTAAACGTTTTGCCCCAAAATATTAAGTGTCAACTTTTCATCTTGGTTAAGAGTATACAATTTTGCGCTCCACAGTAATTGAGAATGATAAACTCGAAATTGGGACTTTCGCATGGCTGAGAAACCGATTATGAGACATCACCACCTGTTTCCTGTCACCAGCGCAGTCACCTGGTTTCCATATCAGAGGGGTACACAAAGTACGCAGTGGAAGTGGCGGTGGCTGAACGGGTTAGACGGCTGACTTTGTGTGCTGGCTATTAGGTGCCTGATTCTGAGGGTGCGGGTTCGAATCCCGGATGGGACTCAACCAAAACAGTACTAGAATTTTTGTACCTTACCAAGAAAGGGTTATCCCAAATATGACATATGTTACATTTGACCACCTTGTAATGGCACTGTTGATCATAGTCGCCCACAGGTGGACTTGGCCAAACATTCTTGTAAAAGTATTCCACTTAAATACCCTAGCCAAGTGACAGACCTCACCTCGTGAGCGGCAGGGGGTAATGTAGGACACATAACATGCCTGCCAAGAGGAAGGCAACCAGAAGACGAGGCGGGACCAGCAGTGGATAGGAGACTTGATAAAGAGACAAGACAAGAACTAGGGACACAAAAACGGATAGACTCAGAGGTTGCTGAGGGGGTGAAGGATATTTCCCCAGGTTCAGCTGACAGTCCAAAGAACATGGACACTCCTCTCAAGACCCTCCAAAATTGAGAGTGCTCAGGTCTTTCATTCGTGAACATATCTTTAAATTTTACGGAATCCTTCTCTTTGAAAAGTGAATTTAGAGAATAGTAATGACAGTAATTAAATGTATTATAGCTTATGCAAGTGTTGCTGAAGCGTCATGGTCCATAGATTTTATCACTGCAGGAGATGGTGTAACCATTCCTTGCGAATGCAATATCCACTTCGTGCATCATTATAATTGTAGTAGAGTGACCCAGTTTTGGGTGGCTTCCTCCTCCTAGAAATGCATGCGCACTTGCCATCCACAGTCGGTAGATGGTTGTTATGTCAAGCGGGACAAGGAGACAGAAATCACACGACTGCTTCACATATGTGTGCCCATGCCCATGCTTGAACAATGCACCTTGTGTGTACCATGTCGTACCAGACATAAACAATTCACCTTGTGCGTACCATGCCGTACCAGACATAAACAATTCACCTTGTGTGTACCATGCCGCACCAGACATAAACAATTCACCTTGTGCGTACCATGCCGTACCAGACATAAACAATTCACCTTGTGTGTACCATGCCGCACCAGACATAAACAATTCACCTTGTGCGTACCATGCCGCACCAGACATAAACAATTCACCTTGTGTGTACCATGCCGCACCAGACATAAACAATTCACCTTGTGTGTACCATGCCGTACCAGACATAAACAATTCACCTTGTGTGTACCATGCCGTACCAGACATAAACAATTCACCCTGTGTGTACCATGCCGCACCAGACATAAACAATTCACCTTGTGTGTACCATGCCGCACCAGACATAAACAATTCACCTTGTGTGTACCATGCCGTACCAGACATAAACAATTCATCTTGTGCGTACCAGACATAAACAATTCACCTTGTGTGTACCATGCCGTACCAGATGTAAACAATTCACCTTGTGGGTACCATGCCGTACCAGACATAAACAACTCACCTTGTGTGTACCATGCCGTACCAGACATAAACAATTCACCTTGTGTGTACCATGCCGTACCAGACATGAACAATTCACCTTGTGCGTACCATGCCGTACCAGATGTAAACAATGCACCTTGTGTGTACCATGCCGCACCAGACATAAACAATTCACCTTGTGTGTACCATGCCGTACCAGATGTAAACAATGCACCTTGTGTGTACCATGCCGCACCAGACATAAACAATTCACCTTGTGTGTACCATGCCGCACCAAACAAAAACAATTCACCTTGTGTGTACCATGCCGTACCAGATGTAAACAATGCACCTTGTGTGTACCATGCCGCACCAGACATAAACAATTCACCCTGTGTGTACCATGCCGTACCAGACATAAACAATGCACCTTGTGTGTACCATGCCGCACCAGACATAAACAATACACCTTGTGTGTACCATGCCGTACCAGACATAAACAATTCACCCTGTGTGTACCATGCCACAACAGACATAAACAATGCACCTTGTGTGTACCATGCCGTACCAGACATAAACAATTCACCTTGTGTGTACCATGCCGCACCAGACATAAACAATGCACCTTGTGTGTACCATGCCGTACCAGACATAAACAATTCACCCTGTGTGTACCATGCCGCACCAGACATAAACAATTCACCTTGTGCGTACCATACCGTACCAGACATAAACAATGCACCTTGTGTGTACCATGCCGCACCAGACATAAACAATGCACCTTGTGTGTACCATGCCGTACCAGACATAAACAATTCACCCTGTGTGTACCATGCCGTACCAGACATAAACAATGCACCTTGTGTGTACCATGCCGTACCAGACATAAACAATTCACCCTGTGTGTACCATGCCGCACCAGACATAAACAATGCACCTTGTGTGTACCATGCCGTACCAGACATAAACAATTCACCCTGTGTGTACCATGCCGTACCAGACATAAACAATTCACCTTGTGCGCACCATACCGTACCAGACATAAACAATGCACCTTGTGTGTACCATGCCGCACCAGACATAAACAATTCACCTTGTGCGTACCATGCCGTACTAGATGTAAACAATTCACCTTGTGCGTACCATGCCGTACCAGACATAAACAATTCACCTTGTGTGTACCATGCCGCACCAGACATAAACAATTCACCTTGTGTGTACCATGCCGTACCAGACATGAACAATTCACCTTGTGCGTACCATGCCGTACCAGATGTAAACAATGCACCTTGTGTGTACCATGCCGCACCAGACATAAACAATTCACCCTGTGTGTACCATGCCGCACCAGATTTAAACAATGCACCTTGTGTGTACCATGCCGAAACAGACATAAACAATTCACCTTGTGTGTACCATGCCGCACCAGACATAAACAATTCACCTTGTGTGTACCATGCCGTACCAGATGTAAACAATGCACCTTGTGTGTACCATGCCGCACCAGACATAAACAATTTACCCTGTGTGTACCATGCCGCACCAGACATAAACAATGCACCTTGTGTGTACCATGCCGCACCAGACATAAACAATTCACCTTGTGTGTACCATGCCGCACCAGACATAAACAATTCACCCTGTGTGTACCATGCCGCACCAGACATAAACAATTCACCTTGTGTGTACCATGCCGTACCAGACATAAACAATTCACCTTGTGTGTACCATGTCGTACCAGACATAAACAATTCACCTTGTGTGTACCATGCCGTACCAGACATAAACAATGCACCTTGTGTGTACCATGTCGTACCAGACATGAACAATTCACCTTGTGTGTACCATGCCGTACCAGACATAAACAATTCACCTTGTGCGTACCATGCCATACAGTAAAACAAACGCTGCAGGAACACTATTTGGCCTAGACGTAAAGAAGTCATGCGATAGCATGCCGTTGCCTGACAATGTGCACCATTGTCATTGTAGGCCAAATGTGTACTGTATGCGTGAACAGGATGCAAACTGCGCTTCACACTTTCATGCGTACCATCTAAATTACATGCGCTGTCACGAATTGCACACCAGCGCGAAGAGTCAAGAGTCAGGCTGGCATTAGTTATACTGGGGCTGGCTCAGCTATTGACACAGTCTATGGACGAAGAAAAAAGCAATACTCATGGTTGATATTACTGCCAGTTCTGAACTACACAGCTCAGCTGGCAACACATCTTCGATTTGTTTTCTATGTCTATTAACCTCTGGAAAGGACAGGCCTCGTTCATGAAAATGGGGGTTTCAAATTTTTTGAATTTCTTGTAGTTATCCTGCATAAGAGTCTTGCATGCCAACTTCTTTATCGGAATGTTGGGAGTTTGACTGCCTTTCTAGAAAGAGTGATTTTAGATCAACGTTCTGTTTTTTGGCCACGATTATTCCACCAGTGTCATTTTTGTCGAGTTCCTCAATGAACCTCGACATGTTGTAGAAATTGCGATGAGCGTTGATAAACTTCTGCTGTTTTGAGCCCCATCTGAACTGTCTCTTACCCTAAATGTTACCCTGTATGGTGTCTACATTAACTGGTAGTGGTTCGTACTAACTCTTTTATCTTTTTATCTTAGGGACATGGTGTCACTTTTGTTCTGATTGACACAAACAAATTGACAAACTATTCATAAAATCCTTCCTTTTAAATACCAGCTGGCAAATTCCATCGATATAAAAGGTATATCCAGGGAGGTAGTTGTTCGTCCTTTCCCTCCTGTTGCGGCCGTTGGACTGACGTCCCTGTTCCATAGGACAAGCTCTTCCCAGATTCAGAATACGCAAGAACGGGTCCCATTTGCATATCTCGTGTCTAGAGTAAATACTCAACATCATAAGTTAAACACAGAAACACATACTTTACCGACAATACAGAGAGAGAGAGAGAGAGAGAGAGAGGAGACCGCGTTGAAAATTGTTTCTTTACAGAAAATCTCGTAATGCAGACCACAAACCAAAGAGAAGACAACGGCAATCTTGGTGGTGCATAAATATTGAACATTATGTGATAAAAGCTGCAGACAATCTAAACACTGAACTCACAGAGAGTATTGTTGCTGTTAAGAATTTTGCAGCGGCAAAAGATGTAAGAAATCCCCTGTGAACCAGCGAAACAGAACAAAGAGTGAGTGAGTGAGTTCATATTTAACGTCACATTGTCAATATCCCAGCATATCGTGACGAGAACATTTAACACTCAAATGGAATGTATGCATATGTTAAAAATCTGTCGGCAAAGGACAGTAAAGGAACTCGAATATCACAGATATGCATGTAAAACTAGTAATTATATAGAAAACATTTTAGCTAGAACGGACCACACAGTACAAAAATAGGCTATAGATGATACAATACAAATGAGACAAAATCTAAGGCAATGGGTCACAAAATATATAGCAAACTCACCAAAGTTTTAGTGAGTGAGTGAGTGAGTTAACATTTAACGTCACATCGGCAGTATTGCAGCCATATCGTGACGAGAGCATTCTTAAAAAGGAATCTATGTATATCATAAAAACCTGTCAACGAAGGACAGTAAAACAACTAGAATATAACAATACGAAATAAAACTAGCGTGAAAAGTTAAAACTAATATTCCTATTGAGACAAAACAATATAAAAACAGGCTATATAGATCACCAACAACTGAAGGTAGATCACCATACT
Organism: Haliotis asinina; assembly: GCF_037392515.1. NCBI lineage: Eukaryota > Metazoa > Mollusca > Gastropoda > Lepetellida > Haliotidae > Haliotis > Haliotis asinina. The sequence continues at coordinate 54,917,591 of NC_090292.1, forward strand.
AGGGGCCATGGGGACTTACAGTACTTCTGCTACCTGCATGGTTCCTAGCTGGATTTACATCATCCCCTCAGCTGCTGGTGATTGCATGCAAGATTAGCCACAAATTAAAATGACACATATTCTACGGCTAAGACAAAATGGAAGATCAAATTTGACTTCAAATGTTTTGGGACTTACGTACCCTCTCAAGAGGAAAATAATTTTACGGTGCTTTAACCCCCTTCGAGGATACAGCCACTAACACTCTAAGTTACTAATTCAAACTTCCAAGCATAAAATATTTTTCTATTTACAATTCAGTAAGCAAATCTAATTCTTTTAAAAATGCAATAATTAAATGAGAGCTAACAGAATTAAAAAGATCCTTCAAAGTTTGTGAATTAAAATATTTATCCCTTGTGATGGAATATTCAACACAGTCAAGCAGGACATGCTTGACTGTGATTCTTTCATCACAAGGGATACAAAACGGAGGATCTTCACTTTTTAATAGATACTCGTGAGTATACCTCGTATGGCCAATGCGACATCGTCGCATAATGACTTCCTCAAATCTGGACTGACAACCCAGGTAAGTATAACCGATATAAGGTTTTATTTCATGTAATTTATTTATACCTACTTGAGTGTCCCACCTCTTCTGCATCAGATCACGGATATACGTTCTAATGCAAGCTTTGTAATCTGAATATGGAAGAAGAAGTGGTGTCACAGATTTGGTGAGTGCTGCCTTGGCAGCAAGATCGGCCATCACATTCCCAGAAATACCTACGTGACTGGGTAACCAACAAAAGACGATGTCGTATTGGCCAGTAGCAAGAGTATTATACAGTTCCATAATTTCTATTAAAAGTGGATGTTTACTGGAAATATTTTTAATAGCTTGAAGGCAAGAAAGAGAGTCGGAATATATTATATACTGTTTACGTTTCGGGTGTCTTTGGATATATTTAAGAGCTGTTAATATGGCGTTAGCTTCTGCTGTAAAAATAGAACTATTATCTGGTAATCTAGAAGATATTGTTCTGGATCCAATGACAGTAGCACAAGCAACTGCACCACCGTCTTTGGACCCATCTGTAAATAAGGATTTGTAATTGTTATATGTATGTTTCAATTTATTATATTCTTGTTTATACTGTAATTCATTGGTTTCTGATTTTTTAAATGTAGTTAATGTTAGGTCAACCTGTGGCCTAACCAACTGCCAAGGGGGAGAGGAAAGAAGACGGAAAGGAGCTATATTGTTCAGCTCAATACCAGCAGCAGCAATAAACGGCTTTATTCTGAGCCCAAGAGGTGGAACAAGAGAAGACTTTTTGCTATACAAATCCTCATAAAGAGGATTGAAGACACAATTATATGCAGGGTTAGATTCGTTAGAGTATAGTTTTGTGATATATTGTAAAGATAATTTGATACGGCGTTGTGCAAGAGATGCTTCATCGGCCTCAACGTAAAGACTGTCAATAGGTGAAGTTCTGAAGGACCCAAGACAAAGTCTTAGACCTTGGTGATGGACAGGATCAAGAAGTTTAAGATTACTTTTGCAGGCTCCACCATAGACGATGGAGCCATAATCAAGTTTAGAACGAACGAGTGATCGATACAGGTGGAGAAGAGTAGCTTGATCCCCTCCCCATTTTGAATTTGAAACTACTTTCAACAAGTCAAGAGCTTTCAGGCATTTAGTTTTAAGTGATTTAATATGTGGTAAAAACGTCAAATGTGAATCAAAGATTAGACCCAAGAATTTGGCTTCCTTCACAACTTTAATGGGCGTCCCATCTAGAGACAGTTCAGGGTCTTTATGTGGCTTGTATTTACGACAAAAATGTATGCAGTTAGTTTTCGATTTAGAAAATTTAAAACCGTTTTCAAGACACCATTTATTAATCTTGTTTAAACACAACTGCAATTGCCGTTCAATGGTATGCATATTTTTACCACGACAAGAAATATTAAAATCATCCACAAATAAGGATCCATCAATTGAATCGTTTAAAACTTTTGATAAACTGTTGATCTTGATGCTAAAAAGAGTGACTGACAAAATACTGCCTTGTGGAACACCCTGATCCTGACTGTAATGATCAGACAGGGTAGAACCCACACGGACCTGGAATTGTCTGTTATTTTAAAACTTGGCAATAAATTCAGGCAAACGACCTCGCAAACCGAAGTCATGTAAATCTCTCAGAATGCCATATTTCCAGGTAGTGTCATATGCTTTTTCAAGATCAAAAAAGATAGACACAGCGTGTTGTTTGTTAATTAGTGCGTTTTTTACAAATGATTCTAAACGCACTAAGTGATCGACAGTACTTCTATTTTTCCGGAAACCACATTGTATATCTGTGATAAGGTTATTTGTTTCCAAGTACCAAACAAGTCGATTATTTATCATGCGTTCCATGGTCTTGCAAACACAGCTAGTTAACGAAATCGGCCGATAATTGGACGGATCCGTATGATCACGTCCAGGTTTAGGTATTGGTACTACTATAGCATCACGCCACGAAGAAGGAAATTTCCCGGAAGTCCAAATATCATCAAATATATACAAGAGCGTCTCTAAACAGGATTCTGGTAAGTGCTTCAGGAGTTGATAATGTATGTTATCAGCTCCTGTAGCAGTATCATGAGCTTGATCAAGAGCAGTATGGAGCTCATGAATAGAAAAAGTTTCATTATAATCTTCCCCATTATCTGAGTTGAAATTAATAGTTTTCTTTTCTTGTTGTTTTTGATACTGCTGGAATTTAGGTAAATCATTAGAAGAGGAAGAATGTTTAGCGAGGGTTTCGCCCAGTTTATTTGCGATATCTGATTTATCAGTAAGTAACTGATCTCCATGTTTAAGATGATGGACAGTAGACTTAGTACCTTTGCCTTTAATTTTTTGGACCATGTTCCATACCTTGGAAATGGGTGTCCGAGAATTTATTTTGGATACATAATTTTGCCAAGATTGGCGTTTGTTCTGTTTAAATGTACGCCGTGCTTTAGCATTTAAAATTTTAAATTTATTTAAATTATGCACCATAGGATGGCGACGGAAATAATGTTCTGCTTTTTTCCTTGCCTTCCTAGCTTGTTTGCATTCATCGCTGAACCATGGTTTTCGAATATGTGGAACTACAGATGATTTTGGTATACACTCATCAGCTATGGAATTCAATTCATCAGAAAAACATTGGATGGCATCAGGAACGTCAATAAAACGTTCAGGTTTAAGTTTTTCAGCACACAGTGTTTCATATAAAGCCCAGTTAGCCTTTTTAAAATTTCGTCTTGATGATGGAGGAACATCGGATGGAGTTACAGTTTTTAATATAGTAGGAAAATGGTCACTTCCACAGAGGTCATCGTGGACTAACCATTCGAATTCATTTAGTAGTTCTGAATTTGTGAGTGACAAGTCGAGAGCAGAATAGGTCCCTGTCCCAGGGTGTAAATATGTGTTGGAACCATCATTATAAATACATAAATCATTGTCAGAACAAAACTCCTCCAACAGTTTACCTTTAGTGTTTGTATTTACACTACCCCAGAGTGGGTTGTGCCCATTTAAATCTCCCATTATAATACAGGGCTTCGGGAGCTGATCATATAGAGCTTGAAGATCGGTTTTAGCAAACGCCGAAGACGGTGAAATATATAGAGAGCATAGCGTAAACGCTACATGTAAAGTAATTCTCACTGCAACAGCCTGCATATTAGTATTAAGTGGAACAGGGCTTTGAATAACGTTTTGTCTGACTAGAATGGATGATCCTCCGGTGGTTCTATCACCTGGAGGTGAAGAACAGTGATATGCATTAAAATAACGAAGGTCAAATGTATCTGTTTGTTTTAAATATGTCTCTTGGAGACATAACGCTGAAGGTGTAAAATCTTGGACTAATAGCTGTAATTCATGTAAATTAGTCCTCAATCCTCTGCAGTTCCACTGTACAATATTATTGGAATACACTATCTCTTTGGTGGGTTAATAGGGGATCTACCCCTCACCTTTTTCGAGGGCGACAAGCTATGTGCCCTGGGATGGAAGTTTTCTGACACTTCCATGGCCTCAAGCGATCCGTATTTATTAAATAATTTTACAGGATTTTCTGAACCCTTCTGGGGTCTGCCACTCTCTTTTGAAGATTCTGTTCTTGAGTCAGTTTTACTTTGAACAATATTCTTAGAGCTTGTTTTTGATCGTGATTTGTGAGTTGACTGAGACAATGATTGTTCTCCAGATACAGATGAAGTCTGACTACAGGACTGTGACCCGGCTTTAGATACCACCTGAGTGTTGACAGAAGATGTCAAGGTTTGAGTAGACTGTTCGGGTGCCACGAACTGAGCATTATTTGTTTTAACCCACGTCAAATCTGTCTGGCAATGTATCGACGAGGTAGTTACTTTTGAGGTATATTCAGGAGTTCTTAAAACTGATGCAAATGATTCAGTATGTGCTGCAGATTCCACAAGTTTTTTGGCGTCAGAAAAGCTGACGTTCTGGGTGAATTTAATCTTATTGATTTCCATTTGTTTTTTCCAGACTGGACACTCTTTGGCGAAAGACGAATGATTTCCCTAACAATTTGTACACTTTTTATGGTCACTGTTACAGTCTTCTGTGACATGAGTATTCTCACTACAGTGGGCGCATGTAATGGGCTTGGTACAAGTGTTAACACCGTGCCCATACCTTTGACATCTAAAACATCTCAAAGGATTTGGGATGTACACGTCAAATGAAAGACTACAATAACCTGCTTTAACAGACTTCGGAGGATTTGGCGATGAGAAGGAGAACAGATAAGTATTTGTTTGGACCGTTTCATTGTTTCTGCGGATCGTGAATCTTTTAACATAAATCACTCCCTGATCTTTCATCTCAGAAGCAATATCTAACTCTGACATATCAGCAAACAATCCATCTCTGTCTCTGATTATGCCTTTACTGGTATTCAGAGTCCTGTGGGCAGTGATAGAGACGGGAATTCCAACAAATACTTCTGTTGACATGAGGTTCTTTGCTTGCTGTTTTCTGTTGCATTCAACCAGCAGAGAGCCTGAACGCAAGCGTCTAACGTTTTTCACCTCACCTGCAATGCCATGTATACCCTTGGAAATGGCGAAAGGGTTAAGTTTCAGTGGCGTCTTGTCTACAGTTTCTAGAACTAAAAATCGTGGCCAATAGTCGATTGAGTTGGAAGGTCGTTGGTCGTCATCATCGTTGTCAAGTTGACGTTTATTGCGTTTTTTGGGGGTTTGGTATTCCATAGGTAGTATATATGTTTCATCATCCGAGCTCCCCACCCACCACGGAGTATCACAAAGGACAAAATCAAATTTTGTGCAATTACATATTATCTATGCACAGGGCTTGGCATGACCAGCCGATTGGTTGAACCGGGCCCATTCAACCACCCGTCTAGGTGAAGTCAGGGCCAAAGTGGTGTATTGGGCATTAGGAACACTGGTCCTGCTCCCATGCCCTCAACCACCAGCATCCCCTCCTCCACCGACACAGGGCCGCAACCCACGGCAAACGGGTTGGTGGACCAAATATCCCACCGGGTCCACTACGGGGGTGTTGGCGAGCTCTTGGCGTTACCCAGCACCCACCACGAGGAGGTGGCTCGCCACGGGTGCCAAAGTTTTAGTGCGAGAGGGAAGCAGTTATGCAGAATGTAAGACAGCGATCAAGCAGATCAGGCGTTGACGGATGTAGAAAGATATATATTCCAGTGAATATGTGTCCGAGTCAACACGGCATCTAGCCTCTCTATATACACTCATAGTTTTGTTATAGTGTCTAATTTAGGGCAGTCATCATCCAAATATTTCTAAAAAGACCCAAACTATGCAGTCAGGCCATATGATAACCATTTATTGTTATTTAATCTGCATTCTTAATTTTTTTCACTACCACAGCGTACATTGTCTTGTCGGCTACCTTGTTCCCTCTTTGTCACTTCCATTAATTACTGTATATGACATTTATGGCCTTTATTGGTCATCCCCCATGGCTGTGTCTATCATCACATCAACTGTACAAGGAAGTGCTATTGTTTTTCTGTCTGGCCAGTATTGAATCTTTGCCTGTCCATTGTTGATGAAAACTGTATATAAGTATATGTATGCTCACATCTATGTGAGTCCGGCATTCCAACTGTCTGTGTAAGGACGAACGCGAGCAGGATTATGCCACTCGCAGGAAAGGCCCTGGGGTTGAGCTGGAAGTCTGCTCACCTCATTCACTGTATGGGCTTGTGAAACCAACTAAAGACATTCGATCTAAACTATGCCTTCGTGTTCATCAACGTATTTATTTGTCTTCGTCAATGTCCATCAAAATCATGAGCTAATTCTCCAGTCATCCTATCCATGAGCTGATCCCCAGTCGACGCAACAACCATATATGAACGCGCTGACAGTTTCAAGAACTTTCCAGCTTTTACGGCCATCGCAATACCGTAGAATGCACCAGTCTCCTGTTGAAGTTGTTTTTCAAAGGGAGGTAACTCTAAAGTACTACCTTAGAGGTGTATCGCTTCTATAATTCTCTGTAGGAAATGTGACCCATAATAACAAACACTAAAACCTTTCATATTGTGACCTAATTACAACTACCGCAATAATGATGAATAGCAAATCAAATCACCGAAAATACACTCTCGTAACAATATATATATATATATATATATATATATATACATATATATATATATATATATATATATATATATATATATGTGTGTGTGTGTGTGTGTGTGTGTGTGTGTGTGTGTCATGTAATACATACCGGTGGGTTGTAAGAGGTCTCAATTGTTATAACAGCCTCTGTCTCTGACATGGTAACATACTTATCAAACTGAATTAATATTTACGGTCACATCAGCCATATCGTGACGAGAGTAATTCATTTAAAATAAAGAAAATATCTGGAACAGTAAAATCTGCCGACAATGGTCAGTAAAAATACTAGACATCACATACATGAACATAAAACTAGCACGCAAAAACTAAAACGCTGCAGTCAGAGAAGACAACACAATATAAAACTCGGGCTATAGGTCACCAACAACTCAAGGTAGATCACAATACCAAGGACCATGGGGACATACAGAACCTTTGCTACCTGCATCGACTCTAGTTGGATTTACACCATTGCTTCAGCTGCTGGCGACTGTAAGACAATTTAGCTAAAACTACGTTTAAAACTTTGGTACGTGAAATGTTTACTTTGAAAGTTCTGGGACTTACGTACTATCTCAGGGGGACAATAATTTTACAATACTTTAACCCCCTTTCAAGGCGCAACCACTAACAATCGCAGTTTGCTCATTTACACTACCGTTAATAAAATAGCTTTTATCTATATACACTACATATTGTTCAAAATTTATCCAACAATTCTATTTCTTAAAAAAACCCAATTATTAAATGATAATTTACTTCATTAAAAAGATCCTTCATTGTTTTGACATTAAAATGTTTATCCCTTGTTATGGCAAAATCAATACAATCAAGACACACATGCTTGACTGTGGTTCCCTCATCACAAGGGATACAAAACGGAGGATCTTCGCCTATAAGCAAATACTCATGAGTGTATCTTGTATGACCAATACGACATCGCCGCATAATGGCCTCTTCAAATCTGGAGTGACAACCGAAGTAAGCATAACCTATGGTTGGTTTGATTTGGTGTAATTTATTGATACCTACTTGGGTGTCCCACTTCTTTTGCATCAGATCACGGATATAAGATCTAATAGCAGCTTTATAATCAAAGTATGGAATCAGAAGTGATATTACAGATTTGTTGAGCGCTGCCTTAGCAGCACGATCAGCCATTGTGTTACCAGAGATTCCAACATGGCTGGGTAACCAACAGAGGACGATGTCGCACTGGCTACTAGCATGATCATTATACAATTCAATAATGTCTAATAAAAGTGGAGGCTTGCAAGAAAGATTCTTTTTAGCCAGAGGGCACGAAAGGGAGTCTGAAAAGATTATGTATTGTTTATATTTGGGGTGTCTGCCAATATATTTATGAGCCGTTAGTATTGCGTTTGCTTCTGCAGTAAAAATAGAGCTATTATCCGGTATCGGAAAGATCTTATTCTGGATCCAGTGACCGTGGCACAAGCTACGGCGCCACCATCCTTGGACCCCTGTGTAAATATGGATTTGTAATTGCAACTTTTACTTGATTATATTCTTGTTTATATTGTAAATCATTTGTTTCCGATTTTTAAATGTTGTAAGTGTTAGGTCAATATCTAGCCTAGCCAAGGAGGAGAAGAAATCAGACGGGAGTCACTCTAGAAACTGCCAGTAGGGGAAGTTCTGAAAGTTCCAAGACCTTGGTAGTGGACAACATCTAATAGTTTGAGATTGCTGTTACTTGCTCTGCCATATACAATAGAGCCATGATCAAGTTCCGAGCGGACGAGAGATCTGTATAAGTGTAGGAGGGTAGTTTGGTCTCCTCCCCATTTTGAATTCGAAACTACTTTCAGTAAGTCAAATGCCTTCAGGCATTTATTTTTTAAGTATTTAATGTGTGGTAGGAAAGTCAGATGAGAATCAAAAATAAGTCCCAAGAACTTGGCTTCCTTTACAACTGTGATGGACGTGCCATTTAAACATAATTCTGGGTCCCTATGCGGTTTATATTTTCTGCAAAAATGTACACAGTTTGTTTGAATTTAAAACCGTTATCAAGACACCATTTATGGATTTCATTTAGGCATAATTGTAACTGCCTCTCTATGGTCTGCATATTTGTACCACGACAAGAAACATTATAATCATCCACGAAAATTTCCTGAAATCCAAATATGGTTAAATATTTTAAAAAAAAGTGTCAAAAGACATGTCTCAGGCAAATGCTTCAGTAAATGGTAATGAATGAATGTTGATAATACTTCACAACGTCACCTTAAATAGAGTCAAGCTCAGAAGCAGATTCTGGAAGTTGCCGTTTAGTTATTTTGGGCATTTTGCTTACCCATAATGAATAGTATAAAGGATCATCAGATCTGTTCCCTGCCAACATGGGGCGCCAACATGGTCGATGTCACACGTAAGCGGAGTTCCAGCAAACTGACACCAAAGGGATACAGAAATGATATACAACAGGATTGGCCCATAAGCCACCACTTTCTGTGGATAAGCTCTAGGCAAGAATACAAAATAAATTCAGAGTATTAAGAATGACGGTACCGAGTCAAGATATAACAAAAGTACATACCACAGGGCTCGGCGTGACAGGCCGATTGATAGAATCTAGGTGAAGGTAGGGCAAAAGTGGCGTGTTGGGCACAGGAACTGTATTCATTGCTCCCATGCCCTCAGCCACCAGGCTCCCCTCCTCCACCGACACAGCGTTACCCAGCACGACCTCGAGGAGGTGGCTCTTCACGGGTACCGATACCTTGACAGAAATACATACATGCAACTACTGTTCTCTGAATATGTGGGGTAGAACATATTGCAAAACGGGTAATAACGGTTAAATTAGTCATCTTGAACAACATGAAGTTTGACCAATGAGAGTAAGAGGAAAGATCTTGACCTGTTGTTAAATTGCATCCTGTATGGCAATTGATATGAAACAGCGGCGAGTGACTGTCCATATTTATATCGTTCATATTGGGCATCCACAGTTTATTCATGACATTCGATGTATTTTAAATATCATCTGCATTTTCCATTACATTAGGGTACTTTATATTCTAGTTGGAACTGTATTTGAAATAATATCAGAAGATATATCTCTTGGATCAGTTGACGGGTTGCCTTTGTGTTTCAGAAAAAAACTCACTAAGATGCATGTCTGAGGTACACTAAGCACACCGGAGTGGATTTGTGCATTATTCAAAGGAATAGCCTCCTTTATAATAATGTGATCCTGTTACATACTACCTACCACTTATAGTGTAAAGAAGAGAGTTAACGTCCAGAGGCAGAGGCAGAGATATCTTGGTATCTCTATTTCACACCTAGACTGAGTTGAGAAATATCTGTCCATATCATGTCACGATACGTTTTGACGTTAAATATTAACTCACTCACTCAACGACACCCAGCACATAAACAATATATAGTATATTCAGTCTTTCTCTTGTGCCTCCAGGGGATTAAAAATATCGTGTAAACATCCGATATTAATATTAATTAATTGATTCTTTAGAGATCTTGTTACTGACCAATGCAACATCATCTTTTGTTGGTTACCCAGCCACATTGGCATTTCTGGGAACACGATGGCCGATCTTACTGCTGAGGCAGTATTCAACAAGTCTGTGACACCGCTTCTTATCCCTTACTCAGATTATACAGCCAACTTTAGATCTTACATCAGTGATCAGATGCAGAAGAGCTGGGACACTCAAGTAGGTATAACCGAATTACATGAAATAAAACCCTACATTACTCCTTTGTGGATTCTCAATCCACATTTGAAGTTGTCATCATGCGACGATATCCTATTGGACATACTAGCTATACTCACAATTACTTGTTAAAAGGAGAAGATTTTAAGTTTTTGTATCCCTTCTGATGAGAGACTCACTGTCAAGCATGTCTTGCTTGAAGGGATGGTGTAAACCCAACTAGGGTCCGTGCAGGCAGCAAAGGCACTGTAAGTCCCCGTGGTCCATAGTATGGTGATCTACCTTCAGTTGTTGGCAATCTATAGCCTGATTGTATATTGTATTGTCCGAATAGTGATATTAGTTTTAACTTTCTACGATAGTTTTAATCCCATTTGTGATATTCTAGTTGTTTTACTGTCCTTCGTTGACAGGTTTTTATACTATAAATATATTTCATTTCAGTATTAAATGTTCTCGTCACGATATGACTGAGACATTGCCGATGTGACGTTAAATATTAACCCCCTCACTCACTTCTATACGATATGTATTTAGAATCATCCACAATACTGAAGGGCAAAACATGTGTAAAGGCAAAAACAGTTTAGCAGCAGAAATGCTTATGTGCTATGTATAGATCACTGCACAACACATTCCCTGTTTCAGCCTCCACGACTGACGCGAGTGAGGATGTGATACCCAGCAAGACGGTTCCACCTGCACCAGTTACGACACAAAACTCTGGTCACCACGGTAGGTGGAAAACCCAGCAACAGCAGTTGTGCTGACATGAATAACTTGTGAAGTTCAACAAACATCATCACTCTCCAGTTGTACACAAAAAAATGCTACAACTTGTGACTCTAACAGAAAGATATCTATTAATTCACCATCGTTAATTCCCGTAAGCCACACGTTGACATTCCCGTCATGCTGGATTGTTGTCAGCCATCATGGAATTGTTTCAATGATGTAGCAATGTCCGAGTCAAGTATCAACATGATGTAAACATTATAGATGTGTGACAAAGATGTCTGAGGTACATTGTTTACTTTGTGTTGCAGCGACTCCATCACAAGCAGACCGTGATCTCTATGACGCCAGCGGGGACGGTGACCTGGAGAGTGTGAAGCGGATCCTGGCAGCGGGTCATGTTGACATCAATTATAGAGGAGGATGGGAGGGTTGGGCACCGGTGATGTTGGCAGCATGGAAGGGACACGTAGATATTGTTGATTCCCTTGTGGGTAGAGGGGCTGATGTGTCACTGGTGGACAGTAGCGGTAACAACATCCTTAACTTAGCTTGTATGAACGGACGCCTGGAGATCGTGAAGCTAATTCTGTCACTGAACCTTGTAGACATCAACGCCAGGAACAAGAAGACAGGGATGACAGCGGTCGACGTAGCGAGACTCAATAAACATCAGCAAATTTTGGATCTCCTGGTGTCATGCGGTGCACACTGAAGTCAGTGTTGGTGCAGACAGAGACGGAGCAGATGTCGTTACTGACACTGGCGTGGTGTGTGCCGTTCACGTAGTCATGTGTCACGATTTCCTTTTTTCTTCCGGAATATAAATAAAAGTTGTTGAATGTATTTTGAGACACTTTGTCATGTTTTGTCTCAGGATCAGTTGAGACAATTGTGAAGTGAGTGTTTATGTAAACGGTGAGTGGTTGTACGTAAACGTCGCCCACCTTAACGTATTTCTATGATACTTTTGTTCTGAAAATACCTCGAATGGTGAAACAGACAACAACAAACTGTTTGTGTACATGTCGTTGCACTCTGTGACCTCAGACTGACCCGAGGTTCTCAGAGCTGACGTGGCGCCATTTGTACAGTGACAGTGACGTCACAGATATAAACTGAGGTGCCCGGCCGTCATCTCAACCAAATGGTGACGCGTGAACAGCCACCTCCTCGTGGTGGGTACTGGGTAGTGCTAACAGCAGTTCAAACCCCCGTGTGGACCCGGATCAACTATGTCCCTAGCTCCCCATAGCTGGTAGCAACCGGATTCGGCAACCTGTTTGCCGTGGGTTTCGTCCTGTGTCATTTCAGGATGGTAGTGTAGTGGTTGAGGGCACATTTAATCTATTTCTGGGTCTAAGACATAATGAGACCCTCAAAACAAATACACACTTATTTATATGTTATGCGTCTCAGAGGTATGGACATGGATGCAAGTCTTGCCACAATCCAGCAGCCTCTTTGACAACACCTCCTCTATGCACTGACTGTTTCGGTAACCACCCTTCCCCATCTGAGGAATATTCTTCATGGAAATTGCATTAAGATTTAGAAAGTGAAACATGAAAGAAATAGTTCATTCTTAGAGCAACAAAGAGTGTCCATGCACCGCCGCATCAACTTCTAGTCCAGCTTCAAAACCAAACATGTTTTCTGTTCTTCAGTAGGTTGCAAGACTAATTACACGTGGGCTAGGACTTCTGTTCCTACCTTGTTCACCACCTGTTCAGATCCGTGAAGGGACAGGGTAGAATAGGCCTTCAGCAACCCATGCTTGCCAGAAAAGGCGTCTATGCTTGTCGTAAGAGTCGACTAAGAGAGTCGGATCGTAAGAGACGGATCGGGTGGTCAGACTTGGTTGACACATGTCATTGGTTCCCAGGTGCACAGATCGATGCTCATGCTGTTGATCACTGGCTTATCTGGTTCAGACGCGATTATTCACAGACCACCATATAGCTGCAATTTTGATGAGTGGGGTGTAAAAGGAAACACACACACTAACTCACCACCTGTTCATAAAGCTTGTCCTCATTCAAAAGTGTTATTCAAGCTGAGGCATCTTCTGAGACTGAACGTTGCACCTGCACCAACATCTAAATCAGACACACATGCGAACCTTAGTGTGAAAAATTAATTCAAAACCTAACAATGACACTTTCAGAAGGAATTTAAGTAACAGAACCTCAAAGGGGTCGACAAATCAGGTCCTGCTTTTTAATAAGTTTTGATCTCTTGAAGACACGGAAGTGTCCGACAATAGCCATGATAGGTCAGAGCGTGTCACCCTTCAGAAAGGTGAGGAATAGTCCAACTGATTTACATTAATTAATCCAAGATTTTCGACCGTCAGCTATCTCCCTATAAGAAACTTATCTGAAACAGACAGACAATTTTAACCTTATGCTTATCACCATTTTTCTCCGCCGGGTGATAGAGCTTCTGGTGGTTCGTAGCCCAGTTACGCTCAAAACACCTCAAAGAGCCGTTCCAGTGCGACTTATAATGCACCAAACTCGCGCACGCCAATATCAAAGGTGTGGAACATGTTCCAGAAAATCAAAGGCAAGGGGTCTAAATCTAGCATCATCTGAAAGATCAGATATTGCAAATAAACTTACTGAGACAATGGTGAAACACTCTTCCTTATCTAATTATGTACCAGACTTCCAAAAATATCCAAAACATCAAGAAAGGAAATCTGTTAATTTCAATTCAGAAAATGGGGAGGACATGATACATGAACATCACGCAGCACTTGATCAAACTCACAATACCAGTTATAGGCCCACATCACAAACCAGCTGTGTTTGCAAGATCATGGATCGACCAATAACCAAATAACAGATATGCAGTGCGATTTCCCTAAAAACTATTGATCATTTTGTTAAGAATGCCATACAGATGTAAACATGCCCATCAACAAACATGCCCATCAACCCTCATGTAGTCATGTACATCATCCTTAATCCCCAATCATGTGTTATGTAAACATCATCCACCATTGGCTTCCATCCTTATCCCCAATCATGTACATCGTCCTTACCCCCTACCTGTGTTATGTAATCATATCCCATCATCTGTAATGTATTACCATTGGCTTCTATCATTGTTATCATAACTGTCGCGTTCCAATCAGCGCTTGTTTATACTGGCTTCCAGCTTTCGTTAATTCATTGCACTTGTTACTTTGTTATTGTTTTACCTGTACATATAAATATAGCTCTGTACCCCATTCTCAATCACCTGATGAAGGAGTAAGCATTAACTCCGAAACGTTGTGTTCTCATATAAAGAAGTTTTTATCCATAAAATCTTCATCCTTATGCATTTCACTTCTAAATGCCCTTCAAAGACTTTTGAACTTTTGCCTAGAGTCTTATGCCCAGAAGGCGGTGGCTCATGGGCCAATCTGGTAGACTAATTATTTCTAATTCTTCTGCTGGAGTATATCATCCGGGTATCCTTGGTGCTGTAAGCTGGAGGCCCGCTTGCTTTAGCATTTTCCTTGTGATACTCCGTGGTGGGTGGGGAGCTCGGATGATGAACCGTATTACACTAACCATGGCTTTTGACAAAAAAACAAAAAAAACAAAACGTCCACTTGATATTGACCCTGTTGATACTGACCATAGACCGTCTACATCGATTGAGTATTGGCCACGTTTCATTGTGATTGAGACTCCTGATAAGACACCTTTGAAGTTGAACCCCTTTGCTGTATCCAAAGGTATTCAAGGCATTGCTGGGGATGTGAGGAACATAAGACGCTTACGTTCGGGTGCCCTGCTAGTCGAGTGCGGGAAAAAGCAGATCTGATGAATATTAAATCTTTCGTGGGCATTCCCGTCACGGTTTCTGCACACAAAACCTTGAATACAAGTAAAGGTATCGTGAGAGATAGAGATCGATTGTTTGATGACATGTCGGAACTTGATATAGGATCTTAAATGAAGGATCAAGGTGTACTATATGTCAAGCGCTTTTCAACTCGCAGAAACAACGAAACCGTCAAAACAAATACGTATCTGTTTACTTTCTCATGGCCAAACGTTCCAAAATCAGTGAAGGCAGGCTACTGCAACATACAAGTTGATACCTACATCCCCAACCCGCTCAGGTGTTTTAAATGCCAGAAATATGGACACGGTGTAAATACTTGCACATTGTCTGTTGTGTGTGCTCACTGTGGTGAGGAGACACACACAACAGAAGATTGTGACAGCGATTATAAAAATTGAACCAATTGCTCAGGCGACCATTCGTCCTTTTCTAAACAGTGTCCTATTTGGAAAGAGCAAATGGAGATCAATAAAACAGAATTCACTCAAAATGTCTCTTTTTCTGAGGCCAAAAAACTGGTAAAGAGATCTGATCTTACAGAAAGTTATGCAACAGTAGCAAAAACATTATTGGGTTCTAACTCTAAAACAACATCAACCACAGGCTGCCAAACTACCTTGACTTGGGTAAATTGCGATTCTCCACAGCATTTGTACCCTGCTATGTCATCACAGACTGAGGAATCACTTCCTAGTACCTCAAGGTCTTCTGATCACAAATCATCATCTCAGTTACACTCAAAGTCTCAATCGACAGTTGATAGTGAACAAACTGTGAAAAGTAAACCGAAGCCAAGGCCTGATGCTTCAAAACATCAAAGTGGCAGAACTCCTAAAGGGTCACAGAACAAAATTCAATTGTTCAATAAATACGGGTCTCTTGAAGACATGGACGTTTCTGAAAACGTCCATTCTAGGGCACATAGCTTGTCGCCCTCCAAAAGAGTGTGGGGTAGATCCCCAATAAATCCCCCCAAAAGATAGTTTATTCCAATAATATTGTACAGTAGAACTGCAGAGGATTGAGGACTAATTTACATGAATTACAGCTATTAGTCCAGATTAGATTTTACACCTTCAGCGTTATGTCTCCAAGAGACATACTTAAAACAAACAGATATATTTGACCTTCGTCAATTTAATGCGTATCATTGTTTTTCACCTCCGGGTGATAGGGCCACTGGCGGATCATCCATTCTAGTCAGACAAAACGTTATTCAAAGCCCCGTTTCACTTAATACTAATATGCAGGCTGTTGCAGTGAGAATTACTTTACATGTAGCGTTTACGCTATGCTCCCTCTATATTTCGCCATCTTCGACGTTTGCCAAAATTGATCTTCAAGCTTTATATGACCAACTCCCGAAGCCCTGTATTATAATGGGAGACTTAAATGGGCACCGCCCACTCTGGGCTAGTGCAAATATAAACACTAAAGGGAAATTGTTGGAGGACTTTTGTTCTGACAATGATTTGTGTATTTATAATGATGGTTCCAGCACATATTTACATCCTGGTACAGGGACCTATTCTGCTCTTGACTTGTCACTCACAAATTCAGAACTACTAAATGAATTCGAATGGTCAGTCCACGATGACCTATGTGGAAGTGATCATTTTCCTACTGTATTAAAAGCTGTAACTCCATCCGATGTTCCTCCATCATCAAGACGAAATTTTAAAAAGGCTAACTGGGCCTTATATGAAACACTGTGTGCTGAAAAACTTACACCTGAACGTTTTATTGACGTTCCCGATGCTATTAAATGCTTTTCTGATGAACTGAATTCCATAGCTGATGAGTGTATACCAAGGTCCTCTGTAGTTCCACACATAAGAAAACCATGGTTCAACGATGAATGTAAACAAGCTAGGAAGGCAAGGAAAAAAGCAGAACATTATTTCCGTCGCCATCCTATGGTGCATAATTTAAATAAATTTAAAATTGTAAATGCTAAAGCACGGCGTACTTTTAAACAGAACAAACGCCAATCTTGGCAAAATTATGTATCCAAAATAAATTCTCGGACACCTATGTCCAAAGTATGGAACATGGTCCAGAAAATCAAAGGTAAAGGTACTAAATCTAGTGTCCATCATCTTAGACATGGAGATCAATTGCTTACTGATAAATCAGATATTGCTAATAAACTGGGTGAAACCCTTGCTAAACACTCTTCCTCTTCACATTATACACCTAAATTTCAGCAATATCAAAAACAACAAGAAAAGAAAATTATTAATTTCAATTCTGATAACGGGGAAGATTATAATGAAACGTTTTCTATTCATGAACTCCATACTGCACTTGATCAAGCTCATGAAACTGCTACAGGAGCTGATAACATCCATTATCAACTCCTGAAACATTTACCAGAATCCTGTCTGGAAACTCTCCTAAATATTTTTGATGGTATTTGGACATCGGGTAACTTTCCTCCTTCATGGCATGACGCCATAGTAGTACCAGTTCCTAAACCTGGACGTGATCATACGGATCCATCCAATTATCGGCCGATTTCATTAACTAGCTGTGTTTGCAAGACCATGGAACGCATGATAAATAATCGACTTGTTTGGTACTTGGAAACAAATAATCTTATCACAGATATACAGTGTGGTTTCCGGAAAAAACAGAAGTACTGTCGATCACTTAGTGCGACTGGAATCAATTGTTAAAAACGCACTAATTAATAAACAACATGGTGTGTCTATCTTTTTTGATCTTGAAAAAGCATATGACACAACGTGGAAACATGGTATTTTGAGGGATTACAATCATTACAATCAGGATCAGGGTGTTCCACAAGGCAGTATTTTGTCTGTTACACTTTTTAGCATAAAGATAAATAGTTTATCCAAAGTTTTAAACGATTCAATTGATGGATCGTTATTTGTGGATGATTTTAATATTTCTTGTCGAGGTAAAAATATGCATACCATTGAACGGCAATTGCAGTTGTGTTTAAACAAAATAGATAAATGGTGTCTTGAAAACGGCTTTAAAGTTTCTAAATCGAAAACAAACTGCATACATTTTTGTCGTAAATACAAACCCCATAAAGACCCTGAACTATCTCTAGATGGCACTCCCATTAAAGTTGTGAAGGAAGCCAAGGTCTTGGGTCTAATCTTTGATTCACATTTGACGTTTTTACCACATATTAAATCACTTAAAACTAAATGCCTGAAAGCACTTGACTTGTTGAAAGTTGTTTCCAACTCAAAGTTGGGAGGGGATCAAGCAACCCTCTTACACCTGTATCGATCACTCATACGTTCGAAACTTGATTATGGCTCCATCGTATATGGTGGAGCCTGCAAACGCAACTTTAAACTTCTTGATTCTGTCCACCATCAAGGCCTAAGACTTTGTCTTGGGTCTTTCAGTACTTCACCTATTGATAGTCTCTACGTTGAGGCCGATGAACCATCTCTTACTCGACGTCGTATGAAATTGTCTTTACAATACATTACTAAATTATATTCTAGTGAATCTAGCCCTGCCTATAACTGTGTCTTCAATCCGCTTTATGAGGATTTGTATGACAAAAAGTCTTCTCTTGTTCCACCTCTTGGGCACAGAATTAAACCATTTATTTCTTCTGCCGGTATAGACCTGGAAAGTATATCGCCTTCCCGTCTTCTTTCTTCTCCTCCTTGGCAATTGGTTAGGCCACATAAACGACATTTAAAAATCAGAAACGAATGAATTGAATTAAATGAAATGAATGAATTACAGTATAAACAATTGAAACATAAATATAGCAATTATAAATCCTTATTTACAGATGGGTCCAAGGACGGTGGCGCTGTGGCTTGTGCCACTGTCATTGGATCCAGAACAATATCTTCTAGGTTACCAGATAACAGTTCTATTTTTACAGCAGAAGCTAACGCCATATTAACAGCTCTTAAATATATTCAAAGACACCCTAAACGTAAACAGTATATAATATATTCCGACTCTCTTTCTTGCCTTCAGGCTATTAAAAATATTTCTTGTAAACATCCACTTTTAATTGAAATTATTGAACTGTATAATACTCTTGCTACTGGTCAATACGACATCGTCTTTTGTTGGTTACCCAGTCATGTAGGTATTTCTGGGAATGTGATGGCCGATCTTGCTGCCAAGGCAGCACTCAACAAATCTGTGACGCCACTTCTTCTTCTTTTCATATTCAGATTACAAAGTTAGCATTATAACGTATATCCGTGATCTGATGCAGAAGAAGTGGGACACTCAAGTAGGTATCAATAAATTACATGACACTCGAAACGTAAACAGTATATAATATATTCCGACTTGTTGGTTACCTAGTCACGTAGGCATTTCTGGTAACACAATGGCGGCACTCAACAAATCTGTGACACCACTTCTTATTCCATACTCATTGGTTTCGAAGTACCAAACAAGTCGATTATTAATCATGCACTCCATGGTTTTTGCAGACACAGCTCGTTAAAGATAGTTCGAAGGATCCGTAAGATCACGTCCATGTTTAGGGATAGGGGCGACTATAACATCATGCCATGAAGAAGGAAACTTTTGGAGATGTTCAGATATCATCAAATATATGTAAAAGGGTCTCTAAACATGATTCTGGTAAATGTTTCAGAAGTTGATAATGGATGTTATCAGCTCCTGTAGCAGTATCATGGGCCTGGTCAAGAGCTGTATGGAGCTCATGAATCGAAAATACCTCGTTGTAATCTTCCCCGTTATCTGAAGTAAAATTAATAGCGTTCTTTTCTTGCTGTTTTTGATACATTTGGAATTGAGGAACATAATTCGAGGAAGAAGAATGTTGTGCCAGTGGTTTGCCAAGTGTTTTGGCTATATCTGCTTTATTTAATAATTGGTTTCCATCTTTGAGATGGTGAACACAAGATCTAGAGTCCTTACCTTTGATTTTCTGGATCATATTCCATACCTTTGATATAGGTGTTCGCGAATTGATATTAGGTACATAGTTTTGCCAAGATGTACGTTTACTTTACTTGAAAGTACGCTGAGCTTTAGCATTTTCAATTTAAATTTGTTCAAATTATGAACCATAGGGTGATGACGGAAATAATCTTCTGCCTTTTTCCGTGCCTTCCTAGCTTGTTTGCAATCAGAAATAAACCACGGCTTCCTTATATGTGAAATTGTAGAGGACTTTGGGATACACTCATCAGCAATGGTGTTTAGTATGTCAGAGAAATCTTTTATAGCATCGGGAACATTAAGAAAACAGTCAGGTCTAAGTTTGTCAGCACACAGGGTTTCATATAAAGCTCAGTTGGCCTTTCTAAAATTCCATCGTAATGATGGCGGAACATCAGATGGCTTGACAGGCTTTAATATTGTTGGGAAGTGGTCACTTCCACAGAGGCCATCATGGACTAACCAGTCAAATTCACTTCATACATGATCAAACAGGGTTTAGGCAGTTGATCATAAAGAGCTTGCAAATCACTTAACTGAACAGCAGAAGATGGTGGAAGATGCAATGAACAAAGGGTAAATGTAACTTGTAATGTAAGTGGCACTATGAATAACATTATTTATCAATTTAGTGAAACAGGGCTTTGAATAACGTTTTGTTTGACTAGAATGGATGATCCACCAGCAGCCCTGTCGCCTTGGGGAGAACAATAATGGTATGCATTAAAATGACGTAGATCAAAATTATCCGTCTGCTTTAGATAGGTTTCTTGAATGCAGAATATTGACGGATTAAGATCTTGGACTGACAGTTGTAAGTCATGAAAATTAGTTCTGAGTCCTCTACAATTCCACTGAATTATAGACGAAGACATTATTTCTTCCGAGGAGGATGTACAGGAGATCTACCCCGCGCCTTCCTTGACGGCGACAAGCTATGTGTCCTACCATTGCCATGGTCGGACACATCCATGTCCTCAAGAGATCCAAACTTATTATAAAGCTGAATCTCATCTGTTGAACCTTTAGCAAGCCTTTCACTTGGTTGATTCTGTTTAACTTTTGATGTCCTTTGAACACGTCACAATTTAATTCTGGACTCACAATAGTCCAGAAACTCTCAGCACTGTGGCCACTCTCTCACAAGGGATTTCGCAAAATTAAACAGGCAGCTGTTTTGTATGTGTGCTAAGGATGAAAAAATGAAAAAAATTTTTTTCGAAAACTCAAAATTTAAACTCGCTCGCCCATGGGCACGCCCATGGGCGAACAGTGGCCAATGGGTAGGCCCATGGGCAGGCCCATGGGCGAAAGTGTTTCATTTCATCCAGAATGAATGTTTTGGAGGTTGTAAATGAATGAAAAAATGTTAATAAGTATCATGACACAAATTTCAGCTTGTTGTGACTTGACTCTGCTAACTGACAGCGATTTTGAAAAATCTCGCCCATGGGTGAAAAACATATTGGCCCATGGACGAGAATAATTAATTTCATTGAATCTACATGGTTTTTTTTCCAGGCTGTGCAGTTTTTCAATAAATGAACGTGTATTTATTATTGTCTTGACACGAGATTAAGCTTATTTTGACTTAATTCGGCTAATTAAGAGTGATTTTTCAAAAAGACTCGCCCATGGGCGAAAACCATTTGGCCCATGGGTGAGAATATTTACTTTTACTCAAAATACACCTTTTCCCATGTTTTGGAGGTTGTGAATGGATGAAAGTATGTTCATAAGTATCATGTCACAAAATTCAACTCATTTTGAATTAATTCCGTTAATTTAGAGCTATTTAACAAAATCTCAGCCATGGGTGAAAAACATTTTGGCCCATGGGCGAGAATATTTCCTTTTACCCCAAACACATCTTTTCCAATATTTGGAGGATGTAAATGTATAAAAGTACATTTATGAGTATCATGACAGAAATTTCAACTCACTTTGACTTAATTCCTCTAAATGAAAGCAATTTTGAAAACTCTCGCCCATGGGAGAAAGACATTTTGGCCCATGGGCGAGAATATTTGCCTTTACTCAAAATACATCTTTTCCTGTGGTTTGGAGATGTAAATGAATGAGGATATATATATATGAGTATCATGGCACAAAATCCAACTCATTGTGACTTAATTCTGCTACTTGAGACCGATTTTCAAAAACATCTCGCCCATGGGCGAAAAACATTGGGCCCATGAGCGAAAATCTTTCCTTTTCACTCCAAATACATCTTTCCTAATGTTTTGGAGGATGTAAATGTATGAAAGTGCCGTTGTGAGTATCATGACACAAAATTCAACTGATTTTGACTTAATTTTGCGACTTTAGGAAGATTTTTTAAAAATATGCCAGAATAATCACTTTTACTCAAAATACATCTTTTCCCGTGTTTTGGATTTTGTAAATGAATGAGGATATATTTGTAAGTATCATGGCACAAAATTCAACTCATTTTGACTTAATTCTGCTAATTTGTAACAAGTATAGGATCTGGATTTCCACTTAAATTTTCATAGTTTTTTTTTATTGTCTTGGGGGTTGTAAATTTATGAATGAAAGTGTGTTTATAAGTATCACGACAAAAAAAATGAAATCATTCCGGTCTTAATTCGACTAATCTCTCTCGTGGACGAAAATATATTCGTTTGCTCGTTTTCTTTATTTTGCAAACATATGGTTTAAAAATAGATGAAATTCTAATGACAATTCAGTTTAATTTCGTGAGTTTAGTTTTATGTCGCACTCAGCAATATCCCAGCAATATGGCGGCGGCAATCCAGTGATCAACAGTGTGAGCATCTACCTGCACAATTGGGAACTGATGACATGTGTCAGCAAAAGTCAGCGAGCCTGACCACCCGATCCCGTTAGTCACCTCTTACGACAAGCATAGTCGCCTTTTATGGCAAGCATGGGTTGTTGAGGCCCTCTTCTACTCCAGATCTTCACGGGTCCCGAACACAGAGCTTTACTTCCAGCAACATATACAATACACTTAGAATACTAAGCCTTGAGATTCTTTTGAATTTAGGTATTCTATAAATATACCAAAATTCAACCTATATCTATGAAGTTGAAGTTATTTGTGAAAGCCCTAATCAAGAGTGACCAAACTCCAGTGACTATGCTGGGACACATTAATAAACGGTGTTGTGAGATCTTTAAACTGTATTGAAATATGTCTTGTCAATTCCACTGACATTCGCCAAATGTATCTACCTAGTAGTTTTAAGTGTACCTACCTTGGTAGGTCACTCGCTTGTTTTCTTTACCATTTGTACTAATTAGTATGCGCCTCCTCATGCTCCAATGCACACAGTGACCTGATTCGTCTCCATCGCAACTTAGGCTGCGTTTAACAGTACTTCAGCCAGTTTACTGTATCAGTCGAAATCTTACAATGAATGAATGAATGAATGAAGAGCAAGAAGTATATGTGAATGAATGAGAAAGATATAATAAAAGAAAGAAGTACATATGTGAATGAATGAAAGAATAAATGATACATCACGGCCATCCCTTCCAAAACATGCTAAAGAACGCAAAACTATCGTTAGATCACATGTGTTAACATCAGCTTGTTATTGTCTCCCTGGTCAGGCGTAACAATTGTCAGACAGGTTAAAACAACAAACTATCTGGTTGACTGCACAGCTACCTGTTGACGTAGTATACCCACAACACCTACTTTTCCTGCGTAACCTTCATCTACATCACCACCCTTAATATATTGAGCAGAGAGCACAGAAGGCCCTATAGCTGTAACCACTGAACCGTGGCGTCTCTCTGCTCCCAAGTTCCCAAGTGGGGGTGTCCTTTTCTACCTATTCCATTGATCTTTAAAACATCTAACACGCTCAACGCATGCATTTTTTTACTCAAATGTGATGTTATACATATCATAAGAGTATTTTTTATGTGTTAGTCAGTTGATAAATTATTATTTCATGATACATATATGTACAATATTTTGCTTCGATTCTGTAACTACCCACATTATGACATTGAGACCATTCTGATTTATCTAGTAAAATACGATTGTATAGTTTTGAGTTTGAATCTTGGCATATTTTACCGGTTTGCCACTTTTGCACTCTACCTATTTAAAGGGGGTGTGCATATTTTGGTGGTTTTTAGTATTCCATCTATTCATTTGGATTTATTAATTTATTTGTTTTTGTTTTGTTTTTTACAGCTAGTGGGCCTGTTAGTCTGCTTTGATAACTGTAAATTTATTCTGACGTTTGACGAGCGGAACATGAAGTGTTGTTATCATGTATGTTATGTAATTATATTATTGGTATGGAGCGGCATTGATATGTATGTTTATGCTTGACAATCCAGTCCCGATTACTTGAGGAGATTAGTTTAAACTATACATTAACGTATCCATACTATTAATGTGTAATCATTATATCGGGCTATGAGGAATACGTAATGTAATCAAGATTGACTTTGCGTTTACTTTTCTATTTTTTAAATAAATTTTCACTATTTTTGCTACACAGATTTACTTTGGCTTCCGTGATTGTTGTCTCTAAGTATTTTAGAAATTATGTTGTTGAGACAACTGGAACTGTTGATCTGCAGTCTTTCAAAATTCATTTTCACGAGATATATTCTCCCTTTTTACCAGTTCTCAGAATGAACATATAGCTGTTTACACAAAGGTATCTTCCCGTAAAATAAGTAGGACGAAACGTGAAGCATAGCAGCGCATTTGCCATAACTGAAGTTGTTAAAATGATCCTGAAAACTGTCATTTTCAACATTCACCTTGCAAGCAATTTTACCAAGAAACTAAATAACTCATTACTACTGGAAGGAGTGAACTGAAAGCCCATTTTAACTGAAGTCACTGATTGAACTCGCTAACATCGATTCACTTACATTCTGGTACACGTGTCTTATTTCGTTTCCTGAGGACACACATTTTACTTTTTTATAGAAAAGCCGTGTCTAATCCCATAAATCAACACCGTTGTCACTACACCAAACGATTTTGACCTCGACCCAAAACAAAGGTTTAACTTACAGGACTACCTGTAAGATATTCCTTTCTTGATAACGAGTTTAACAGCTACGCCGAAATGCTGCTTACCTTATAAGAAGTTGTATATCCATAGAACTTTCGTATTTTTTTCCAAATGATCATGACCTGAACAGATATTACTTTGTCAGAGACTTCATGAGTGATTTTCAAGTTCTAATCCACACACTGATTTCCACTTTTTCATCATTTTGACTTTTATCTCAGTTTGTTGAGTATCTCAGCATAACTCGCAAAGACAATGGAAACTGAGCGGAACGATGACGCTTTCTGTTTCTTCCGCGTTCACTTACGTAATTTCCGCAAAGCGCCTACGACAATTTGCACCGAAAAAGTCATGTCTCGTCCGCTGGTCTTGTTTATTGGAGTATAACAGCTGCCGCTTTCATGTGTATTTTACTTGTCATTTACAAAATTCATCCATGGATCACATTAGGTCATTAGGAGACACCAGCTTTGAAATGAACAGGTGTTCGTGAGTGTATATGGATGAAAAAGACTGATTGCGCAAGACGCGCAGCCAAATATCTCACATTCAAAGGAAATCTCGAATTGATTGTTCTATAAGGCGTCGAGCTGACCGGTTGGTTTTGGTGTTGTGTATAAACCTCCTTTGCAAGAACTTTGTCAAGCATACCTGCTTTGTCCTTGACATTTATGTGCAGGTGCTCTGGAAAACCTTGTCCGGCACGATATTCCTTCCAATTTAGTTATTGTGTGCATGCTGCATTTCAATTTTGGAAATGTGCTTAAAACATATTTTGATTCTCAAAAAATGTGGTTCGTTTAGCAAGCAAAATATTGCTTTGATTAACACTTCACCAGTACTATACAATATTACAGAATACACAAAACCGGATACACAAAAACGACAAATTATAGCATTGTGATTAGGGGTATATGGGGTTATAGGAGTCCCTTTTTATTCACCGAGACAAGTCCTACACGCCCTGGTGGGGTGTGGATTCGGGGAGGGGATAGCGGAGGAGATGACCAAGACACACGTACTCCATACGCTATCATGGTCTTCCTTACTGCTTTGAAGATCGACCTTTTCTCACTGTGGTCTATGATGACTTCGGTGAACGGAAAAGAACTTATTCACTGTGAAAACCAGAAAATAGTTGATCCGTCCACGATTTTATCATAAAACACAAAGCTTGATTTTTTAAATTTTTTAACAGGAAACTAATTAACTTGTCAAAAACCTTCTCACAAATGTTCAGTGTTTCTACAAAGAGCTAGTCAGACACAACAAACCATAATTCTATTTTTCATGTTTACTTATATGAAAGATGTATTTGATGTAATGATATGTATGCATATGTTATTATATGATAGTTCATATGGATGACGACACATGCTTCATTTATATTTTGTATTAAATGCTGTATGGGTGAGGTACTGTAAAGCTTGTTCACCAGTCCCTATCAGAGTTACAAAACATACAAAAATACAACAACATGGAGATGTGTGGAGAAAATAGAGACATATGGAGAACAGCAATGTCATAACTGAACAGAAATCATTCCCTCTATTGGTGAAGGCCGTGTGGGATTAGTTAAACAAAGAAATCTAGTCGACCATGCCTCCTAATCCTCTTACTCCTTAAACAAACGACTTGCCTGGGCTGTCTAAAATTGAATTGAAATTTTTGTAAATTCGAGGTCTCGGGTAATACGTAAGGAGGTAATCAGGTGTCAACACTATGGCGTTCGACGCTCCGGACATGAAGGAAAACCAAATACGTTATAAAGTACAGTAATGTGGTCACTATGAGCGAGGCAGACAGTCTGATGAGCACAGCTCATTACGGAAATCTCTTGTCTTTGGAGCTGCTCGTTGAGACGCTGAAGCCTTCTGTCAAGTTCTTCTTTATTCTTTATTGTGGCCACTGTCTCACAATATGCAGTTTACATTGCTCACAGACCCTCGATTCACGATGACGCCAACTTTCTCGACTACTGTTCGTGCGACGACTATCATTCAGGAATTGGTTCCGCAGCTCATTCTTTCACCGAAGTCTGTGTGTATGTGTTTTAGCTCGTTAATTAGCGTAGAGACGAGTCTTCTGCTATTCACGGGCATTCTCGGGCACAAGTTCTCCAAGGTAGTCGACGCTCCGGGTGTCATTAGAACAGTGTTGAGCACTGTCACACTCCACTGCTTTTCGACAGTCCTGTTGTGTATTTGATAAAACAATCGACAATCCGGGTGTGAACCAAAAGAGGATACCACCATTCTCATCGGTGGATGAAATGGGATGAAGAAACCCGCATACTCTTCATCACATTGCTACACCGTATTTACCATAACGAATGTTTAAATATCACTTTATGTAAAAAGAGCATCAAAACAAGCTGAAATCATGTATTATATTTAAGAATGAAGATTATTATGGATATCAACTTCTTTATGAGAGAACACAACGTTTCGGAGTTAATGCTTACTCCTTCATCAGGTGTTGTGTTCTCTCATAAAGAAGTTGATATCCATAATAATCTTCATTCTTATGTATTTTCACTTCTAAATGACATTCAAAGACTTCATGTATTATATTAACATGGTACTAACTATAGTCGATTCGAACCACTGCTTTACAGTTCACTGACTGGATGCAGGCTTTTCCCACGTGGCGGGGTAAAAATTATCTATTCTCCCTCGCAAGGCCACGTGAACCAATCAGAAATGGACATTCTTAAATGGGGTAGGAGAAATGTGCCTTGTACGTTCTTATGAACCTTGATCTTTCAGGTACATTTCATCATTTGTGTACAAATAATGGTCTAGCATAATGTTTCAAACACTTTAATACGTATTGATGCAGGGGCTCCATATATGTTCTTGTTTACGTCCCGCTCGTCAAACGTCAGAATAAATTTACAGGTATCAAAGCAGACTCACTCGCTGGGCCACTTGCAATAAAAAACCCAAACAAAGCAAAAACAGGTAAATCAGTTAATTTAAACAAATAGATGGAATACTAAAAACAACCTAAATATTAGTATGCACGCCCCATTAAAAAAGATAGAGCGCTAAAGTGGCAAGATTCAAACTCAAAACTCTTCAATCGTATTTTACTAGATAAATCAAAATGGTCTCAATGTCATAATGTGGGTAGTTACAGAATCAAAGCAAAATATTTTACATGTTTATGTACGATTTATTTAGCAAAGCCAGAAAAATCCCCGACAAACACGGCCGCTTCTCCTCAATACGTGGGTTTGTGAGAGTGAGGGTACTCCCTGCAAGACTCACTCCCATTAGTTAACAAGGCGTCCTCCCATTTTATGTATTTTTTACTCGATAGGTACGGAAAATTAATTAGGCGATGTGGGTATGTCATGACTGGTTGATTTCTCAGGATTAGGTGAACTGGGTATGGCAGAGTCGATATACTATGATCATAGGGGATTTAGCAACCATGTTGGAGTGAAGGAATGACAAAACTCTGCGATAGATTAATGAGTGTCTTTTTTAAGCATTATGAAAATGGGAATGGTAAATTAACACAAAATGCCCTAGACCTGTCCAGCGTGTCATATATATATATATATATCATAGAATAATAATTTATCAACTGAATAATACATAAAAATACTCTTATGATTATGTATAACATCACATTTTAATAAAAAGATGCATGCGTTGAGCGTGTTTGATGTTTTAAGATTAATGGAATAGGTAGAGAAGGACACCCCCACTTGGGAACTTGGGAGCAGAGAGACGCCACGGTTCAGTGGTTACAGCTGTAGGGCCTTCCTTGCTCTCTGCTCAATATATTAAGGGTGGTGATGTAGATGAAGGTTACGCAGGAAAAGTAGGTGATGTGGGTATACTACGTCAACAGGCAGCTGTGCAGTCAACCAGATAGTTTGTTGTTTTAACCTGTCTGACAATTGTTACGCCTGACCAGGGAGACAATAACAAGCTGATGTTAACACATGTGATCTAACGATAGTTTTGCGTTCTTTAGCATGTTTTGGAAGGGATGGCCGTGATGTATCATTTATTCTTTCATTCATTCACTTCTTTCTTTTATTATATCTTTCTCATTCATTCACATATGCACTTCTTTCTTTTATCATTTCTTTCATTCATTCAGATATACTTCTTGCTATTCATTCATTCATTCATTCATTCATTCATTGTAAGATTTCGACTGATACAATAAACTGGCTGAAGTACTGTTAAACGCAGCCTAAGTTGCGATGGAGACGAATCAGGTCACTGTGTGCATTGGAGCATGAGGAGGCGCATACTGATTAGTACAAATGGTAAAGGAAACAAGCGAGTGACCTACCCCTGTTGTAGATAATTTCTGGTCTGACAAATAGGAGAATACCCCATAAAACCTCGGACGAGGAAAAACCGGCACGGGCAAACGGGAATTACTAAAAATGGAGACCACACTATTAAAACGAAACATGCTAAACTGGGTAGGTACACTTAAAACTACTAGGTAGGTACATTTGGTGAATGTCAGCGGAATTGGCAAGGCATGTTTCAATACAGGTTAAAGATCTCACAGCACCATTTATTATTGTGTCCCAGCATAGTCACTGGAGTTTGGTCACTCTTGATTAGGGCTTTCACAAATAACTTCAACTTCATAGATATAGGTTGAATTTTGGTATATTTATAGAATACCTAAATTCAAAAGAATCTCAAGGCTTAGTATTCTAAGTGTATTGTATATGTTGCTGGAAGTAAAGCTCTGTGTTCGGGACCCGTGAAGATCTGGAGTAGAAGAGGGCCTCAACAACCCATGCTTGCCATAAAAGGCGACTATGCTTGTCGTAAGAGGTGACTAACGGGATCGGGTGGTCAGGCTCGCTGACTTGGTTGACACATGTCATCAGTTCCCAATTGTGCAGGTCGATGCTCATGCTGTTGATCACTGGATTGTCTGATCCAAACTCGATTATCTACAAACTGCCGCCACATTGCTGGGATATTACTGAGTGCAACATAAAACTAAACTCACGAAATTAAACTGAATTGTCATTAGAATTTCATCTATTTTTAAACCATATGTTTGCAAAATAAAGAAAACGAGCAAACGAATATATTTTCGTCCACGAGAGAGATTAGTCGAATTAAGACCGGAATGATTTCATTTTTTTTTGTCGTGATACTTATAAACACACTTTCATTCATATATTTACAACCTCCAAGACAATAAAAAAAAACTATGAAAATTTAAGTGGAAGTCCAGATTCTTGTACTTGTTACAAATTAGCAGAATTAAGTCAAAATGAGTTGGATTTTGTGCCATGATACTTACAAATATATCCTCATTCATTTACAAAATCCAAAACACGGGAAAAGATGTATTTTGAGTAAAAGTGATTATTCTGGCATATTTTTAAAAATCTTCCTGAATTCGCAAAATTAAGTCAAAATCAGTTGAATTTTGTGTCATGATACTCATAATGGCACTTTCATACATTTACATCCTCCAAAACATTAGGAAAGATGTATTTGGAGTGAAAAGGAAAGATTTTCGCTCATGGGCCCAATGTTTTTCGCCCATGGGCGAGATGTTTTTGAAAATCGGTCTCAATAAGCAGAATTAAGTCATAATGAGTTGGATTCTGTGCCATGATACTCATATATATATCCTCATTCATTTACACCTCCAAACCACAGGAAAAGATGTATTTTGAGTGAAGGCAAATATTCTCGCCCATGGGCCAAAATGTCTTTCTCCCATGGGCGAGAGTTTTCAAAATTGCTCTCATTTAGAGGAATTAAGTCAAAGTGAGTTGAAATTTCTGTCATGATACTCATAAATGTACTTTTATTCATTTACATCCTCCAAATATTGGAAAAGATGTGTTTGGGGTAAAAGGAAATATTCTCGCCCATGGGCCAAAATGTTTTTCACCCATGGTTGAGATTTTGTTAAATAGCTCTAAATTAACGGAATTAATTCAAAATGAGTTGAATTTTGTGACATGATACTTATGAACATACTTTCATCCATTCACAACCTCCAAAACATGGGAAAAGGTGTATTTTGAGTAAAAGTAAATATTCTCACCCATGGGCCAAATGGTTTTCGCCCATGGGCGAGTCTTTTTGAAAAATCACTCTTAATTAGCCGAATTAAGTCAAAATAAGCTTAATTTCGTGTCAAGACAATAATAAATACACGTTCATTTATTGAAAAACTGCACAGCCTGGAAAAAAAAACATGTAGTTTCAATGAAATTAATTATTCTCGTCCATGGGCCAATATGTTTTTCACCCATGGGCGAGATTTTTCAAAATCGCTGTCAGTTAGCAGAGTCAAGTCACAACAAGCTGAAATTTGTGTCATGATACTTATTAACATTTTTTCATTCATTTACAACCTCCAAAACATTCATTCTGGATGAAATGAAACACTTTCGCCCATGGGCCTGCCCATGGGCCTACCCATTGGCCACTGTTCGCCCATGGGCGTGCCCATGGGCGAACGAGTTTAAATTTTGAGTTTTCGAAAAAATTTTTTTTCATTTTTTCATCCTTAGCACACATACATAACAGCTACCTGTTTAATTTTGCGAAATCGCTTGTGCGAGAGTGGCCACAGTGCTGAGAGTTTCTGGACTTTTGTGAGTCCAGAATTAAATTGTGACGTGTTTTTGACAGTTTGTTTAGCCAGAGCTTCATTTACTATTTTGGACGAAGACGAACCTGTTTGTGTTTTAAAGAAGCATTTCACTGTTAGTGTTTGTTTTTAATCCGATTGTGTCATAGGGCATGTAGAACCGTTTGGTGAAGAAGACACAGACCGAGATTGAGACGGCATCAATGTAACTACTAACGAGTGAGTCGGTGTAGCAAATTCTCCTCGTTGTACAAGGTCTTCATTTGGGACCAGTTCAGGTGAGGTTGATTTTATCCATGTCAGTTCTGTCTGACATTCAACTGAGGCTGTAGTTGGAGATGGTCGTTTGGTAACTGAAGCGTAAGACGCACTTTGATCAAAGGATGGAACGAGTTTCTTCGCTTCAGCATAGCTAATGTTTTGAGTGTGCTTTACTATATTCACCTCCATTTCCCTCTTCCACACCGGGCACTCTTTTGATGATGACGAATGTTTCCCAGAACAGTTGAAGCATTTTTATAGTTGCTTTCACAATCTATTGTCACGTGGGGTTGCCCTCCCAATGTCCGCAAGTTATAGGATTTGAGCAAGAATTTACCCCGTGACCAAATTTTTGACATTTAAAGCATCTCAGTGGATTTGGGATGTGCCGTTCAACTTGCAGATTACAGTACCCTGCTTTGATAGATTTTGGTGCAGTTGGAGATACAAATGAGAACAGGTACATATGCGTTGGAATTACTGTTGAGTTGTGACGTCGACTAAATCATTACACGTACGTGACACCTTGATCTTTAAGTTCGCACATGATGTCAAGGTCTGTCATGTCCTCCAAAAGATGATCCCTATCCCTAACAATACCTTTACTTGAATTGAGGGTCCGGTGGATAGACATTGTAACAGATCCAGCTAAACTATCTGTTGAAAGCAGGTTGTTTGCTTGTTGTCGTTTGCTGCATTATATGAGCAACGATTCAGATCTCAGTCTTTTGATAGTTTTGACATCACCAGCTATACCATAAACTGCTTTAGAAACAATAAACGGGTTCAATTTGATTGGTTGTTTGTCCGGAGATTCAAAAACCAGAAATCGTGGCCAGTAGTCTATTTGTTTGGATGTCGTGCAACTTTCAGCTGTACTTTGATCATTATCGAGTTGACGTTTCTTTTTTAAATGTGTTTCAAGGTCCATGTTGTGGTGTATAGTTTCATCATCCGAGCTCCCCACCCGTTATGGAGTATCACAAGGACAACGCTAAAGCAAGCGCATCTCCAGCTTGCAGCACCAAGGATACTCGGATGATATACTCACAAAGTAATTACTCTACCAGATTGTCCCATGAGCCACCGCTTTCTGGGCATAAGACTCTAGGCAAATTACAAAACTGAAGTGACTCATTTGAAATTCAAATATGTAATGATTTAGCCAAGACATCTGATAAACTTTAAAAAGTTTCGGAAATTTATGCATCAGAATATACATACTTGGCATGACCACCCGATTGAGTGAACCGGGTCCATTCAAACACCCGTCTAGGCGAAGTGGAGGCCAAAGTGGTGGTATGGCATGTGCAACCTTGGATTCACGTTGCCACGCTGGACACGACTTGTAGGAAGTCATATGGTTACCACTGCAGTTTGAGCACTTTATTTCCTTAGTACAGTCATGGCCGTCATGCAATGACAAGACTTGGTGCCATGTTCAAACTTTTGGCGGTTATGGCACCGAAGTGGATTGGGGACGTACACCTCCACACCAATGCTGCAATAACCAGCTCGTGGTCTTGCGAACGTAAGGAGATAGGTATTTGTTGGTTGAACAACACCGTCCTTCTTGAAAGTGAAGAGCTGCAACAAACTGCTAAGAGTGAGTGAGTGAGCGAGTTTAGTTTTACGCCGCAGTCAGCAATATTCCAGCTATATGGCGGCGCTCTGTAAATAATCGAGTCTGGACCAGTCAATCCCGTGACCAACAACATGAGCATAGATCTGTACAATTGGCGACCGATGACACCCGATCCCGTTAGTCGCCTCTTACGACAAGCATAGTCGCCTTTTATAGCAAGCATGGTTTGTTAAAGGCATATTCTACCCCGGGACCTTTACGGGTCGACTGAGAGATCCCAGACAATTTGTTCTTCAGTCATGTCAGACAGGCATCTAGCTCTGTCCCGTACGATGCCTCTACAAAGTCTCGCTGAGACTGAAAATTCTTGTATTTTGCTGATTGTTGTCTGCAAGTACATTCTATCAGACGTGAGCCGGATTGGAGCTTAGTGACATTGGCAACCTCTCCACAGATAGCAGCGATACCTTTGGAGATTGCAAAAGGGTTCAGTTACATAGGTTGCTTGTCACCAGCTTCAATGATCAGAAAACATGGTCAGTAGTCAGATCGGGAGGGAGTAGTCTCATCAGATGAGGAATAGTTGAAGTCTACATGTCTTTTCTTTGAACTAGCGTGTTGTCGTTTGGAATATGGTTCGGGCTCCCTTCTCCAGACCCATCAAGGACTGTCAACAGGGACAATCTCATATTACAGTGAATCTCCAAGCTGCAAAGACCAGGGACAAGGGGATGTTATGCTCAAGCAATGTTGACACGAAAAGCTACCAGATCAAAGATGAGATGGTTCTGTCCGTAGCCATCAATTGGAGACATACAGTAATCGCATGTTGTCATTATCAGATCGGTCCCTTACCCACCACCTTCTGTGCATGGGTCTGCACAGCTGATCTGTTTCGTGGAATTGAACATGTCAAGACGTGTTGTGTCATTCTAAATCTGGTATAAACATTCCGTGCACAGGGCAAGGCGTGGACCATCCATCCAAATGGTAGAATCGGGTATATTCTACCACCCGTCTAGGCAAAGCTAGGGTCCAAGTGGTGTGTTGAACTATTGAACGCTTTGCCGGTTGTGTCATGGACATGGCGTTACTAAGACACAGTAGTATCTTTGTTTGCCATACCCAATTCTACTGTTCTTCTAGGAGCATATACAGTTGGGCTAATTTTCTTACATCACCGCGGACATGGTCCTGCTAAGGTTACGGCACCGTAGAACATTCAGTTACCCGTATAGTGACAAAGACTCCACCAGACACGTATCAATACCTTACGCAATCAAGGGACCCACAATATAGATTTCTGAACTACAAATACATCTGACCACTGAATTACTCTACCTGCTAGATAATCATGGGATACTGAAGATCAGTTCCAACCAGGTTCATTACGGGGAGATAACCATGGGTTACTGAAGTTCAATTCTAACCCGAATCGTAACGGATAGAGTCAAGCAGGGATTCCTGAAGATTAATTCTAACCGGAATAGTTACGGGTCTGGTCGAATTAGACATTACAAGTTATCAAACAATCAAACATAACGCGTCTCATGTCTGCGTTGCACGCTAATAATCTTAAAAGCGGAAATGGTCTGTGATCACAATGGTCACTGAAATTTCACTTAACCTAAATTAGAAATATTTGTTTGCAGAGGTTATGAAATTCGACAAAATGTCTTCAAAGTGCACCGGTATTGAAGAACCAGTCGTTACTTGGCAACTGCAATCAGTATGTATGGAACTGGGAATCATATTCATGCAGGATTAATGCATATGAATCAATACACCACTTATGCCGTTAATGCGCTGTTTGAAAAACGCAATACATCATTAGAAAAGTCACATTGTTTTCTGTTATGTTGTGTAAATTGACATAACTGTGTTCCTCTTTAAATATTCAAATTGTAGATGTTGTCAATAACCTTTTGAAATATAATACACAGAATCCGATCATCATGCTATACTCAGCAATATTTCAGTTACATGACGTGAGTTTGTAATTAATCAAAATTAGCATTTGTAGTATTTGTTGATGTGTAAATTGACATAAATGTGTTCACCGGGGTGATATTTGGTCCACCAACCCGTTTGCCGTGGGTTGCGGCCCTGTGTCAGTGGAGGAGGGAATCCTGGTGGTTAAGGGCCCTGCCTTGACCTAGACGGGTGGTAGAACTGGCCCGGTTCTATCAATCGGCTGGTCACGCCATTCCCTGTGCATAGAATTTATTTTGCACATTTAACTGATCAGCTATTGGTCCTTTTGATTTGAAATGTAAAGATTATGCACATATTGAATTGCCTATGAGTCCTATGTAAATGGACATAACTGGATTCCTCCTTAAGTATTCAAATTGTAGATGTTGTCAACCACAATTTGAAATATAATACACAGAAGCAGATCATGTGTACTTCAAGGCAGGATTGCGTTTTAGCAATGGTACATAGTCACGGGTCTGGTCGAATTAGACATTACAAGTTATCAAACAATCAAACATAACGCGTCTCATGTCTGCGTTGAACGCTAATAATCTTAAAAGCGGAAATGGTCTGTGATCACAATGGTCACTGAAATTTCACTTAACCTAAATTAGAAATATTTGTTTGCAGAGGTTTTGAAATTAGACAAACGTCTTCAAAGTGCACCGGTATTGAAGAACCAGTCGTTACTTGGCAACTGCAATCAGTATGTATGGAACTGGGAATCATATTCATGTATCGTTAATGCGTATGAATCATTAGGCCACTTACGCCGTTAATGCGCTGTTTGGAAAATACAATACATCATTAGAAAATTCACATTGTTTTCTCTTCTGTTGTGTAAATGGACATAACTGTGTTCCTCTTTAAATATTCAAATTGTAGATATTGTCAATAACAATTTGAAAAATAATACACAGAAACAGATCATGTGTCCTTCAAGACAGGATCGTGTTTTAGCAACGGTCCATTTCCATAATTAACGTCCCATTTGGGAAATTAATTCTCGCTGGAAGGTCTTAGCGATTTACATCCCAGTTTTATATTACATTGTCCTTTTTTTAAATTAAAGTATTTACGAGTTAGTTATTAGTTATATATTTGTAACTGTGACTATCTAGTTATTTTCTTGTCCTTATTGCCTTTGGACACAGAAGCGTGAATGTCATGATAAGGCTGGAATATTGCAAATTTCTAACTCTTCCACTCATTTAACAGAAGATGTTCGAGAAATACCAGACACAGGTAATGGCTTGGTTTTCACCACGTATGCATACAGTGAGTGAATGACTTACGTTTAACGCCACTTTTAAGCAATACTCCAGCAATGTCACGTCGGGGGCCACCGGAATTGAGCTTCGAACATGGTAAAAATGTAGGGAATCGAACCCGGTCTTTGACGTAATGAGAAAACGCTTTATCCACCAGACTACCCCGCCTGTCTGCCTGCTTATACATGTAGAGTCAATATCAAGAATATTTTGTGAACCTTTTCCTCACAGAGCAAATGGTCATTACGTTTTATCTTGGGATTATTATCTGATCACATAGAACTGGCATTAAGACGGATGTTTTATTCTGTCAAATTAAAATTGCAAAAGGCATTCATCAATATTACATTCATATCAACATCACCTGTCCATTCCTGGCCACAGTGAGTGACGGAGTTTAGTTTTGCACAGCACTCAACAATATTGCACCTGTATGACAGGTTCACTCCCAGAAGACAGACTTAACCCAATACAGACTCAGTAACAACACTAACCTATATGACAGGTACACTCCCATGAATATACCCTGCCCTTTCTGAACCCTAGGGGGAACACTAACCTATATGACAGGTACACTCCCATGAATATACCCTGCCCTTTCTGAACCCTAGGGGGAACACTAACCTATATGACAGGTACACTCCCATGAATATACCCTGCCCTTTCTAAACCCTAGGGGGAACACTAACCTATATGACAGGTACACTCCCAAAAGACACAACACAAGACAGACTCGGTGACTAAACAAGCCATGCTGTCCACCCTTATTTAATCCATCAGTTGTCCCAGAGTCAGAGTATAGTAAACACAATCAGTTGTAAGTTTAATTGATTTATAGAATGTACCTTTAGATGATACTTCTAAATCAAAGTGCTACTTCTGTATAAACAAATCAATCTATGCCTTATCCTTTTTGCAGTTGAACTAAAATTCATATAATTTATTCCTGAAATGCATTTATAATTATCTGGCGATCTTTTAGAGGTATTAACCTTTTAGGGGCATTTCCTTTACCCCAAGTGGTTTTTGAAAAATATTAAATGGATATATTCTATAATGCTTATATTTTCAAGTTTCACATTTCAGCTTTATATGTTGAGATCGGAATCACAAAAACATCAAATAGCTTCAGTTGGTAGAAGATAGATATATCAAAACTCACTAAAGCGTCAAGCTTTTGATAAAATATAGTTTATAACTTTGAGCCTTCTCGAATAATGGTCTCCCTGCTCCCTGGTTCTATTACATATGAACCATATTTCACCAAGAGCCTGATGTTTTAATGATGGTTATATCTATCGCCTGCTAACTGAAGTTATTTGATGCCTAAAAAGCTGAATGATAGAGCTTGAAAATTTAGGTATTAGGTACACTCTTTAAAAAAAAAAAAAAAAAAAAAAAAAAAAAAACAGGAAAGAAACGCAAAATCCAAATCAATGAAAATTTGGTGTTATTCAAGGTCGTGTAGATCAGCTGAAAACACAGATACCTGAATACAATTTTGTGGTACAATGCATTTCTATCTTGGTAATATTTCATGGGAATAACAGTCGTCACAGTCATTACTTTTGTCCACAAGGTGGTGATGAAGTCAGTACCTCGTATGATCACCTCCAGTTGCTGCCACTGCCTGACACATCCTGGGCACAGATTGAATCAGTCGTTGTGTTGTTGTCGTTGTGTTGTTTTGTTGTGGAATTCTTCTCCATTCCTCCTGCAGCATGTGGAACAACTGTTGAAGATTCTGAGGTGGGTTACGACGTTCGAAGCTGTTTGATTGGGTTTAGACCCTGGGATCTGGAGGGCCAGTGATGTTGTTACTGAACACGTAGTCAACACTGGCACGTGTTGTGAGGTTCACAGTCAACAAGGTGAAGGACGTGCACATGGAGAATCTGGTCGATTGGTCGTCAGATTGCCTTGCACAAGCGCAAGTGCTGATCTGCGGGTGTGTGAGACCCCACCCCTCCACACACACACACACACACACACACACACACACACACACACACACACACACACACACACACACGTTAACACTTCCGCCACCAAATCTGTCCACCTGTCTGATGCAGTTGGAGCAAAACGTTCATGACGTCGCCTGTAGACACGGTCTCTACCATCACGTTGCCTAAAGCGATAACGGGGTTCATCGCTAGACCATATGCGGCTCCAGTTTGCCAGGTCCCATGGCAGTACCGTGTTACACCATCTCACTCGTCGACGTCGATGTGGTCGTGTCAAGGAGGGAGCAACTTTTAGACGTTTGGCACGTATTCCTACTTCTCGGAGACTGTACCTGATTGTCTGATCGGACACTCTTTAGACTCCAAATTGTTCATGTGCCGTGTCCTGGGTGGTACGATGGCGGTCACGTAGGTGTGTTACCCGGGTGTACCGATCTGGGGCAGGTGTTGTGACTGTAAGTCTTCCTGATCTTGGTCGGACATTTATCGTATTTGTTTGACGAAATCGATCCAACAATAGAGTTATTATGCTGGGATGAACGTGAAGATACTTGCCACTTCACTCTTTGATTCGCCAGCTTGCAACCGTCCAGTTCCCTGATAGTGATACGCAGCGTTGAGACGTCCCATTTTCGTGTACAGTACTTGCAAAGATCGTGGATGTCATTGTGAGGTTCGTTTGAGTCTTTTATAGTCACATGCTGTAATCATGTTTTGCACGTGAGAAACAATCATTGTGCCTGATATTCGTGTTCCATGACATCATGGCAATCCTGCTTTGATAAAACCGTTGAAATTAATTTCTGGTTGCGTTCGGTCAAGCATGATCTTGTAAAACATGTCTGAAACAATGTGCACCCCTACAAAATATTTGAGATTACACATGTGGACAAACTTGTAAATATCAGTTTTAAATTTCATTTTGCTCTCCTTTTTTCTTTCTTTTTTTATTTTGAAGAGTGTATTTTAATTTAATTATATAGAAGTAGCATCCATGGGTATATTCTTTATTTCTATTATTCTTAACATTGGGTGTGTTGTTACTATACCCTGTAGTGACACAGGGTCAGCTCATTATTTCAATAGGGGTGAACAGCATGGCCCAGCAAACTTGTGTAATTAAAGAGGACGATGCAATATAAAACTAGATTGTAGATCGCCAAGAATCCCCATTAAGTATTAATTCTCCAAATGGGACGGTAAGTATGGAAATGGACCGTTGTTAAAATGTGATCCTATCTTGAAGGACACATGATCAGCTAGCTGTCGACTACATAAGCAGTGTTTTATATTTCAAAAAGTTCTTGACAACATCTACAATATGAATATTTAAAGAGGAAGTCGTGAAACCGTGTCCACTGAACACATTTATGTCAATTTACACATCAACACAGAAAACAAATTGTGAATTTTGATTAATTACGGACCTACGCCGTATAGCTGAAACATTGCTGAGTAAAGCGTAAACCCACCCTCACTCACTCATGGATGGACAGATAACTCCTTGTTTTGGGGCAGGAGTAGCTCTGGGGTATTAGGTAGTTCACGGGTCAAAGGAACGGACCTAAGGAAGAGTCTCACTTGGGGTTATTTGGTGGACATATGCATTCGTAGTTCAGAAATTTTGTATTGTAGGTATCTCGATTGTGTAAGGTATTGATACGTGTCTGGTGGAATCTTTGTCACTATACAGGTAGCTAAATTTTCTGAGGAGCCGTTAAATTAGCAGAACCATGTCCATGTAGATTGGTGATGTAAGAAATGCTTGCCCAACTGTACATGCTCCTAGAAGCACAGTAGAATGAGGTATGGCCAACAAAGATATCAACTGTACCCATAAGTGAATGATCCAGACTGAGTGTAGATTAGTGACCAGAGTTACATCTAGCTCAGTCATTTAAGGATGACGTATTTATCAATAAAGAGAAAGACGCAGGAAACGTATGGCTATATCAAATCACTGACATCAATATCTCTAGTTTAGACCCAGTTTGAAATATTTTTACTTTTCCTCTGAAAAAAATGATGTCATTATGTTGATATTTCGCTGTGCAGCACATTGATTCCGTGTTGTGTGACCAATCAGGTGTTCAAAAGTCCTGTGGCTGAGACGAACAACTGACACGTACTCTCTGCATATTCATGACAATCGTTGCAGCCTTCTGTGTTCTTGTGGTTGCCGTATACTTCAAGCCAGCTTTCTTGTACTGACTGTCTACCCGGTGGTAGCTTCTAGAGAGATAGGGTTCAAGTATTGTGCTCACTGTGTATCAAGTGGAAGTCTGTTGACACAGACGTTCATAACTTTGGGTTCACTATCTACGTGGTGATAGCCTCCAGACATTGGTGAAAATAGACTTTGCATTGACCGTGATTCTTGAACCTCGTGGTAGTCGTGCATCATCTCACGTGTGGTGATTTCAATAGTTCTCGGACATGGCACCGGGGTATATGAGCCACCGGCTGAAAGTATTTCTCACATTAACGATTTTGCTGATGTTT
The DNA here is from genome assembly GCF_037392515.1 of Haliotis asinina. Taxonomy (NCBI): domain Eukaryota; kingdom Metazoa; phylum Mollusca; class Gastropoda; order Lepetellida; family Haliotidae; genus Haliotis; species Haliotis asinina. Next base: position 54,958,724 of record NC_090292.1, read on the forward strand.
GTGATTTCAACAGGAAGCACGAAGCAGTGTACACCTAAGAAGATGGACGGTTATGTTATCAAGAACATTGGTATCAAGCTGTGCCAGCTTAAATGTGCTGAACATGGTCAATGTGTGAATACTGAATACGATGCTCAGACTTTAATTTGCCTTTTATCAATAGATAAATCAACGATGGAGAAGAAGGAAGGACATTCCAATCTTGCACGAAGCCACTCACACGTAAGTAAACGTTACCAAAGGCTTGTCCTAAATGGGTACTCAATAAGCATATGTATCAAACATGTAGTTCCTGATGCATTTTGGAATTATCTGGGCATCATTTGTAATTTTGTGTGTATGTTATTATTTTTTGGGCTTCTTATTTCATTGCCCGTCCGACGCTACTAATTTTCTTGCCGACCTGTCAGTCATACTTTTTATTCTAACACCGCCAACTCCAACCTGAAACCTACCACATCATCATATAAATTTGCTTGTCTTTAAATCAGAATTTTAATAACGTTTACAACAGATGAAAATCAAAAAACATTATTAAGATAATTTTGTCTTTCGTAAACTTATTCCCGACCAAGCGACCCATGTTCAGAATTTGGTTGACATCTGAAACACAAAAGATGATGCCCTGATTTTCACGTGCAGAACATCCTGTAGACAGCTTTTGAAATTGAGTGTTTGAGCTGGCAAAATATTACTGCACATAAAGCGGTTGTCAGAAACTCATATCTTTTGTCGTACAGGAGTTTGTGACAGGCTTAGTTTCTGAATACATCGAGACATGACACACATAAATAATTATTTTACTCAGGGTGATAAAGCGGTGGAAGGGAGTGGTTGGTCTGGCCATTATCAGATTTATTCGGTATTTGAACGAAGTCAAATCATCAATAAAGTTAAACTGCTTTAACAAACTTCTTATTTTCAATTTGCAGTGTGCATACACCTTCAGAATTGTATGTGAACACATCAGAGGGATATATAACTAGTACCCACTGTTAGGCTAAATATGTTGTCCCCAATACAACTGAACGCAGATCAGAGATATTTGCTTACAGCACATCTTGCTTCTTCTTTAATTATTATGTATACTTTTACAAGAGCTTGGCTCTGTTTATCAGTCCTATGGTGCTTATGTCTTGAAACATCACAACAAAACGCACCATCCGTAACATACCCTATTTAGCGGTATGATTGTTAATTTCGACGCGTCGTGTCACAGAAGATACAATGCAATGCATGTGAAGGTTCGTGGGTATAAAATGTTGATCGCTGTCTGTCGATTATTCACTGTATTTGGAATATTGTTGGCGTCCAAAGTGAAGCCATTCGGCATATCACCATTGGTCTCCTTGAAGCTGACCAGTCTCAACGTGCACGACGCATGGAATGTTCACCAAAACACCATTTCACGGCTCTGGGAGAGATATCGCCAGCGGAGTTTGGTAGCAGATGCCCCTCGCTGTGGGCGACATCGAGCGACCACTGCGGCACATTAGGGACATAAACGAGTGAGTGAATTAAAATTTAACGCCACATCGGCAATATCTCAGCCATATCGTGACGAAAACAATTTATGTGAGAAAAATGAAAACATTTTGAAGAATGAAGCCTGTCACGATGGACAGTAAAATGGTATGGTATCACAGATATGGATATAAAACTATCATGCAAAAGTAAACACTCTAATAATAAAAGAGGACACTACAATATAAAACACGGGCTATAGATCGCCAACGACTGAAAGTAGATCACCATACAAGGGACCATGGCCTATATCAAGGGACAAGACACGTTGGGTGCCGTTATTTATCCGCCTCATGGGCGCCTCATTCACATCTTCCACAGCTTCCACATCTTCCACGTCGACGTAAAGCTGGTTTCCAGGGCTATCTGGTGGTGTCATCTGGAATGACCTGTCGTCAACAGGTTCGTCGTCGGGACGCTTTTAAGTCCGATTTACGGCAGCTTTTCAGGCTGCGCGTACTTGTCATGATTCGTACATCGACCCCAGGGTTTTGGTTTTACTATGTATCGGAAGCCGTGTGCCTTGGCTTTCACGTCATGTGCAACACGTGTGGGTGTCGTCATGTTTTCCCACCCTTAAAGCCACCCAAAGCCAAGTGTTTAAACATACCTACACATACACTTACTAACTGAAAGCCAGAACTGCCCATTGGACGCCATCCTTCGCCAGCAGTGCAGGTTCCATCCCCATGTGCTGGCTGTGGTCCCATAGGGTGGCATCCAGACGGATGCAACATCTCTTTCAAGCGCCGGTTCGCCTCCTCCACCTTCCGCTTGTAAGCAGGGACCGTCATGTAGCTTGGCTTTACCCTCGGAAACAGACATTTTTTCCAGGCTAGTTTGTAGTCATTGAAAATATGTCACCTTCACCTGGAAACATACTTTCAATGCCTCGGCCGAACGACTGACTTTGTAGACCTTGATGCATGTATACAATTTCACTTGTTTCAAGGGTTACATATCACCTGCCCAATTTCACCTATTTTTATTTCTGGTTTGTTTTCTTAGCGCTTTTATTTTTATTAGTATTGTTAGTTTTTTGTCACGACTTTTTTTAAAGTGTTTAAGTTTAGTTTTAACCTTCTCTCTGTTGATACCTTTCACGTTAATTTTATGTTAGATTGGTTTGGGGTTAGTGTTAACATTGGTTTGGGGTTAATATGTTAACACAAATATATAATACAAATCATGAAACCTGAGAGGATACAACTTTGGTTTCAAAGTCTGATTGCTGTGAAGGGGCACTTGAGTCGCCGTGGAAGGAGGACGTAGTTCTTCGGATCCTGTTGGCAGTTGAGCTGCTACTTGTGATGAACAACACATACTACACTTTACATCAACATGCATAACAAAGGTCAGTAAACGTCAATGTCCATCTGACAAGTCATACCGTCGCATCTACCCATCAAGTAGATGCCTCACATAAATAGCTGTAGACACCACAGCAATAGAGCGTTCACTTCCCATATGCCACACTTTAGGGAATCGCAAAGACTCGAATGGGTTTGCCTGCACCAGCTACCGTTTCACCATCATTGCCACACGTCTCCGGGTCGTCCCTCACATCCTATGCCACACCAACGTTTCGTTCTGCTTCCAGCAAACTCGCCACTGAGTCTCTTGTCAAGACTCGATATGTTTCAGTTCTGCTCCTCCATAGCCGCTTGTAGATCGAGCGTCCTCGGTAGAACGAATGATGAATAGTATCAGCAACGTCGCGCGCCGTTACACACGCTAACCACCACGTCAACCAAGTCCTCGATCATTTTGGGGGTCGGAATTATCCCCCTATGGACAAGCTTGGGCCTTCCATCTTTCCGACATCCGTGGGCAGTCGTAGAGGGCAGCGTCGAAATTTCCGCAGCGCCGTGCCCGTCTCATCGTCATACCCGGGGAACGTAGGCATTTTCCGAGCAGAGGCCAAGCTGGCTCGGGTTCCCCTCATATAGAAAACTACGTCAATACGTTGGATAGTTAAACTTTCACCTGACGGTAGTGCACATTTTAAAATGTTTCTAAACATTTTATTTGAAAAGATAGGGCAACGAAATTTTGCATGTACCTCAGCCATTGAATGGGCTTTCTAGCAATACCAATTTGACATTTGACTTTTAGAGTGAGTGAGTGAGTGAGTTAATATTTAACGTCACATCGGCAGTATTTCAGCCATATCGTGACGGGAACAAAGCACTCAAAATGGAATACATGTGTATTATAAAACCCTGTCAACAAAGGACAGTAAAACAACTAGAATATCACAGAAAAGAATGTAAAACTAGTAACAATATACCTAAAACAATTTATCTATAGAGGACAATACAATATAAAACTGGGCTATAGATTGCTAGCAAATGAAGGTACATCACCATACTAGGGAACATGGGGACTTACAGTACCTTTGCTACTTGCATGGACCGTAGTTGGATTTACATCATCCCCTCAGCCGTCAGCAATTTGGGAAATCTAGCCATGCAATACAAAGACACTTATTCTACGATTAAAAACCTGGAAATTTAGAATTTACATTGAATGTTTGTGGACTTCCGTACCCTTTCAGGAGGACAATAGTTTTACATCTCTTCAACCCCCTTTGAGGATACAGCCACTAACAATTCTAGTTACTACTCTAAACTACCAATTATTAAAATACATATATTTACAGAATCATAGTGCTCAACATTCTACCATGAAATCAATTTCCTTTAAAAAAACAATGATTAAATGAGAACTAACAGTTGTAACAGATCCTTAATAGTTTTGACATTGAAATACTTATCCCTTGTGATGGAGAATTCAACACAGTAAAGCAGAATATGCTTGACCGTAACTCTGTCATCACAAGGGATACGAAACGGAGGATCCTCACCTTTTAACAGATACTTATGGGTATATCTTGTATGGCCAATACGACATCGTCGCATGATAACCTCTTCAAATCTGGACTGACAACCCAAGTAGGTATAACCAATATACGGTTTTATTTCATGTAGTTTATTGATACCTACGAGTACTTGGGTGTCCCACTTCTTCTGCATCAGATCACGGATGTAAGTTCTAATGCTAGCTTTGTAATCAGAGTATGGAAGAAGAAGTGGTGTCACAGATTTGTTGAGTTCTGCCTTGGCAGCAAGATCGGTCATCATGTTACCAGAAATGCCTACGTGGCTTGGTAACCAACAAAAGACGATGTCGTATTGTCCAGTAGCAAGATCATTATAGAGTTCAATAATTTCAATTAAAAGTGGATGTTTACATGATAAATTTTTAATAGCCTGAAGACTAGAAAGAGAATCTGAATTGATGAGGCACTGTTTATATTTAGGGTGTCTTTGAATATGTCTAAGAGCCGTTCATATGGCGTTAGCTTCCGCTGTGAAAATACAGTGGCACAAGCCACTGCACCACCGTTCTGTAACCCATCTGTAAATAAGAATTATAATTGCTATATTTGTTTTTAACTGATGATATGCTTGTTTATATTGTAAGTCATTTGTTTCTGATTTTTTTAAAATGATGTTAATGTTAGGTCGACTTGTGGCATAACCAGTTGCCAAGGAGGAGAAGAAAGAAGACTGGAAGGCGATATACTTTCCAGCTCAATGCCGGCAGAAGAAAGAAAGGGTTTAATTCTGAGCCCAAGAGGTGGAACAAGAGAAGACTTTTTGTTATACAAATCCTCATAAAGCGGATTGAAAACACAGTTATATGCAGGGTTAGATTCATTAGAGTGTAATTTAGTAATATATTGTAAGGATAATTTAATACGGCGTTGTCTAAAAGAAGGTTCGTCAGCCTCAACGTAGAGACTGTCAACAGGTGAGGTTCTGAAGGACCCAAGACAAAGTCTTAGACCTTGGTGGTGGATAGAATCAAGAAGTTTCAGGTTGCTTTTACAGGCTCCACCATATACGATGGAGCCATAATCAAGTTTAGACCGTACTAATGATCTGTATAAGTGAAGGAGGGTAGCTTGATCCCCTCCCCACTTTGAATTTGAAACAACTTTTAACAAATCTAGTGCCTTCAGGCATTTAACTTTAAGAGATTTAATGTGTGGTAAGAAGGTTAAATGAGAATCGAAAATTACACCCAAGAATGTAGCCTCCTTTACAACTTTGATTGGAGTGCCATTTAAAGATAGTTCTGGGTCTTTATGGGGTTTATATTTTCTACAAAAGTGTATACAATTATTTTTTGTTTGAGAAAATTTAAAGCCGTTTTCAAGGCACCATTTATTTATTTTATTTAAACACAACTGTAATTGTCGTTCAATGGTGCGCATATTTTTACCACGACAAGAAATATTAAAATCATCCACAAAAAGTGGTCCATCGATTGAATCAGTTAAAACCTTTGAGAGACTGTTGATCTTAATACTAAACAGAGTGACAGACAAAATACTGCCTTGCGGGACACCCTGATCCTGAGTATAATGGTCAGACAGGGTTGAACCCACTCTGACTTGAAATTGTGTGTGTGAAAACTGTGATATAAAAAGAGGCAAACGGCCTCTCAACCCAAAGTCATGTAAGTCCTTCAAAATACCATGCTTCCATGTCGTGTCATAAGCTTTCTCGAGATCAAAGAAAATCGACACAGCATGTTGTTTATTGACGATAGCATTTTTAACGAAGGATTCTAAACGTACTAGATGATCAATAGTATTTCTATTCTTCCGAAAACCACACTGAATATTTGTAATGAGGTTATTGGTTTCCAGATACCAAATTAATCTGTTATTTACCATTCGTTCCATGGTTTTACAGACACAGCTGGTTAAAGATATCGGTCTGTAATTGGAAGGATCAGTAGGATCCTTACCAGGTTTGGGTATGGGGACCACAATGGCATTACGCCATGAAGGAGGAAAGTTTCCAGATGTCCCTATTTTGTCAAATATATCCAAAAGTGTAACCAGACATGGTTCAGGCAAGTGTTTCAGCAGCTGATAATGAATATTGTCATCACCCGCTGCTGTGTCATGAGCATGCTCAAGAGCTCATCTAATGAAAACACTTCATTATAGTCTTCACCGTTATCTGATTCAAATTTAAGTTTTATCTTCTCCTGTTGTTTCTGGTATCTGTGAAACTCAGGGACGTAATTTGCTGATGAAGAATTTTTGGTAAGAGTTTCGCCAATTTTATTTGCAATTTGACATCTGTCAGTAATTTGAGATGGTGAAAGGCAGATTTTAAACCTTTGCCTTTAATTCTTTGAACCATGTTCCATACTTTGGACATTGGCGTGCGTGAATTAATTTTGGAGATATAGTTCCTCCAAGATTGTCGCTTACTTTGTTTAAAGGTACGACGCGCCTTTGCATTCAGTATTTTAAATCTGTTTAAGTTATGGACAGTTGGGTGATGGTGGAAATATTTCTCTGCCTTTTCCTTGCTTTTCTAGCACTTTTACAGTCTGTCGTAAACCATGGCTTTCGTACATGTGGAGTTGTAGAGGATCTTGGTATGCACTCATCAGCAATTACATTTAAAACGTCAGAAATACCTGAATAGGATCAGCAATATCACTGAAACATTCGGGTCTTAGTTGAGATGTGCATTGAGTTTGAAATGAGGACCAATCGGCCTTGGAAAAATTCCATCTTGTATAAGATGAAGAATCAGTCGGAGAAGATGCAGATAATATCGTTGGAAAATGATCACTTCCACAGAGATCGTTGTAAACGGACCAATCAAATTCATTGAGTAGATTAGAGTCTGCAAGAGACAAATCTAGAGAACAGTAGGCGCCTGTTGCATGATGTAGATAAGTGCTTGAATCATCATTAAAAATGCACAGGTCATTATTTGAGATGAAATGTTCCAGTATTTTACCTTTAGTGTTAGTATTTGTACCACCCCAGAGTGGATTGTGACCATTAAGATCAACCATTATAATGCAAGGTTTCGGAAGTTGATCATAGAGAGTCAGGTCAGGTGAAGTGCTGAAGAAGGCGGAATATAGAGTGAGCATAATGTAATGACAACATGAAGTGTGAGTCTCACTGCAACTGCTTGGAGATTGGTTGTAAGTGGTATATGGCTGTGGATAACATTCTGCTTAACAAGGATTGAGGACCCACCAGTGGCCCTTTCACCCGAAGGTGAGAAATAATGATAGGCATCGTACTGACGTAAATGGAAAGTATCTGTCTGTTTCAGATGAGTTTCCTGCAGACAGAACGATGATGGTGCCAGATCTTGGACTAATAGATGTAACTCATTATAATTAGTCTTCAGTCCTCTACAGTTCCATTGTACTATATGTTTGGAAGACATTATCTTTTTGGTGGATTGATTGGGGATCTACCCTCGCTTTCTTGGAGGGCGACAAGCTCTGTGCCCTGTGGTGGATATTTTCTGACACATCCATGTCCTCGAGTGAACCATATTTATTGAATAATTGTATGCGATTATCTGAACCCTTGGGTGGTCTACCAGTCTTTTTCCCATTATCTGTTCTCGGTTTGACAGTACTTTTAGACTTTGAATTTGTTTCAGAAGGAGTCTGTTCTGTAGATTGTTCTTCAGACAGAACTGTTGAAAGCAGACGGGTGTTCACATTTGTTTCTGAAGTCTGAGTAGATTGTTCAGGCGTGGAAAGTTTCGGGTTATCGGTTTTAAGTCAGGTCTGTTTGACACACAATCGATGAAGCCAAAACTTCTGGACAGTTTCCAGATGTCGATATTTTGTCAAATATATCTACAAGTGTGACCAGACATGGTTCAGGCAAATGTTGCAGCAGCTGATAGTGAATATTGTCATCACCCGCTGCTGTGTCATGAGCTTGTTCAAGACAGTATATAGCTCATGTAATGAAAAAATTTCATTATGGTCATCCGATTCAAAATGAATGCTTGTCTTCTCCTGTTGTTTCCGATATCTCTGAAACTCAGGGACATAATTTGCTGATGAATTTTTGGCAAGAGTTTCGCCAATTTTATTTGCAATTTGATATTTGTCAGTAATGAAATTATCACCGTCTTTGAGATGGTGAACGGCAGATTTTGAACCTTTACCTTTAATTCTTTGAACCATGTTCCATACTTTCGACACTGGCGTGCGTGAATTACGTTTGGAGACATAATTTCTTCACGATTGCCGTTTGTTTTGTTGAAAGGTACGACGCGCCTTTGCATTTAGTATTTTGAATTTGTCTACGTTATGGACAGTTGGATGACGGCGAAAATAAGGTTCTGCCTTTTCCCTCGCTTTTCTGGCCTGTCTACAATCTGCATTGAACCACGGTTTTCCTACATGTGGAGTCGTAGAAGACTTTGGTATACACTCATCAGCTATTTTATTTAGAATGTCAGCAAAAGTTTGAATTGAATCAGTTATATCACTGAAACATTCAGGTCGTAGTTTTGATTGACACATAGTTTGATATAAAGACTAGTTAACCTTCGAAAAGTTCCATCTTGTAAACGATAGAGAATCGGATGGAGTAATTTCTGAGAGGATAGTTGGGAAGTGGTCACTTCCACAAAGGTCATTATGAACAGACCAATCAAATTCATTAAGGAGGTTCGAGTCGGCAAGAGATAAATCCAGAGAAGAATAAGTGCCAGTTGCAGGATGCATATAGGTGCTTGAATCATCATTACATATGCACAGGTCATTATTTGAAATGAAATCTTCAATTATTTTGCCTTTAGTGTTAGTGTTAAGAGAGGGTTGTGACCGTTTAGCTCACCCATAATAACACATGGTTTTGGAAGTTGGTCATAGAGTGATTGAAGGTCAGTATGTTGAAGTGTTGAAGAAATATACAGAGAACATAGTGTAAATGCTACACCCAGAGTCAGTCGCACTGCAACAGCTTGGAGATTAGTGTTAGTATAACAGGGCTGTGAATAACATCTTGCCGTATAAGAATACTAGAACCTCCAGTGACCCTATCACCCGGAGGGGAAAGAGAATGATAGGCGTTAAACTTAAAATTATCTGTCTGTTTCAGATCTGTTTCATTCAAAAAGAATGCGGATGTTGTGAGATCCTGGACTGAAAGATGTAGTTCATTGAAATTAGTTCTTAGACCTCTACAATTCCACTGTACGATATTAGTTAAATGACCTATCTTTTAGGTGGATGGATAGGGGATCGACCCCTTGCTTTTTTGAGGGCGACAAGCTATGTGCCCTGGGATGGATGTTTTCTGACACATCCATGTCCTCCAATGAACCATATTTGTTAAATAATTGAAGATGGTTCTCCGAACCCTTAGAAGCTCTGACACCTTTTTTCACTGTTTCTGCCCTAGTCTTGACTGTATTTTAACTGTTTTCTTTGAACTTGTTTCTGGACGAGTCTTCTGAGTGGACTGAGGCAATGACTGTGATTCATCATGAACTTGAATCTGACTGTTTATACATGGTTCCGAAGTCTGAGTAGACTGTTCTTCAGGTATAAGAAGGTGAGGGGTGTCGGCTGTTACCCAAGTCAGATCTGTTTGACACTCTATGGAAAAACTAGTGACTGCCGAATTTACTTTTGACAAACTTTCCGACGGTGTCTTAATGGCTGATACATATGACACATTGGGTACTGTTGATTCAAGAATCTTTTTAGCATCAGCGAAGCTAATATTTTGAGTAAATTTAACTTTGTTGATTTCCATTTGTTTTTTCCACACTGTACAGTCTTTGGAAAAGGATGAAGGATTACTGGAACAGTTTGTGCATTTTTTAAACGTACTTTCACAATCTTCAGTTATGTGTGATTTCTCGCTACAATGAGCACATGTTATTGACTTTGTGCACGTGTTGACTGTCTGAGGTGACACAAATGCGCATTACACCCTGGCAGACCCGCATGAACAAGGGCTTTCCGATGCATTTTAAATCTTTCATTTTGGATTGAGGATGTTGAAGTAATAGCTGACGGAAGGTGCACGCCAGATCCCCATTTCTACCAACTACACGCACAAGAACAGTTATATAATGACGCGCATTGCCTGACTCTCAGACGCGACTCCAATGCACATTACACCTTGGCAGAACCGCACTTTCAAAGGCTTTCCACCACAGTAAACGTTTATATATTAAGACTACAGGGATTGCTTTTATGGCTTTATTCCAATCTATTGCAACTTTATTACATATTATCAGACATGCCTTGAATGCACATTATAACTTGGCAACTGTCAAGGGCTTTCCGAGGCATTTTAAACATAGGCAGCTTTAGATTAACGTTTGCATTTTTGGAAATAGCGTTTCCTCGGGTTTCCATCCATGTATACATGCATAGATATGACAAAGTAAAAGGCTTCCAAAATACAATGGCGGGAGCGACTTCAACCGGGACTTCTGTGGAAGAAAATCAGACAGCCTAAAATCACAGAAACCTTAATTCCTCCTTAATTTTAATTGCCAAAAAACAAACGGAAAAATTCTCCGTGATGGGCCAGGGTCCTGCTATCCAACGACATGCAGCATGCGCAGAATGCACCTCCCAAGGTACCGTGCTGAAATAGGTAATACAATCTATGTGGGGACTTACAGTACCTTTGCTACTTGCATGGGCCCTATTTGGATTTACACCATCCCTTCAGCCGCTGGAGAGTGTACAAAATGCTAGCCAAAATTAAAATTACATGAATACTACGATTAAAACCTGGTAGCCTTAAATTTACATCGAATATTTTGGGACCTACGTACCCTCTCAGGAGGACACTAATCTTAAAATACTTCAACTCCCTTTAAGGGTACAGCCACTAACATTCTCAGCTGGGACCTAAACGGGGGACATTCGCGAAGGACATAAACTTGATATGAAAGGGGAACGAGCTTTGTATACTATTTTTTACACACATTCTAAAAAGAATGGAATCCATAGAAATCTTTCTAAAAAGTGAAAGTATCGTTAAAATAAAGCAAGATTTTGCTCCCTCTATATAATGATACCACGCAGATTAATATATCATATTGGTGATTGGCATGTCAGCCGCTTCAACCGCTTCACTCCAGGAAAACATATGCTGCGTAGAGGCACTGTCTCTCCTATAACTAGTCAAGAAAATAAACAAATTATGATAGGATCAAGTTGGAAACCAAATTTAATTCTTTTCATTTGAGGATTTGGTTTCAATTGCAGCACTGAAATTCACCAAAATACGTGTGAAGCGTAAACATTTTAAACTGAGGGACGTGACCTAAATCTTGCTGATCGTCAGTTAGCCATCAGTGTCGGGCTATTGTACTCATCACGCTGAGAAGTCTTCACAGTCATGAAGTCAATAGGGAGTATTTAATGAGGAGCGGTACACAGAGAAGAAGCCAAATGTGAATAACAGGGAACTGTATCGTAATTTATATTTAAACATGCATCGTAGTACAGGTAATGTCAATCAAATCACTAGAAGGGTAATGTGGGTCATATATATATTCATATATATATATATTCAAAATTATATTATTAGATGAAGTATAGAGGAGAACATAACCTGATTCTTCTTTTTCCACTTTCGAGGTTTCATCTGGTATGTGCAACCCAGGTCAACGATATTTGAAGACTCGATCTGGAAAAGGGGTTTGCGTAGAAGGTAATATACAGTATTTTTAATGTGATCGCTCATATACTCATCTAACATAAATTTCGAAGCTCTTCATCTATTATCTGTGTATGTATTAGTCATGACATTATGTCCTTTATTTATGTATTCCGAATATGCTACACCTGTGCACAGTATCTGGTGTTTCACGTCCATCTTAGAACTGATAAAAATGGTGGCGCAAAAGACTTAGATCTGAGACAAAAGTTAAATACGGGAGTAAGTTGAAAACATTCGAGACCAATGAATCAAGTCCCTGTTCACCTGGAAACGAGCCTAAACAGAAGGAGCTTTTTATCAGTGATCAATGATACATCGATAGTGCTCTTAATTCACCTTACATCTGAGGCCGTGTTAGATTCGAAAACATGCAAGCTCACTAATGGTAGAGACCAATGCTACAATACATTTTCCTGTGTTCACTTTACATCCGAGACAGACATAAGCCATAGACAGTTGCAATTTCCTGGTGTCATCTCATATCATCTCTTGTCAAGGGAACTTCAGCTTCGACTTACACAGGTGCTTCTTAATCACTTTGTATCCGAGACCACCGTTAACCAAAGGGAGTTATGAGTTCCACTCATATTTCCGAGTTAAACTCATAACTCAGGCAAACGCCAGCAATGTGATATGGCATGAGACCAAAGATAAATACATAGTCTTTATATTCAATATTATAACTTGCGCTCCACAGAAACGCCTTAGATCCACAGCAATTACTGTCCGTTTGGATTCAAATGAGAATGATGAATAATTATATAACACGAAATTGGGATTTCCTCTTTCCACATGGCTGAGAAATTGCTGGTGGAGCATCATCACATGTTTCCTGACCAGTAGAGTGCATCTAAATATATCACGGATGACATTCGGTCTCAGTGCTATCAGACTCGTAATCAGAATCGCCCATGACGTCACCTAACGTCGCCACTATGGAAGGAGCGGAAGCTTCATGCAAGCCATTACATAACCAGTAGCTTCGTTCTACATCACCCACCACTTTGGCCTCTTCATCAACTGTGACTCTGCTGGGTCATTCCTGTTCAACTGTTGAAACATCTAGTAGTCTACAGGCTGGCATGCAACATCACCTATGACAATGTCCCATATAACTCGATAGCATTAAGATCACAGCGTGATTCTGACTTCTAATGTAATTGTCCAAGATGTATAAGCAATGATGGAAGGAACTCGGACCATTTACCGTTCTCACCATGGAGCCTACAACCTGGACAATCATAATTCATGACCCGTTATCTATTTCGGTGATCCACGGGCTGACATGCCAAAACGTTTTTGTAGGAGCGTTGACCTAGACACCCTACCCAAGTGAGATGTCTCTCGATGTGAGCGACAAGAGGATATGTAAGACAAACGTTCTTGTTTAAGAGTGTTTGGCATAGATACAACGTCAACACAGTGGTTACTAGTTTGAACTAGTTTCTCCACCCTCTGAGGAAAAGTCTTGAGATTTTAGAGTTAAGCTATCAGAGATCACAAGTCAATAATGAGTAAATATATCACATCCAAACCATTGAGATTTATGACTACATTTACAAATTAATAAACGATTGTTTTGACTTGTTTTTCCTGTGACTTTATTTCCTGTTGAAAATTGCGACTTTTTATGAGTGACTTTAATCTGTGACTTTCTTTCCGATCACCTCCTGCCCTGCCATATTGTTTTTCCCTCGACTGAAGACTGCGGGAAAAACGACAAGGTATAAGGACTGACTTCAAAAGTGTATACTGTTACGAGTGTGCATTTTCTGTATATTTTTGTTGTTAATTCAGTAATAATTATTATTGGGTCACAACATTTAGTGTTTTGAATATTAAATATGATGGGTCACATTTCGTTTTAATAGCTGGACAACTGCAGTCTGGTTTTCCGGAATTTATCTGCTCCTAGTTTTCTATGTTTTTTCTTCCGGGAGACTTATTCGAGTGCATTCTACAGTGTTGACAATAGTTGTGTGTGCCCGAACTTTCGGGAAGTGACTGTATGAATATATATAAAGGCTGGTTGCCGTGCAGAGGGCGACACTCACACTGACATTCATTCATATTTGCTTGAGTTACTGCCAACACTTGAAAACCCGTCATTATCTACATTATCTGCTGATCGCTGTGTTGACATTCTGCCATAGTTGATTCTCTCTCACACCAAGACTTTGGTGCGTTTGCTATATTGTATTTTGTGACCCATTGACTTGGATTTTGTCTCTCTTGAATTGTACCTGAAATCTGCATTTTTATATTGACTTGTGACTTTGTATACCTTGCTCTCGTGGTATAATAATAATAGAATTTGAACGTAAACAACTTGTCTCTGTTCTGTTTTGCTGGTTCCCAGGGGATTTCGTAAATAATTTTGTCACGGTAAATTCTTAACCGTAATAAAACTTTAACTATTTTTGTACTATGTATAATATTCTGATTCAAATATTCCCTGTTTCAGCCTCGACTGACCCGAGCCAGAAATGCACGTTTCCACCAGCGCCGGTGACGACACAAGACCTACAGGGTAGGTGGAAAACCCAGCAGACAGGAAGTTCAGTTTTTCATTCTCCCTGCATTTACCACATTTTGGTCATTTTGATTTCAGGAATGGATCTCACCCGGTATCGATTGACGTTGTCAATCACAGAATTTCAAACGGTACAAATTAATAGTAGGATGTGTAACTGTTTTTCGTTCTATTAACAGTTATCTCAATCAAACTGAACGATATATGGTCGATACTTTTTCCATAAGATTTTAACCATACATAATATTGAAAGGGAAAACATATCTCGGAAGGTGAAAACAGAAATGCTTATGTGTTTTGTATAGTCTTCTGAACAACATGTTCCCTGTTTCAGCCTCCACGACTGACACGAATGAGGATCTGACACCCAGCACAACGGTTCCACCTACGCCAGTGACGACACAAGACTCTGATCCACACGGTAGGTTGGAAAACCCAGCGGCAACAGTTGTACTGACACTATCACTTTGTAAATTGCAACAAACATCAACACTCGTACACAAAATAATGCTACAACTTCTGACTCTAACAGAAAGTTACATATCACACACGCCATCGTTAATTCCAGAAACCACATGTCGACATTGCCGTTATGTTGGATTGTTGTTGGAATTGTTTATATAATGTAGTGATGTCCGAGTCACGTATCAACATGATGAAAACATTGTAGATGTGTGACAAAGATGTCTGGTGTACACAGTTTACTTTGTGTTACAGCGACTCCATCACCAACAGCAGGCCGCGACCTCTACGACGCCAGCGAGGACGGTGACCTGAAGAGAGTGAAGCGGATCCTGGCAGCGGGGAACGTTGACATCAATTATAGAGGAAGGTTGAGCGGGACACCGGTCATGAGGGCAGCACGGAAGGGACACAGGGATGTGGTGGAGTTCCTGGTTGGCAGAGGGGCTGATGTGTCACTGGTGGACAGATACGGTGAAAACGCCCTTTACCTGGCCTGTAGACGTGGAGACCTTAAGACGGTGAAGTTGATCCTGGACCTCAACGTGGTGGACGTCAACGCCAGGACCAACCTCGGGCAGACAGCGGCCGACTGGGCGAGACACAAGGGACGTCAGCGACTGTTGGATCTCCTGGTGTCACGCGGTGCACACTGAAGTCCGTGTTGGTGTTGAGAGAGACGGAGCACATGTCGTTACTGACACCGACGTGGTACCGTTCACGTAATCGTTTGTCGCGATTCAGGTGATCTCTTTTTATCTTCCTAAATATGAATAAAAGTTCTTGAATGTATTTTCAGACATTTTGTCATGTTTTGTGTTTGGAACCTCGCATGATCAGGTAAGAAAATTGTGAAGTGATTGTACGTGAACGCCGTGCGTCTTGACGTAATTCTGTGTTAATGTTATTCTGAGAATCTCGCAAATTGTCAAACAAGACAACAAACTGTTTGTTTACATGTCGCTGCACTCTGTGACCTACGACTGAGCCAAGGTTCACCCAGCTGACGTGGCGCCATTTGTACAGTGACAGTGACGTCACACTGCTGATGACATCATAGATGTACAGAGGTGTTCGGTTGTCTGTTCAGGCGCACTGTCACTCTACACAAGCAGTGTTACTGAAATACCAGGTAGTTGCTTTTACTTAACCCCCTGGATGCCACAGGGCCATATATGTTCTTCTTGTACATACCTCAATTGGAAGTCTAATAAAATTCTAAATATACCATACTTCACAGTTTTGAATTCTGCGGAAAAGTCACAGTTTCTTGATACCGTCCACTATTATCTCAGACCAAGCTAAAGTGCTGAAAATCGCTTTTCAAAATAGGCTTCATCGTAAATGCCGTCAACTTTCAAACTGAACAAAATCGAGATTGACAGCTTTATTTGCAGTATCTTTTTAAATGTGAAAATCGGATAATTACTGAGAGCAATGAATTTCAAAAACAGTATTATTAATGATCACTGATATCAAGTTTTCATGTAACCAGTAATGATAATTCTGAAACGTCGCCGATGAACCCACAATCGGTTGGGATGTTTTCGAAAATACACTTAGACGAACGCCGAAGTGCGCTTTCCGCCATATTGGATAGTGTTTACAAAATCACGTTTCGAGAAGGCCGGTATTGAGACGCCTATTGCATCATGTATACTTCATAGTTAGCTGTGACAAATGCATCATTGAATTCCCCAAGCATCTTAGAATTAAATTACAAATGGTCTTTGTCACCAATAACAACTGCCTAGACAAAATGAAACCAAATATACTTGGTATGAAAACGAACGCTGTGCTCGAAAGACAGCGCTTGACTGAAATGTAAACAAAGAAAAAATCAAATTTACACTGTAGCATTTTCGGGAATTTTCCAACATCCAGCCGTCTAAACATTGCTTACAATGGGTCAATACGCTTAGTATATTCAGGAGAAGAGTATCTTAGCAAGAAAAAGCAAACTAAAAATAGATACAATGGAATCATTTGGTAATTCATAAGAAACTGTCAAACCTTTAGTGCAGCGTGACGCCATGACTGACGCAAAATCACGCAGAACGACAACGGTACTTATCGGCATTTCTGGCTTCTTCCGCCATTTGCAATGTAAACGATAAGAACATATAACAATACACAGATAGTCAAAATAATTCTGATTACTTACATCTCACATTTATGTACAAAAGATCCCTGAATCAAGCAAAAAGTCCTCGCAAAATCCTGTCTACCCTTGTCAGCGAAGCCGCTATTTTGAAAGAAATAGTGGTGTCACACGTCAACATTGATGCACGTATAAGGCAATTTCTTTGAGGTGAAGGTCGGTTGAACAAGAGTAAACACAATGCCCATACCATTCCGACTGCAATTTTAGTATTGTGATGTATATTTTGCGCATCGTTCAGATGTTTTCATGAAACTGATTTCAGTATCTACATATATCCATGTTCAACATCATATTGTCGACTGAGAACCACAATGTTCTATCTCCATTTTTGGTGAAAATCACGTGACATGGAGATAGGACACTCTGGACCTAAGACCTCATCTAGACACAATGAAATGCTGAGTAACATTTTGACACTGTTTTCATAAAACATTAAATATTAAGCAAAGAAAATGCTACATAATTTACACTCAGGATGATTTTTAACTTTTCATAATTATTATTATCAATTTATCATTTCAGTATCAAAATGATCTCAACACGATAAGACTGAAATATTGCCGATGTGACGTTAAATATTAACTCACTCACTCCTCACATTTCACCCTTAAGTGACTGAGCTAGATGTAGATTTGGTCACTAATCTACACTTTGACTGGTTCATTCTCTTATGATACTATTAATATCTTTATTTGCCATACCTAATTCTATTGTTCTTCTAGGCGCAGATACAGTTGGGCTAGGATACTATCTACCAACAACAACAACTGGCGCCAAAGGAAACTGCAAGAGGCCATCGAGATCCGGAGACAGAAACCAGCCATCAACCGCGACCAAGGAGTGTAGCTACCAAGTGCCTGGGACTTATTGATAAATTAATCTCATCTATCTGTGTACATTCTATCTATGTAATTCATGTATAACCAATCTACCCGAGTACATCCTTACCTACTTGTGTTTGTACATCATCAACCCTCATGTAAACATGCTCACCCTCTATCGTGTGTTATGTACATCATCCTATCATGCGTAATGTATCACCATTGGCTTCCATCCTTATCCCCAATCATGTACATCGTCCTTACCCCGTATCTGTGTTATGTAAACATATCCAATCAACTGTAATGCATTACCATTGGCTTCCATCATTGTTATCTTAACTATCGGCTTCCTATCAGTGCTTGTTTATACTGGCTTCCAGCTTTCGTTAACTCATTCCACTTGTTACTTTGTTATTGTTTTACCTCTACATATAAATACACCTCTGTATCCCTTTCTCAATCACCTGATGAAGGAGTAAGCATTAACTCCGAAACGTTGTGTTCTCTCATAAGAAGTTGATATCCATAAAAATCTTCATTCTTATGTATTTTCACTTCTAAATGACATTCAAAGACTTGATACAGTTGGGCTGTTTAATCTTAGATCACCTGGACATGGTCCTGCTAAGGTAACGGCGCCGTAGAACATTTAGTTATCCATATAGTGACAAAGACTGTACCAGACACATATCATTACCTTACAAAATCAAGGGACCAACAATATAAATTTCTGAACTACAAGTACATCTGACCACTAAATTACCCTAGCCGAGGCTGCTCCTTAGCCCCGCCCCTTCGACCAGTGCGTTTCTGTTTCGAACACCTCAGAGCTATCCACAACTCAGTCAGTTGAACAAGTCAGTAATATCTTTCACCACTGATCAACATTTCTACTGAACACCTCTCCTTCCGTGAGTGAGTGAGTGAGTGAGTGAGACTAGTGTCACGCTGTAACCAACAATATACCAGCTATATGGCGTGGGTCCATAATTAATCGACACCGATCAGCGCAACTGGGAACCAATGACATGTATCAGCGACCCTGACCTGCCGATACCATTAGTTGCCACTTATTCAGGGGCTACTGAAGATCAATTCTAACCAGGTTCTTTACGGGGAGATAATCATGGGTTAATGAAGATCAGTTCTAACTCGTATTTTAAAGGATGGAGACAAGCATCGATTACTGAAGATCAGTTCTAACCGGAATCTGGTCTCATAAGACATTACACGTTATCAAACAACGACACATAACCAGTCTCTGTTTTTGTTGTTGTTTTTTTTTTTTGTTGTTGTTGTTTGTTTTTGTTTGCAGAAGTTTTGAAATTAGACAAAACGTCTTCAAAGTGCACCGGTATTGAAGAACCAGCCGTTACTTTGCAACTGCAATCAGTATGTATGGAACTGGGAATCATATTCATGTAGGGTTAATGCATATGAATCAATACACCACTTACGCCGTTAGTGCGCTGTTTGAAAAATGCAATACATCATTAGAAAAGACACATTGTTTTCTGTTATGTTGTGTAAATTGACATAACTGTGTTCCTCTTTAAATATTCAATTTATAGATGTTGTCAATTAATAACCTTTTGAAATATAATACACAGAATCCGATCATCATGCTATACTCAGCAATATTTCAGCTATATGACGTGAGTTTGTAATTAATCAAAATTAGCATTTTGTTGTCTGTGGTGATGTGTAAATTGACATGAATGTATTCACTGGAAACGGTTTCACGAATTCCTCTTTAAATATTTATATTGTAGATGTTGTCAAGAACTATTTGAAATCTAAAAGGCATCTTGTGTCGTCGGCGACAGCTGGCTGAGCATGTGTCCTTCAAGACAGGATCGTGTTTTAGCAACGGTCCATTTCCATAATTAACGTCCCATTAGGGGAATTAAAACTCACTGGAAGTTCTTAGCGATCTACATCCCAGCTTTATATTACATTGCTTTTTTTAATTAAAGTATATACGGTTTAGTTACTAGTTATAAATTTGTATCTTTGACTATCTAGCTGTTTTCTAGTCCTAATTTGGCATCCGTGAACGGCCACTTCCTCGTGGTGGGTGCTGGGTAAAGCTAGGAGCCGTTCACCCCCGTTGTGGACCCGGGGGGGATATTTGGTCCACCAACCCGTTTGCCGTGAGTTGCGGTCCTGTGTCGGCGGAGGAGTGAGTGAGTGAGTGAGTTACGATTTAACGTCACATCGGCACTATTTCAGCCATATCGTGACGAGAGCATTCAGCAATAAAAACGGCTGTTGTGTCCATTATAAAACCTGTCAACGAAGGACAGTAAAACAACTAGGGTATCACAATTAGCATTAAAACTAGTGTGGAAAGGTAAAACTGATATCGTTAAATGGACAATACAGTATAAAAACAGGCTGTAGATAGCCAACAACAGAAGGTAGATCACCACACTAGGGACCATGGGGACCTACAGTACCTTTGCTACCTGCATGGTCCCTAGTTGGATTTACACCAACTCATCACAAGGGATGCAAAATGGAGGATCTTCACCTTTCAACAGGTATGCATGGGTATACCTCGTATGACCAATACGACATCTTCAAATGACCTCTTCAAATCTGGACTGACAACCCAACTGGGTATAACCAATGTAAGGTTTTATTTCATGCAATTTATTTATACCCACTTGGGTGTCCCACTTCTTCTGCATCAGATCACGGATATAACATCTAATTGCAGTTTTATAATCACTGTATGGAATAAAAAATGGAGCCACAGATTTGTTGAGTGCTGCTTTAGCAGCAATGTCAGCCAGTGTATTCCCTGAAATACCTACGTGGCTAGGTAACCAACAAAAGACGATGTCGTATTGGCCAGTTGCAAGATCATTATACAATTCGATAATGTCAATTAAAAGTGGATGTTTACATGCTAGGTTTTTAATCGCCTGAAGACAAGAAAGAGAGTCTGAATAGATTATATATTGTTTACGTTTCGGGTGTCTTTGAATATATTTAAGAGCTGTTAATATGGCGTTAGCTTCTGCTGTAAAAATAGAACTATTATCTGGTAATCTAGAAGATATTGTTCTGGATCCAATGACATTGGCACAAGTCACTTCGCCACCGTCCTTGGACCCATCTGTAAATAAGAATGTATAATTGCTATATTTATGTTTCAATTGATGATATTCTTGTTTATACTGTAATTCATTCATTGATTTTTTAAATGTAGTTAAGGCACCCGTGGCGAACCACCTCCTCGTGGTGGGTGCTGGGTAACGCTAAGAGCTCGCCGACACCCCCGTTGTGGACCCGGGGGGATATTTGGTCCACCAACCCGTTTGCCGTGGGTTGCGGCCCTCTGTCGGTGCAGGAGGGGATCCTGGTGGTTGAGGGCAATAGGGGCCTGCAATCGTGTCCCTATTGCCTAATACACCACTTCGGACTTCACCTAGACGGGTGGTTGAATGGGCCCGGTTCAACTGGTCACGCCAAGCCGTGAGCATTACATTATGTAATGTTAAACATTTGGAAATTGTATCTTTTTAAGTCTTGGCGAATTTTTGGACCTTCTTCATTTCAACTATACACTTTCATGTTTTTGCCTAGAGTCGTATGCCCAGAAGGCGGTGGCTCATGGGCCAATCTGGTGGAATGATTGCACTTTGAATTTTTCTGCTGGAGTATATCATCCGGGTATCCTTGGTGCTGCAAACTGGAGATCCGTTTGTTTTTAGCATTGTCCTTGTGATACTCCGTGGTGGATTGGGAGCTCGCATGATGAAACAATTATAATCTCACTATGGCTTACCAAACTCCCTCCAAAAAGACCAAGCGACAACTTGACAACGACAATGAAGAGAATGAATCCATTGTACCAGAAAATTGGCCACGTTTCCTTGTTCTTGACACTGTTGACAAGACTCCACTCAAGTTGAATCCTTTCATTATTTCTAAGGGGATATATATATCGCATTGCGGGTGACGTTAAGAACATCAAACGCTTGCGTTCAGGCTCCCTACTGATTGAATGTAATCGAAAACAGCAGGCCTCCAACCTATTGATACTGCAAACTTTGGCTGGCATTCCTGTTTCAGTCACTGCCCATAGAACCTTGAACACTTCTAAAGGCATCATAAGAGGCAGAGACCATTTGTTAGCTGACATGTCGGAGCTGGACATTGCGTCTGAAATGAAAGATCAAGGTGTGACATATGTCCGACGATTTACTACCCGGAAAAACAACGAATTGATGAACACAAACACATACCTCTTCTCATTCCCATCTCCAACTCTCCCCAAGTCTGTTAAAGTGGGATATCCCAAATCCGTTGAGGTGTTTTCGATGCCAAAAATATGGTCATGGAGTTAACACCTGTACACAGCCAGTGACATGCGCTCACTGTAGCGAGACATCTCATGTAACGGAAGACTGCACCAGCACTTTCAAAAAATGCAAGAATTGTTCAGGCAATCATTCATCGTTTTCCAAAGAATGTAAAATCTGGCAAAAGCAAATGGAAATAAACAAAGTAAAATTCACTCAAAACGTTAGCTATGCTGATGCTAAAAAGATTGTGGAATCAACACTACCTAATGCAACTTATGCATCAGTGGTCAGAGTACCTTCTGAAACCATGCCTAAAGTTTCAACTTCATCGATTGTGTGTCAAACAGACCTGACTTGGGTTAAAACCGATAACCCGAAACTTTCCACGCCTGAACAATCTACTCAGACTTCAGAAACAAATGTGAACGCCCGTGTGCTTTCTACAGTTCAGTCTGAAGAACAACGATTGTCACAATCTACAGAACAGACTCCTTCTGAAACAAATTCAAAGTCTAAAAGTACTGTCAAACCGAGAACAGATAATGGGAAAAAGACTGGTAGACCACCCAAGGGTTCAGATAATCGCATAAAATTATTCAATAAATATGGTTCACTCGAGGACATGGATGTGTCAGAAAACATCCACCACAGGGCACAGAGCTTGTCGCCCTCCAAGAAAGCGAGGGGTAGATCCCCAATCAATCCACCAAAAAGATAATGTCTTCCAAACATATAGTACAATGGAACTGTAGAGGACTGAAGACTATTTATAATGAGTTACATCTGTTAGTCCAAGATCTGGCACCATCATCGTTCTGTCTGCAGGAAACTCATCTGAAACAGACAGATACTTTCCATTTACGTCAGTACGATGCCTATCATTATTTCTCACCTTCGGGTGAAAGGGCCACTGGTGGGTCCTCAATCCTTGTTAAACAGAATGTTATATACAGCCATATACCACTTACAACTAATCTCCAAGCAGTTGCAGTGAGACTCACACTTCATGTTGTCATTACATTATGCTCACTCTATATTCCGCCTTCTTCAACACTTCACCTGACTGATCTGCAAGCTCTCTATGATCAACTTCCGAAACCTTGCATTATAATGGGTGATCTTAATGGTCACAATCCACTCTGGGGTGGTACAAATACTAACACTAAAGGTAAAATACTGGAACATTTCATCTCAAATAATGACCTGTGCATTTTTAATGATGATTCAAGCACTTATCTACATCCTGCAACAGGCACCTACTCTTCCCTGTATTTGTCTCTAGCAGACTCTAATCTACTTAATGAATTTGATTGGTCCGTTCACAACGATCTCTGTGGAAGTGATCATTCTCCAACGATATTATCTGCATCTTCTCCGACTGATTCTTCATCTTATACAAGATGGAATTTTTCCAAGGCGGATTGGTCCTTATTTCAAACTCAATGCACATCTCAACTAAGACCCGAATGTTTCAGTGATATTGCTGATCCTATTCAAGTATTTTCTGACGTTTTAAATGTAATTGCTGATGAGTGCATACCAAGATCCTCTACAACTCCACATGTACGAAAGCCATGGTTTACGACAGACTGTAAAAGTGCTAGAAAAGCAAAGAAAAAGGCAGAGAAATATTTCCGCCATCACCCAACTGTCCATAATTTAAACAGATTTAAAATACCGAATGCAAAGGCGCGTCGTACCTTTAAACAAAATAAGCGACAATCTTGGAGGAACTATATCTCCAAAATTAATTCACGCACTCCAATATCCAAAGTATGGAACATGGTTCAAAGAATTAAAGGCAAAGGTTCAAAATCTGCCTTTCACCATCTCAAATTACTGACAAATGTCAAATTGCAAATAAAATTGGCGAAACTTTTGCCAAAAATTCTTCATCAGCAAATTACGTCCCTGAGTTTCACAGATACCAGAAACAACAAGAGAAGATAAAACGTAAATTTGAATCAGATAACAGTGAAGACTATAATGAAGTGTTTTCATTACATGAGCTATATACTGCTCTTGAGCAAGCTCATGACACAGCAGCGGGTGATGACAATATTCATTATCAGCTGCTGAAACATTTGCCTGAACCATGTCTGGTTACACTTTTGGATATATTTGACAAAATATGGACATCTGGAAACTTTCCATAATAATTCTAATTAAAAAGATTCTTCAAAGTTTTTGAATTAAATTATTTATCCCTTGTGATGGAATATTCAACACAGTCAAGCAGGACATGCTTGACTGTGATTCTTTCATCACAAGGGATACAAAACGGAGGATCTTCACCTTTTAATAGATAACCGTGAGTATACCTCGTATGGCCAATGCGACATCGTCGCATAATGACCTCCTCAAATCTGGACTGACAACCCAAGTAAGTATAACCGATATAAGGTTTTATTTCATGTAATTTATTTATACCTACTTGAGTGTCCCACTTCTTCTGCATCAGATCACGGATATAAGATCTTATTGTAGCTTTATAATCTGAGTATGGAATAAGAAGTGGTGTCACAGATTTGTTGAGTGCTGCCTTGGCAGCAAGGTCAGCCAAAGTGTTACCAGAGATTCCAACATGGCTGGTTAACCAACAGAAGACGATGTCGTATTGACCAGTGGCAAGATAATTATACAATTCAATAATTTCAATTAAAAGTGGATGTTTACATGCTAGGTTTTTAATAGCCTGAAGGCACGAAAGAGAGTCAGAGAAAATTATGTACTGTTTATGTTTAGGGTGTCTTTGAATATATTTGAGAGCTGTTAATATGGCGTGGCACAAGCTACTGCACCACCGTCCTTGGATCCGTCTGTAAATAAGGATTTGTAATTGTTATATTTGTTTTTTAATTGATGATATTCTTGTTTATATTGTAAGTCATTAGTTTCTGATTTTTTAAATGTAGTTAACGTTAAGTCAACTTGTGGTCTAACCAACTGCCAAGGAGGCGAAGAAAGAAGACGGGAAGGAGCTATATTATCTAGGTCAATGCCGGCAGCAGTAATGAAAGGCATAATTCTCAGCCCAAGAGGTGGAACAAGAGATGATTTCTTGTTATATAAATCTTCATAAGGGGAATTAAAGACACAGTGAAATGCAGGATTAGACTCATTAGAATATAACTTTGTAATATATTGTAAGGATAATTTTATACGGCGTTGGGTAAGAGACAGTCTCTACGTTGAGGCCGATGAACCGTCAATAGGTGAAGTTCTAAAGGACCCAAGACAAAGTCTTAGACCTTGATGATGGACAGAATCTAATAGCTTCAGGCTGCCTTTGCAGGCTCCACCATATACGATGGAGCCATAATCAAGTTTTGAGCGAACGAGTGATCTGTATAAGTGAAGGAGGGTAGTCTGATCCCCTCCCCACTTTGAATTAGAAACAACCGTCAATAAATCAAGTGCCTTTAGGCATTTGGCTTTAAGGGATTTAATATGGGGCAAAAAGGTCAAATGTGAATCGAAAATTATACCTAAAAACTTAGCTTCCTTGACAACTTTGATGGGCTGCCACTTAGAAATAGTTCTGGGTCTTTATGGGGTTTGTATTTACGGCAAAGGTGTATACAACTGGTTTTTGATTTAGAAAATTTAAATCCGTTTTCTAGACACCATTTGTTTATTTTGTTTAAGCATAACTGCAGTTGGCGTTCAATAGTAGGTATATTTTTACCTCGACAAGAAATATTAAAATCATCCACAAATAACGATCCATCGACTGAATCATTTAAAACCTTGGATAAACTATTGATCTTGAAACAATGTAACAGATAAAATACTGCCTTGTGGAACACCTTGATCCTGACTGTAATGATCAGAGAGGGTAGAACCCACGCGGACCTGAAATTGCCTGTCATTTAAAAAGTTGGATATAAATTGAGGCAAGCGGCCTCGTAATCCAAAGTCATGTAAATCTTTTAAGATTCCATATTTCCATGTCGTGTCGTAAGCTTTCTCTAAATCAAAGAAGATCGACACTGCATGTTGTTTATTAATAATGGCATTTTTTACAAAAGACTCCAAGCGTACTAAATGATCGACAGTACTTCTGTTTTTACGGAAACCACATTGTATATCTGTTATGAGGTTATTGGTTTCCAAGTACCAAACAAGTCTATTATTTATCATACGTTCCATGGTCTTACAAACGCAGCTAGTTAGAGATGTTGGTCTCTAATTGGAGGGATCAGTATGATCACGACCGGGCTTAGGTATGGGATCAATAATAGCATCACGCCATGACGAAGGAAATGTTCCAGATGTCCAAATGTCATCAACAATATGTAAGAGCGTCTCTAAACAAGACTCAGATAAGTGCTTGAGGAGCTGATAATGTATACCATCACTGCCTGAAGCAGTATCGTGAACCTGGTCAAGAGCAATATGAAGCTCATGCATCGAAAATGTTTCATTATAATCTTCCCCATTATCTGAATTGAAATGAATAGTTTTCTTTTCTTGCAGTTTTTTATATTTTTGGAATTCAGGTACATAATTAGATGAGGAAGAATGTTTGGCTAACGTTTCACCTAATTTATTTGCAAAATCTGATTTATTGGTCAATATTTGATTCCCATCTTTACGATAGATTTAGAGCCCTTACCTCTGACTTTCTGGATCATATTCCATACCTTTGATATTGGTGTGCGCGAATTAATCTTTGATACGTAGTTCCGCCAAGATTGGCGTTTATTTTGCTTGAAAGTACGGCGTACTTTGGCATTTAAAATTTTAAATTTGTCCAAATTATGGACCATGGGATGGCGACGGAAAAACATTTCAGCTTTCTTCCGTGCCTTCCTAGCCTGTTTGCATTCATTGTTAAACCATGGTTTACGCACATGTGGAATTGCAGAGGACTTTGGGATACACTCTTCAGCTATGCTATTTAGTTCATCTGAAAAACATTGTATGGCATCAGGTATATCATGAAAAAGTTCAGGTGTGAGTTTGTCAGCACATAGACTTTTATATGAAGTCCAGTTAGCCTTTTTAAAATTCCACCTTGATGATGGAGGAGCATCTGACGGAGCAATAGCTTTGAGAATGGTTGGAAAATGATCACTGCCACACAGGTCATTGTGGACTGACCATTCAAACTGATTCAGAAGATCCGGGTCTGTCATGGACAGATCAAGGGATGAGTAAGTACCTGTACCGGGATGTAAATACGTGTTAGATGTATCATTAAAGAGGCATATGTCATTGTTGGCAAGAAAATCTTCCAGTACTTTCCCCTTATTATTAGTGTGTGCACTTCCCCAAAGAGGGTTGTGTCCATTCAAATCTCCCATGACGATACAGGGCTTGGGAAGTTGATCATACAACACCTGAAGATCAGCATGCTGAAGAGATGAAGAAGGAGGAACATAGAGTGAACACAATGTAAGAACAATGTGCAAAGTTACTCGGACAGCAACAACTTGGAGGGGGGTATTCAGAGAAACCGGGCTATGAATAATACCTTGTCTCACCAAAATCGAGGAACCTCCTGTTGCTTTAACACCCGGGGGTGAGAAGAAATTGTATGAACTGTACTGTCTTAAGTCAAGTTTCTCAGTATTTGGTAAATATGTCTCCTGTAAACATAGAGCTGAAGGTTTAAAATCCTGTATAAGTAATTGTAAATCATTAAAATTATTCCGCAGTCCTCTGCAATTCCACTGAATGATATGTGAGTCATTCATGAGGGCTTAATCTGAGATCGGGATTGAGGTCTGCTATCCTTCACAATGTGCGAGGGACTAATCTCCATGTCAAGAGGTTCAAATGAATTATGAACCTCAACAGTATTTGGAAGTGACGAAGGTACCTCCAAGTGCTGGAGGGACCTGGCTTTTCTTCCCATTTGTTTCTTTTCTTTTCTGGATAACTGGGCTGCGCCCTGAACTGCCTTGTTGGATGTATTGTCTGGCATAATATCAGTTTGAGATGCTGATGTTGACGTTTTAGCCTCAAGCTGAGGATTTGGAGCTACTGTGTCTAGTGTAACTTGTTGTTCGACCCAGGAAAGTGTTGTTTGGCAAGCTACAGATACTGTCACCGGAGCTGGTCTAGATTGTTGAGTTGTTACAACTGCTGAAAAAGTTTTAGTTGACAAAGAAGATGCAGATGATTGTGACATCAATAACTTTTTAGCCTCATGATATGAAATGTTGTTTTTGCACTTAAGTTGAAGAATTTTTGATTCATGTTCGAAAACTGGACATGATTTGGAAGAGGCCAGATGTTTTCCGTTACAGTTTGCGCACTTTAAAGTTTCTGTAGCGCATGTGGAACGGTCATGAGCACACAGTGTTGCGATTGCAGTTCTTTGCTCCGTGGCCAAACCTTTGACACCTGTAACATCTGAGAGGGTTTGGAATGTAAACCTCAACACCGATATTGAAATAACCCGCTTAAACACTTGTTGGCAATGTTGGAAGGGAAAACGTGAAGAGATAGGTGTTGGTCAGCATAACATTGTCATTTTGCTTTTTAGTGAAACGTTTCACATCAGTGACTCCTTGACTCTTCATTTCAGCAACAATATCCTTCTCACTCATGTCAGATAGACATCGAGCACGATCTCGTACAATTCCTTTACAGGAATTTAATGTTTTGTGTTCTGAAACGGAAACCTCAACGTTGGGAAACTGTTTAATAGACAAAAGGTTCAAAGATTGCTGTTTACGTAAACATTCCACTAGCAAAGAGCCGGAGCGCAGGCTAGTAACATTTTTCACTTCGCCACAGTATCCATTGACAGCTTTTGAAATTGTAAAAGGGTTCAGTTTAATTGGACTGTGATCTAAAGCCTCAATAAAGATGAATCGAGCCCATGAATCTACATTCATGCCATGATCATCATCAGACGAACTTGCATCCAAATGCCGTCTTTTTGAACCGGAGTGTATTTGAGACATAATGAAAAAAGTGTGGTTCAACAGCCCTGCTCCCCACCCACCACGGAGTGTCAAACAGGACGGTGTCTAATTACATTGGGTCTCCAGAATACAAACACCAGGGATACAGGGATGTTATACTCCAGTGAGTATGACACAAATAGCAGTATTTGTATACCAAAGTACATGCCAGGGAGGTTCAGTCCACTGACAAGACATTGGAAACATACCGAATTTGGAGGTCAACCTCACCAGATTGGCCCATGAGCCACAGCCTTCTGGCACAGGACTCTAGGCAGTTAAACATATTAATAATTTGAACAATGGAAAGTAAAGAGGCAAACACCCAAATACGACGAAAATGTGCACAAAATATTCACTATGCACAGGGCATTGCGTGACCAGCCGATTGATAGAACCGGGCCAGTTCTACCACCCGTCTAGGCGAAGTCAGGGCCAAAGTGGTGTATTGAGCAAAAGGAACACGGTTACTGGCCCCTATTGCCCTCAACCACCAGGATCCCTTCCTCCGCCGACACAGGGCCGCAACCAACGGCAAACGGGTTGGTGGACCAAACATCCCCCCGGGTCCACAACGGGGGTGAACGGCTCTCAGCGTTACCCAGCATCCACCACGACGGGGTGGCCGTTCACGGGTGCCGTGTCGGTGGAGGAAGGGATCCTGGTGGTTGAGGGCAAAAGGGGCCTGGAACCGTGTTTCTGTTGCCTAACACACCACTCCGGCCCTGACTTCACCTAGACGGGTGGTAGAACTGGTCCCTTGCACATTTAACTTGTCAGATATTGATCTTTTTTATTTGAAATGTAAAGATTATGCACACATTAAATTGCCGAGAGTCCTATGCCAGAAGGCGGTGGTTCATGGGCCAAGGTCTAGGTTTATAGTCATTGCATTTACAAATGGAGAACCACTTCAACTCAATCCGTTGTGATATCAAAAGCAATTCAGTCTATATGTGGAGAAGTAAAGAATATTTCACGTCTCCGTGTGGATTTACTTCTTATGGAGTGTTTGCGTCGGCAGCAGTCAATCCATTTGCTACAACAGCACAACTTTGCAAGTATTAATGTTGGCTTCTCGCCACAGAAAACACTAAATTCTAGCATAGGCATTGTTAGAGACAGAGCTCCTTGCAGACATGTCTGAAGAGGAAATAGTTTCTTAACTGAAAAGTCAAAATGTTACTTCAGTCAAGCGCTTTTCCGTAAAGAAACAGAATGGTACCACTCAACCAAGCAACACCTACATGTTTACATTTGCGTACTGTGTCTAAATATATAAAAGCTGATTATTTCAATATTGGAGTGGAGGTATATATCCCAGATCTACTCCGGTGGTAACTGTCAAAAGTTTGGACACGGTTCTACATCCTGTCGTAATGCACAACGTTGTCATCGGTGCTGTGAAGATCACCATGATCCTGCCTGCAATAAAGATCCTAAATGTGCAAATCGCGGCGGTAATCATGTATGGTCACCAAAATCTTGCCCCGAGTGACAGATACAATGAAAAATCCTCAAATTGAAACATCAGAGTAATATTTCCTTTACTGAAGCTAAAAAGCAAGTTACCAGCCAGATTCAATCTGATATATCGCCGACTGTTAGCTACTCAGCTGTTGTCTCTGGAAATCCCAAAACAGTCTCTACCATCATGCCAGACTGAACTGACTTGGCTGAAATCTGTTAAACCAGTAAATGCTGTTACTTCTTGTACTCCTTCTGACTCCCAGTCTACTGTAACAACATCTGCATCTCAAACTGTGAGTCAGTCAGAACTTGAACCTACGCAAACAAATGTTGATGTTGCGGAACATACTGAAATATCAAAAGCACAGAGAACACGCCTTAACCATATAAACTCTCCTAAAATCCCCACCTCTAGAGAGAAACCTGTATCTATTGAAGAACATGTCACTCTGCAAGTTCATAACTCGTTCGAACCCCTTGAAATTGAGGTATCTCCACGTTCACAGCACAAAGATATGGGTTCTTCCTCAACACGTCCGCGGGAGAGATGCCCAGTAGAACCGCCATGTGAGTGAGTGAGGTGAGTGAGTTAATGTTTAACGTCACATCGGCAATGTCTCAGCCATATCGTGACGAGAGCATTTAATACTGAAATGAAATATACACCTGGAAATTAATCAAGCAACACCCCAATTTTTTCTATTGGAGCAACTTTGAAGTGTTCTGACAATCAAAATATGCCGGGTTGATATAGTTTGACACTTTTTTATTCAACAGACGATCTCTGACAAACAACTTAAAGGGAAAAAGTATCAAGACTTTGCTTTATTGCAACGAAATCCAAATTCTTAAAACTGTCTTAAATTCATGAAAAAATGGACACAATTTACTATTCATCCACAGACGTTGTTGTCAGGTGTATTAACACAAATGTCACATGGAAAGAAAGAACAGTCATCTGAGAGTCTGCACACCGACTTTCATCAATATCTAGTGTGTCCTCCCTGCGCACGCACCACCGATTCCAGACGCCTCCTCATTCCTTGGATGAGTCTCCGGATCTGATTCTGGGGGATCCTGTTCCACTCCTCATGCAGGGCAGCCGTCAATTCGTTGAGATTATGGACTGGTGGGTCTCTCTGCCTCACACGACGGCCAATAAAGTCCCACAAATGTTCAATGGGGTTGAGGTCAGGGCTCATGGCAGGCCATGGAATTCTGTCAATTGCATTTTGCCGCAAAAAATCATTTACAGCATGCGCCCTGTGAGGTCTAGCATTGTCGTCCATAAATATGGGTCTCGTTGCCAGAGGATGGTTCTCAAAATGAGGTACCACAGCCCTGTCAAGAACCTCCTGTTGGTAACGAACACCGTTAAGGTTGCCACGGATGGTAATGATATCCAACTTGCAGTTCATGGAAATGCACCCCCATACCATAACGGAACCTCCCCCAAAGGCCACAGTCTCCTGGATGTTCCGTGGAGCCATTGCTGTGTTCCTCTGCCTCCAGACCCGAGTACGACCGTCCACCATGTGCAGCAAGAACCGGCTCTCATCTGAGAAATGGACCTTCCTCCAAGAGGCAATGTTCCAGTGCAAACGGTCATTACACCAGGCCAGTCGGGCTGCCTTATGGGCTGGAGACAGTCTGGGTCGCTTGATTGGCCTCCTTGCCCGGTATCCTGCAGCTTTCAGACGATTCCGAACAGTCCTGTTCGAGATGGGTCTCCCTGGAAGCCACTCCTGTCTCAACCGAGAGCTCGAGTCGAAGGACCTGCGCCGTACAAGTCTCAGTAAAGCTCTGTCCTCCCTCCCACTTCATTAGTGGCCCGGTATTTTTTCAAAAGTTTTGAAATTATGGAATGATGTCGTCCGATTTGAGTCCCGATTTGTCTTAGAGACATACCAGCATTCCTCATGCCGATTATTTGCCAACGAGTGGCCTCTGATAATTTCCTACGTGCCATGACATTGAAATGAATGAAAAACCGAATGCAATCGACAACCTGCGCTTGTAAACACCCCAGGGAAAAAGTGCATTTTTCGAAAGTTGAGGTTAAAGCAATGCACGTGCGCTGTGCAAGCTTCACGCGCGTCATATCAACCCATGAAAAGCTCATGCTGTATGTCAATACATCAAAATTGAATAATCAATCATCAAAATTACTTCGTTAAACTTTGTTAAGTTTTTATGTGTCTTTGAATTTGTTGTTGCTTAATTAATTTCCATATGTATATATGTATAGTATAAAAACCTGTCAACGAAGGACAGTAAAACAACTAGAATATCACTAGTGTGGAAAGAACCGCCATGAGTCAAAATTAAAATATCATACAATGGAATTGCAAACGACTGAAAAATAACTTTAACGAGATCCATTTAGTACTACAGGACTTAAAACCGTCAGTATTATGTCTTCAAGAGTCCTATCTTACAAATACAGACACTTTTGATTTAAGACAATACAACAATTATCACTGTTTCTCTCCTCCAGGAGATAAAGCAACAGGAGGTGCATCCGGTTTGGTATGCTAGGGCATAATATATAGCCCTGCCCCACTCATACAAATCTTCAAGCTGTAGCTGTTCGCCTAACCATGCATATTGCGTTGACACTACGGAGTTTATACATACCTCTCTTTTCTAGCATTCAACAATCGGATCTTCAAAATCTCTGTGCTCAGCTTCCAAAGTCATTTATAATCATATGTGACCTCGATGGGCACAACCCGCTCTGGGAAGGTATAAACACAAATCATAAAGGTAACACTACTGAAAAATTCATTTCAGATAATAATTTATGTATTTTTAATGGTGATGCAGCTGCATATCTACATCCAGTTACGGGAACGTATTCGGGAATATTGCCTTGGTTCGCTAAATACAGTGTTTATTCCCAATGAAGGACATTAACCATCACAAAACACTCAATGCCATTCTTACTCTAAAATTTAAAACAGACTTGCCACAGATCATGAAACTAAAGTTCCTGAGATGTGCCCGCATATCTATGACGTCACAAATATGTGCGTAGTAATACGTGACGTCACAAGCTCGGTGACGCAGTTTTCTGCTGATCACTCATTTGACTGAGTTAGGTCATATAGTTCCCAGTCAGCGTATTGCTGTCAGCAAATATGAACTGAGTTTGAAAAATGACCAAAAAACAAGTGTGGAATGTGGGAAAATTTCAGTTAAACCTTTGAACAACAAATATAATGTTCGCGAGGCATTTTTCAAGCACACTTGTCAACTGACAAACAAGTGTCAAACAGTTCATTCGAGATTTTCCTGGCTGCTATCTGAGTCAATGATTGCAAGACGCCTGCGTTTCGGTGCTGGTGAAGTCGTAATCAGTCCCATCTATCATTACACGACAACAATTTTCACTCATCAAGGCACTCACAGTTCCGTAACCACGGCCGTCATTCTAGACACGATCGCCGATACATGTGCGTGACTCCATGTATGTTTACAGTGTGAAAGTAGTCCCAAACATCTGCATATGACCTCTCTAATTTGCATTTCTAATTTGTATATGACTCCAACGGATACCGAAATATCCGTTGGCTTTATCCTGCCGAGTACACTACCCATTGTATGATAAATCAATATCTCCGAAAAGAGACATAGTTTGACATGCTATTACTTTTCCTCTTGGAAAGCCCTTCTGAAACAAATGATGTCATTATATTGATATCTCGTTGTGAAGCACATCGATACCGTGTTGTGTGACCAATCAGGTGTTGAGGAGCCCTTTGGCTGAGAGGAACAACTGACACGTACTCTCTGCATATACATGACAATCGTTGCAGCCTTCAGTGTTCTTGTGTTTTTCGTATACTTCAAGCCAGGTTTCTTGTACTGACTGTCTGACTGTCTAGATTCTAGAGATAGGTGTTCAAATTTTGTGCACACTGTATATCAAGTGGTAGTCTGAAGACATATGCGTTCATAACTTTGGGTTCACTATCTACTTGGTGATAACCTCCAGACATTGGTGAAAATAGTCTTTGCATTGACCGTGATTCTTGAACCTCGTGGTAGTCGTGCATCATCTCACGGGTGGTTATTTCAATAGTTCTCGGACATGGCACCGAGGTATATGAGCGACCGTGTGAAACTACTCCTGGCATTAACGGTTTTGCCGATGTTTGTCATTTCAACAGGGAGCACGAAGCAGTGTACACCTAAGAAGATGGACGACTATGTTTTCATGAACATTGGTATCAAGCTGTGTCAGCTTAAATGTGCTGAACATGGTCAATGTGTGAATATTGAATACGATGCTGAGACTTTAACCTGTCGTTTATCAACAGATGAATCAACGATCGAGAACAAGGAGGGACATGTCAATCTTGCATGGAGCCACTCACACGTAAGTAAACGTTTCCAAAGGCTTGTCCTAAATAGGTACTCAATAAACACATGTATCAAACATGTAGTTCCTGATGCATGTTGGAATTATCTGAGCATCATTTGTAATTTTGTGTGAATGTTAATTTTTGTGTTTGGTTCTTTTACATTGGCCGTCCGGCCCTTCTAATGTTCTTACCGACCTGTCAGTAATTTTCTTACTCCAAAACCGAACCTGAAACCTACCACATCATCATAGAAATTTGCTTATCTTTAAATCAGAATAAAGATAACAACAGATGAAAATCAAAAACATTATTGAGATAATTGTGTCTTTTTTAAACCTATTCCCGACCAAGCGACCCATTTTCAAAATTTGGTGGACATGCAAAACACAAAACATGATGCCCTGACTTTCACGTGCCGACTGCAACATTCTGTAGACAGCTTTTGAAATTGAGTATAAAGAAGTAGTCAGGAGTTTCTCTCTCTCTCTCTCTCTCCTCTCTCTCTCTCTCTCTCTCTCCTCTCTCTCTCTCTCTCTCTGTGTGTGTGTGTGTGAGTTTGGTTTTACGCCACTTTTAGCAATATTCCATTGATATCACGGCGGGGGACACCAGAAAATGGGCCTCACATATTGTAGCTTAGTTTCCGAGTATATCAAGACATGAAACACATAAATCTTACTCAGGGTGAAAAAGCGATGGGACGGAGAGGTTGCTCTGATCAGTATCAGATGTATTGGGTAAATCGATCTGGGTATTTGAACGAAGTCAAATCATCAATAAAGTTAAACTGCTTTAACAAACTTCTTGTTTCAATTTTCTGTTTGTAGACACCTTCGGAAATGTATGTGAAAACATCAAGAAGGGGTATATAACTGGTACCCATTGTTAGGCCAAATATTCTATCCCTATACAAGTGAACCCAGATCAGACATACTTGCTTACAGTACATCTCTCTTTTTTTAATTATTATGTACACACCCTACACACACATACACCGCATCGTGAAAACTGACATGTAGACTGAATTAAAACGTGATTCATTTTACAAATGCCTGGCTCTGTGTATGAGTCCTATGGTGTTCACATCACAACAAAACGCACCACCCATAAAATAACCCGTATTTAACGGCATGCTTTTTAATTTCGGAGAGTAGTGTCACAGAATATACAATGTAATGCACGTGAAAATTCGGGATCAGATAGTCTCAATAACGGTGTATAAAAGATTGATCGTTGTCTGTCAATTATTCACTGTATTTAGAATATTGTTGACGAACGCAAAATTTACACATCTAAACTGAATCGGCCGTCATATCACCATTGGTCTCCTTGAAGCTGATCAGTCTCAAGGTGCCCGAGGCATGAATGTTCACCAAAGCACCATTTCACGGCTCTGGGAGAGATATCGTCAGCGGAATTTGGTAGCACATGCCCCTAGCGGCGGCCGACATCGAGCGACCACTGTTGCACACGAGGGACATAAACGAGTGATTGAGTGAGTTAAATCTAACGTCACATCGGCAATATCTCAGCCATATCGTGACGAAAACAGTTTATATGAGAAAAATGAAAACATTCTGAAGAAAGAAACCTGTCACGATGGACAGTAAACGTACAAGGGTATCACAGATATGGGTATAAAACTAGCATGGAAAAGTAAAACATTCTAGTAATTAAAACAGACAATACAATATAAAACACGGGCTATAGATCGCCAACGACTGAAGGTAGATCACCATATTAGGGACCATGGGGACTTACAGTACCTTTGCTGCCTGCATGGACCCAAGCTGGATTTACACCATCCCTTCAGCTGCTGGCGATTGTAGGAAAAGTTAGCCAATATGAAAACAACAAGAATGGTACGTTTAGGTTTTGTAAATGTAATATAATAAACTAAATTCTACTGGAGAGCGTACAAAATGCTCGCCAAAATTAAAGTAACATGAATTAACTACGATTAAAAACATGGTAGACTTAAATTCACATCGAATATTTTGGGACTTACATACCATCTCAGGAGGACAATAATTTTACAATACTTCAACCCCTTTTGAGGGTACAGCCACTAACAATCTCATTTGGGACATAAACAACGGACATTCACGAAAGACATAAACTTGATATCAAAGGGAACTATCGCTAAAATAAAGCAAGATTTGCTTCCTCTATATAATGATACCACGCAGATTAATACATCATACTGGTGATTGGAATGTCAACCGCTTCACTCCAGGAAAACGTCTGCTGTGTAAACAGATTGCGATAGAATCAAGTTGGAATCCAAATTTAATTCGTTTCAATTGAGAATTTGTTTTCAAATGCAGCAATGAAATTCATCAAAACACTTGTGAAGTGTAAACATTTAAACTGAGCAGCGTGACCTAAATCTCGCCTGAACGTCATCAGTCAGCTATCAGTGTCGGGCTATTGTTGTCACGCTGAGAAGTGTTCACAATCATGAAGTTAATAGGCAGTATATAATAAGGAGCAGAACACACAACAGCAGAAGCCGAATGTGAATAACATAGATCTGTAAGTCTCTAATAGTTGAGCTTAATGTTACTGTATATATAATACTGCAACGCTTGGCTTTGGATGTCAGTGACGCCTTCTGATCTCGACTTGGAATTTTCATTTGTCGAGATTCGATGTTTTTGTTAACAACTCCACTAAAAAGTGGGCCTGAAAACACACTGCCTCGAATGAAGACGATTTCAAGTCTATTGTGTTCAGACTCTGCGAAGTGCTGTTGGTCCCTACATGAGAAACCACGGGAGGCTTGGCACTTGTTTTGTGCGGGAGGACCCGAGTGGATAGAAACTCCCCGTGCAGTCCGGACAACATGAACACTGACGGTATTCATTAGTTTGATATTATTTCACAACTCTTTCAACCAGTTGTCCGTCATTTTTTACAAAATCATTAGATTTAATTTGCACAGGGTTTGAATTGCTGAATAAAATATGTTCTGGGTCCTACAAAAATACACTGATATCCATATACATATAAAGAAGATATGTAGATCTACGCCTACTATATTGATATCAGTATACGCTTGTAGGAAGAAGGACGTACTATTTTTAATAGTACAAGTCCCGGTGTTAACGTTTGCGGGCGACGCCATATTTACAATATCACTATAGACACCTAATACGATGTATTCGTTTACTTAATTGGATTGTTTTATTTCCGCTTTTATTACAGTTATTATAGGATTACAAATAATGCTTGCAACCACACACACACACACACACACTCCCTCTCTCTGTCTCTCTCTCTCTCTCACACACACAAGTAAATTGTATTTAATTCCACAGAAGTGTTCTTGTTTTACATGCTGTCAGAAGGTGTGATAACCTCAGAATGAAAATGATGAATGGAGTTGGTGATAAAAGTAGTACCGGTAATGTCAATCAAATAACTAGAAGGGTAACATGGGTCATATAAATATTCGTATATATTCAAAATTATATAATTAGATGAGGTAGAGAGTACAACATTACCTGATTCTTCTTTCTCCCTTTTCGAGGTTTCATCTGGTATGTGCAACGCAGGTCAACGATATTTGAAGACTCGATCTGGAAAAGAGGCTTGCGTAGAAGGTAATATCCAGTATTTTTAATATGATCGCTCATGTACTCACCTAATATGATTCAAAACTGTTCATCTATTACCTGTGTGTGTATTAGTCATGACATTCTTTGTCATCATTTATGTTTTCCGAATATGCTACACCAGTCCACGTTATCTGGTGTTTCACGTCCGTTTTAGACCTGATACAAATGGTGGCGAAAAAGACGAAGATCTGAGACTAAAGTTAAATACGGGAGTTCACTTTACATCAGAGACAGACGGCGTAAGTGGTCTAATGATTCATACGCATTAACCCTACATGAATATGATTCCCAGTTCCATACATACTGACTGCAGTTGCCAAGTAACGGCTGGTTCTTCAATACCGGTGCGCTTTTCAGACGTTTTGTCTAATTTCAGAACACTTTATTATACAATAAAATGTCCTATGTTCGCATTACATACAAGACATACATTAGCCATAGACAGTTGCGATTTCCCCTGTCATCTCAGATCATCTCTTATCAAGGGAACTTCATCTTCGACTTACACAGGTGCTTCTTAATCACATAGTATCTGAGACCAGCGTTAACCAGAGGGACAAACGCCAGCAATGTGATATGTCATGAGGCCAAAGATAAATACAAAGTCTTTATATTCAGAATTATAACTTGTGCTCCACAGAAACACCATAGATCCACAACAACAAACTACAGTCCGTTTGAGAATGACTAAGGATTAAGAACACGAAACTGAGATTTCCACTTCTCACATGGCTGAGAAACTGCTGGTGGAGCATCACCACCTGTTTCCTGACCGGTAGAGTGCATCTAAGTATATCACGGATTACATTCAGTCTCATTCATGTTATCAGTCTCGCAATCAGAATCGCCCGTGACGTCACCTAACGTCGCCACTGTGGAAGGAGCGGAAGCTTCATGCAAGCCATTACATAACCAGTAACTTCGTTCTATGTCATCCTCCACTTTGGCCTCTTCATGAACTGTGAGTTTGCTGCGTCATTCCTGTTCACCTATGGCTATTTCCCATATAACCTGATAGCAACAAGATCACAGTGATGAGGTGGAACTCGTAATACAGTGTGATTCTGACTTCTAATGTAATCGTCCAAATTGTATAAACAATGATGGAACAAACTCGGACCTTTCCCGGTTCCCACCATTGTGTATACAACCTGTATACAAACACAATACATGACCGGCTATCTCTTTCGGTGATCCACAGGCTGACTTGCCAAAACGTTCTTGTAAGAGCGTTTGACTTACGTACCCTGGCAAAGTGACAGACCACACCACGTGAGCGACACGTGTAGGACGAAAGTACTTGTATAAGTGTTTGACCAAGATACCCTAGCCAAGTGAGATGTCGCACCATGTGAGCGACAAGAGGATATGTAAGACAATCGTTCTTGCAAGAGTATTTGACATAGATACCCAATCACCAGTGTGAATATGAGTTTACAACCACCCTGTCACTTGTACGAATTTTGTGTCCACAATGGTCCTTGTGGACCTCAATGATGGTTTTGCAGAACTCTAGGGAGAACTTGCAGATTGTACTAACTTCTGAAGCTGCACTGACTTGCATAAGAATAACCCGGTGGCTTGGAAGCGAAGAGTGATTGCCAGCTTGGGTTCCACAATCTCCACGAACAAGGCGCAGAAAAAACTCTGGTGATGTCTGTAGTCTCTCCTTGTGAAAAGACACCTGTTCTTTCCTGCATTATAAGACTATTCTCTTGTGTTCAGCATCTTGTAGGTCCACAGCAATGCATGAAGCTGGTGCCTTACAGGCATACATAACTATAACTTAATTAATAACAAACTATTCCGAAAATACACACTCGTAACAAATACACACTCGTACCTCATGCGTGAACAGGGCGCGGGCAGTGTGCTTTACGGTTTAATGTGTACCCTCTAAATCACATGCATTGTCACGGATATAGTAGTTTTACTGCCGTGGCAGAGCAAAGTTCTTGCATGTGTCAAGGTGGTATTAGCTTTGCTGAGGCTAACTCAGCTACTTTCATATGCTACAAACGAAAACAAAATAACATTCATGGTTAAGTGATCTATTTAAGACAGCTTGTTCGTGCCTGTTAGGGCAACCTTTAGCTTTACCAGGCCACAGGGGCTGTCAAGCCTCGATTTGGGGAATTAGCTATTGGGCGCGAACCTTGAAACAAGAAAGAGAGAGCTGTGAGTTCCTTGGGTTTATTCA
The DNA here is from genome assembly GCF_037392515.1 of Haliotis asinina. NCBI lineage: Eukaryota > Metazoa > Mollusca > Gastropoda > Lepetellida > Haliotidae > Haliotis > Haliotis asinina. The sequence continues at coordinate 54,999,676 of NC_090292.1, forward strand.
AGCAAGCGTCTGAGACGACATTCACAATACACCAATTCATACATAATAATGACACACAAATAATAGATATAATAATCAATATCCTAATACACTTTCAGTATACGTCAAGTAATTTAAGCAATGTGTGGTATAACAGAGTGTGTATGGTAACTGCTTACAGAAACATAATATAAATAATACAACATAACCTAATCTTGCGGATAACGTGATACCTACTGTAATGATTTATGACTATTAGGGGTGTAGCGCCTAATGCTCTAACTATGGTAATGGGTTCACGATAATCACGGTATGTAGTGCATATTGCATGAACTACGGTTTGGATTAATGCCCGTTATGGTACGAGGGGATGTCAATAAGTTTTGAGCCTTGAGCATTTTTTATACCCAGGTGTCACAGCCTTTGGTACGACATTGAACCTTGGGGTGTAGCTGATGTGATATATAAGTTTTGGTGTCCTACTCTCAGAAGTTATTGAACAACTGACATTGACAGAAAGAGACCCCCCTCACGGCAGTGAAAATGAATAAAATTGAGTATAGAGCAGTAATTAAGTTTTTAGTATTGAAGGAAACTCGGCGAAGAACGTCGAAGAAGGGCTTTCAGCAGTTTATGGGAAGTCCTCCCCTTCGTCTGCTACCATCAAACGATGGGTCAATGAAATTAAGCATGGTAGAGAGAGTCTTGAAGATGACCCCCGTCCAGTTCGCCCAACAACAAGCACTAGTCAGGAAAACATTGACAGAGTGCATAGACTTGTGCTGGAAAATCGTCGAATCACACTCCACGAGTTACAGGAGACCACAGGCATTTCACACGGATTCATCGAGACAATTCTACATGAACATCTCGTCATGTCTAAGGTGTCCGCAAGATGGGTGCCAAGAATGCTTACAGATGAAATGAAGCAAACAAGGGTCACCATAAGCAACTCCATGCTAACCAGATACAACAAGAATCCAGAAGATTTTCACTTTAGGCTAGTAACCTGTGATGAAACCTGGATCCACCACTATGGAGAGCAAACAAGAATCCATGGAATGGAAACATGTCACTTCTGCCAGGACCAAAAAGTTCAAAGCCTCCAGATCAGTGCAGAAGGTAATGGCGACAGTCTTCTGGGATAGCAAAGGCGTCATCCACATAGATTACTTACCAAAATGAAGAACAATGAATGGGGAATATTACGCAAGTGCGACACCTCTCGCGTTGCAGCCGCTACTGTCCAGGAATGCGGGTACGAAATCTTGCCGATGATAATGAGCTTATTGCTGCTACTGAGGCTTGGTTTGAGGACCAAAATGGCGCCTTCTACAGAGGTGGCATCAGCGACTGATAGAAAAGATGGAACAAGTGTCTTGACTCACAAGGAGCTACGTTGAAAAATAAATGTGGTTCATACCAATATTTTGTGTTTTTCTATGCAAGGCTCAAAACGTATTGACATCCCCTCGTAGGTCGCGCTTGATGCATTAACTACGGTAAAACGTTACGATTAATGCCAGTAGTTTTCAGCTATCAAAATACATGGATGGAGCAAATACGGTAAAGGGCATGTAGTGCTCAGACAGGACCATGCCATTTAACTCCGGTATTGCCAGACGCACTCTAACTACAATGTTAGCAAATGTTTTCTCAATACAATACGGTACGTGACATAAGTAAGTAATACGTGTAACTACAGGGGAGAAGGTACAGTTTCAGCTAGAGTAATGTTAAATTGTTATATCATGAATTATTTGAGTGACTACGGTAAATGTGTTCCGACTGATGTTGCTATGGACAACGAGCGGTTTCGATATATACGGATTTCAGCAATAACGTAGAATACATGTAACACTGTAATGCTATACTTAAAGATGTCGGAATGTACATTTTTGTGCTTTACAAACAAGACAATAATAAAGCTAAATGACAATGTTAACTTGCTAGGATGGTTCTGATAAAATACGGCACTAGATAGGAACAGAATGAAGGCTGTAATTACATGCTGAACTATGCGGGTTTGAATGTATAGTGAGTGAGTGAGTGACTTAATATTTAACGTCACATCGGCAGTATCTCAGCCATATCGTGACGAGAACACTTAAATAAACACTTAAATGAAATATATGCATATTCTATATGCATAATATATGCATAAAAATCTGTCAACGACGGACAGTAAAATAACTAGAATATCACAATTTCAATTTAAACTAGCATGAAAAGTTAAAACTAATATCACTATTTAGACAATACACTATAAAAACAGGCTATAGATCGCAAACAACAGAAGGTAGATCACTATACTAGGGACCATGGGGACTTACAGTACCTTTGTTACCTACATGGACCCTAGCTGGATTTACATCATCCCTTCAGCTGCTGGCGAGTGTACAAAATGCTAACCTAAACACTTCATTATAATCTTCACCGTTATTGGAATCAAAACTAAGTTTTGCTTTTTCCTACTGTTTCTGATACCTCTGAAACTCAGGAACATAATTTGCTGATGATGAGTTTTTGGCAAGAGTTTCGCCAATTTTATTTGCAATTTTAGATGTGAGTTATTAAATTATCACCGTCTTTAAGATGGTGAAGAGCCGATTTTGAACCTTTGCCTTTGATTCTCTGTATCATGTTCCACACCTTAGACATAGGCGTCCGTGAATTTATTTTGGAAGATAGTTTCTCCAAGATTGCCGTTTGTTTTGCTTGAAGGTACGACGTGCCTTCGCATTTAATGTTTTAATTTTTTTTTAAATTGTGGACAGTTGGGAGATGACGGAAATATTTCTCTGCCTTTTTCCTCGCTTTTCTAGCATTTTGTAGTGTGCATTAAACCATGGCTTCCGCACATGTGGATCTGTAGAGGACCTTGGTATGCTCTCATCAGCAATTTCAGTTAAAACTTTGGAAAACGCGTGAATAGGATCAGGCATATCCAAAAAACATTCGGGTCGTAGTTTAGATGTGCATAAAGTATGAAATAAGGACCAATCTGCTTTGGAAAAAGCCCATCTTGTGTAAGATGGCGAACCAGATGGAAATATTTCTGATAGTATCGTTGGAAAGTGATCACTTCCACAAACTCATTGAGTGCAGTAGAGTCTGCAAGAGATAGATGCAGAGAAGAGTAGGTACCGGTTGCAGGATGCAGATAAGTGCTCGAACCATCATTGTTTATACACAAATCATTATTGGAAAGAAAATCTGCCAGTGTTTTACCCTTAGTGTTAGTATTTGTACCACCCCAGAGTGGATTATGGCCATTGAGATCACCCATTATAATACAGGGTTTCGGAAGTTGATCATAGAGAGCTTGAAGATCAGACAGGTTAAGAGAGCGAGAAGCTGGAATATAACAGCGAACATATTGTAAATGCAAAATGAAGAATGAGTCTCACTGCAACAGCTTGAAGATTAGCTTTAAGTGTTAGCGGGCTATGAAAAACATTTTACTTGACGAGGATTGAAGATCCGCCAATGGCCCTGTCACCTGGAGGTGAGAAAGAGTGATATGCATCGAACTGACGGAGATTAAAATTATCTGTCTGTTTCAAATGAGTTTCCTGCAGACAAAATACTGATGGTGCCAGGTCTTGAACTGAAAGATGTAACTCATTACAATTTGTCTTTAATCCTCTACAGTTCCACTGTACTATAGTTCTGGAAGACATTATCGTTTGGGTTTGTTGATTGGGGATCTACCCCGCGCTTTCTTTGAGGGCGACAAGCTATGTGCCCTAGGATGGATGTGATCCGATACATCCATATCCACTTGTTAAACAATTTGATTTTATTATCTGACCCCTTTGGTGCTCGATTTGATTTCGAGTGAGTGAGTTAATATGTAATGTCACATAGGCAATATCTCAGCCATATTGTGACGAGAACATTTAATACTGAAATGAAATATATGTATAGTAAAAACCTGTCAACGACGGACAGTAAAACAACTAGAATATCACAAATGGGATTAAACCTAGCGTGGAAAGTTAAAACTTATATCACTATTCGGACAATACAATATAAAATCAGGCTACAGATTGCCAGCAACTGAAGGTAGATCACCATACTAGGGGCCATGGGGACTTACAGTGCCTTTGCTACCTGCATGGACCCTAGTTGGATTTACATCGTCCCCTCAGCTGTCAGCAATTTAGACTCATCTAGCCACAAATTAAAATAACACATATGCTACGACTAAAAACAGTGGAAAGTCTAATTTTACTCTAATGTTTATAGACTTATGTACCCTCTCAGGAGGACAATAATTTTACGGTACTTCAACCCCCTTCGAGGGTACAGCCACTAGCAAGCAGTTACGAAATTCGTTGATTTCGAAGTTTCTGGCCTTGTCTTGAATTTCGATTTTACAGTTTGTTTATCGTTTCTATCAGACTGCTGTAGGAGTTGTAGTCTGAGCTGTATCTGTCCGAGTAGACTTCTGAGATAGACTGAGGAAGATCAGGAGAGACGGACCGAGGAATATCTGAATTTACCCATGTTAGGTCAGTCTGACATGAGCTTGACGAAGTTAGTACTGGCGTAGTTGTTCCTTTTGATAAGGTTTCAGATGTTTTTGTGACAGAGACATACGTTTCAGTGTGCTCAGTAGATTGTACAATCTTTCTTGCTTCCTGGAAGAATTGATTTTGTTAATTTCCATTTGCAATTTCCAAATGGGACATTCTTTCGAAAAGGATGAATGATTTCCTCAACAGTTTGCACATTTTTGTGAATACTGCCACAATCTTCGGTCACATGTGTATTCTCAGCACAGTGAGCACATGTAACAGACAATGTGCAAGTATTAACACCATGTCTGTACTTTTGACACTTAAAGCAGCGCAGAGGATTTAGAATATATAAGTCAACATTCAGATTGCGGTAACCTGCTTTGATTGACCTTGGAGGTGTTGGAGCTGAAAATGAAAACAGATATGTGTTGGTTTGGATAGTCTCATTATTTTTCCGTGTTGTGAAACGTTTGACGAAAGATACTCCTTGATCTTTCATCTCGGACATTATATCGAGCTCAGTCATGTCTGCTAGAAGACGCTCACGGTCTCGAACTATACCTTTGCTTGTATTCAGTGTTCTGTGGGCAGAAACTACTACCGGGACTCCGACAAACATATCAGTTGATAACAGGTTGGTAGCTTGTTGTTTTCTGCTACATTCAATCAGCAGTGAACCTGATGGCAAACGTTCCATATCTTTCACCTCACCTGCAATGCCAGAGATGAGGTCGATGCTGATCGTCATTTTCCAGTTGACGTTTGTTGTTTTCGTTAATTTTGTTAGGGGTTTCGTAATCCATGATTACTGGTATACTGGTTCGTCATCTGAGCTCCCCACCCACCACAGAGCATGCCAGCATCGGGCCGACATCGGCCAACTGCATCGGGCCAATGAAGTTTTGCTCATCGGATTTCCTCCAGCTCTGAGTGAGACAGTCATGATATGGGTGGATGACAAGAATAATTGTTAAAAGCTGCATTTTTAAATCCATTACAGGCACATAAAATTGTCACAGGTTACTCTTTTGTATATTCATGCTAATTTCACCCCTTTTTAAGGTTGCCAGCTACAACTTTACATTATAATGTATCATGTTGGGTGTTGCTGGCATTAATGTGTTATGGTTAAAACACAAAGGACCAATTGTGTTAACACTGTGTTAAAATTCCAGGAAACAGATTTTGATTTCAGTGAACATAGATCATGGTTTCACAAACTCCCAAAATACATGTACATCACTCTCACTCAAAACGTATCACAAATGACATATGTTCATTGTCCACTGAAAACAACTAATAAAGACGTTTCACCGTGATGATAAAAATGAATATATGCTTATATTTAGCATATTGAAATGAAACTCCAAAGTTGTATTCAGCCTGTTCATCACTGAAACTGGCTCCAGATAAGGGACATATTGGCATATGTACAGACAAAAAATATGCTTTATAGGAAGTCATTTAGATGCACACGACAATATTATAGATACATAGATATTCCATTAAATTCCATTCGACACTGTATATGTAAATGTTTATGTATATTTACCTGGTGCCCTACATGAAGCTGTGATTAGAACACAAAATATTCAACGGCTCAAGGCTAAAGGGTGGGTGTTGTTTATACGTATGATATTTGACTGCAGAGGTTTGCTTTCAGTTTTCAATTTCAAAGAAACAGTTTCATTCTCAGTATTTGGATGGAATGTGCAAAATAGTGTTTTAGATGCATAATTGTGTGCATTGTTTTTAATACAACTGGAGGCTTTATGGACAATATTGTGAGCAAGCAACACGTCACAATTTAATTCTGGACTCACAAAAGTCCAGAAACTCTCAGCACTGTGGCCACTCTCTCACAAGGGATTTCGCAAAATTAAACAGGCAGCTGTTATGTATATGTGTTAAGGATGAAAAAATGAAAAAATTTTTTTTCGAAAACTCAAAATTTAAACTCGCTCGCCCATGGGCACGCCCATGGGCGAACAGTGGCCAATGGGTAGGCCCATGGGCAGGCCCATGGGCGAAAGTGTTTAATTTCATCCAGAATAAATGTTTTGGAGGTTGTAAATGAATGGAAAAATGTTAATAAGTATCATGACACAAATTTCAGTTTGTTGTGACTTGACTCTGCTAACTGACAGCGATTTTAAAAAATCTCGCCCATGGGTGAAAAACATATTGGCCTATGGACGAGAATAAATAATTTCATTGAAACTACATGTTTTTTTCCAGACTTTGCAGTTTTTCAATAAATGAACGTGTATTTATTATTGTCTTGACACGAAATTAAGCTTTGTTTGACTTAATTCGGCTAATTAAAAGTGATTTTTCAAAAAGTCTCGCCCATGGGCGAAAACCATTTGGCCCATGGGTGAGAATATTTACTTTTACTCAAAATACACCTTTTCCCATGTTTTGGAGGTTGTGAATGGATGAAAGTATGTTCATAAGTATCATGTCACAAAATTCAACTCATTTTGAATTAATTCCGTTAATTTAGAGCTATTTAACAAAATCTCACCCATGGGCGAAAAACATTTTGGCCCATGGGCGAGAATATTTCCTTTTACCCCAAACACATCTTTTCCAATATTTGGAGGGTGTAAATGAATGAAAGTACATTTATGAGTATCATGACAGAAATTTCAACTCATTTTGACTTAATTCCTCTAAATGAGAGCAATTTTGAAAACTCTCGCCCATGAGTAAAAGACAGTTTGGCCCATGGGCGAGAATATTTGCCTTCACTCAAAATACATCTTTTCCTGTGACTTGGAGGTTGTAAATGAATGAGGATATATTTGTAAGTATCATGGCACAAAATCCAACTCATTATGACTTAATTCTGCTAATTGAGACCGAGTTTCAAAAACATCTCGCCCATGGGCGAAAAACATTAGGCCCATGAGCAAGAATATTTCCTTTTCACTCCAAATACATCTTTTCTAATGTTTTGGAGGATGTAAATGAATGAAAGTGCCATTATGAGTATCATGGCACAAAATTCAACTGATTTTGACTTAATTTTGCGAGTTCAGGAAGATTTTTAAAAAATATGCCAGAATAATTACTTTTACTCAAAATACATCTTTTTTGTGTTTTGGAGGTTGTAAATGAATGAGGATATATTTGTAAGTATCATGGCACAAAATTCAACTCATTTTGACTTAATTCTGCTAATTTGTAACAAGTACAAGAATCTGGACTTCCACTTAAATTTTCATAGGTTTTTTTTATTGTCTTGGGGGTTGTAAATTTATAAATGAAAGTGTGTTTATAAGTATCACGACAAAAAAAAATGAAATCATTCCGGTCTTAATTCAATTAATCTCGCTCGTGGACGAAAATATTTTCGTTTGCTTGTTTTCTTTATTTTGCAAACATGTGGTTTAAAAATAGATGAAATTCTAATGACAATTCAGTTTAATTTCGTGAGTTTAGTTTTATGCAATATCCCAGCAATATGGCGGCGGTTTCTAGATAATCGAGTTTGGATCAGACAATCCAGTGATCAACAGCATGAGCATCTACCTGCACAATTGGGAACTGATGACATGTGTCAGCAAAAGTCAGCGAGCCTGACCACCCCATCCCGTTAGTCACCTCTTACGACAAGCATAGTCGCCTTTTATGGCAAGCATGGGTTGTTGAAGCCCTCTTCTACTCCAGATCTTCACGGGTCCCGAACACAGAGCTTTACTTCCAGCAACATATACATTACACTTAGAATACCTAGCCTTGAGATTCTTTTGAATTCAGGTATTCTATAAATATAACAAAATGCAACCTATATCTATGAAGTTGAAGTTATTTGTGAAAGCCATAATCAAGAGTGACCAAACTCCAGTGACTATGCTGGGACACATTAATAAACGGTGTTGTGAGATCTTTAAACTGTATTGAAATATGTCTTGTCAATTCCACTGACATTCGCCAAATGTACCTACCTAGTAGTTTTAAGTGTACCTACCCAGTTTAGCATGTTTCGTTTTAATAGTGTGGTCTCCATTTTAGTAATTCCCGTTTGCCAGTCCCGGCTTTTCTTCGTCCGAGGTTTTATGAGGTATTCTCCTATTTGTCAGACCAGAAATAATCTACAACAGGGGTAGGTCACTCGCTTGTTTTCTTTACTATTTGTACTAATTAGTATGCGCCTCCTCATGCTCCAATGCACACAGTGACCTGATTCGTCTCCATCGCAACTTAGGCTGCGTTTAACAGTACTTCAGCCAGTTTACTGTATCAGTCGAAATCTTACAATGAATGAATGAATGAATGAAGAGCAAGAAGTATATGTGAATGAATGAAAGAAATGATAAAAGAAAGAAGTGCATATGTGAATGAATGAGAAAGATATAATAAAAGAAAGAAGTACGTATGTGAATGAATGAAAGAATAAAAACATGCTAAAGAACGCAAAACTATCGTTAGATCACATGTGTTAACATCAGCTTGTTATTGTCTCCCTGGTCAGACGTAACAATTGTCAGACAGGTTAAAACAACAAACTATCTGGTTGACTGCACAGCTGCCTGTTGACGTAGTATACCCACATCACCTACTTTTCCTGCGTAACCTTCATCTGCATCACCACCCTTAATATATTGAGCAGAGAGCACAGAAGGCCCTATAGCTGTAACCACTGAACCGTGGCGTCTCTCTGCTCCCAAGTTCCCAAGTGGGGGTGTCCTTCTCTACCTCTTCCATTAATCTTTAAAACATCTAACAAGCTCAACGCATGCATTTTTTTACTCAAATGTGATGTTATACATATCATAAGAGTATTTTTTTATGTATTATTCAGTTGATAAATTATTATTTCATGATACATATATGTACAATATTTGCTTCGATTCTGTAACTACCCACATTATGACATTGAGACCATTCTGATTTATCGAGTAAAATACGATTGTATAGTTTTGAGTTTGAATCTTGGCATATTTTACCGGTTTGCCACTTTTGCACTCTGCCCTTTTAAAGGGGGCGTGCATATTTTGGTGGTTTTTAGCATTCCATCTATTCATTTGGATTTATTAATGTATTTGTTTTTGTTTTTGTTTTGTTTTGTTTTGTTTTTTACTGCTAGTGGGCCTGTTAGTCTGCTTTGATAACTGTAAATTTATTCTGACGTTTGACGAGCGAAACATGAAGTGTTGTTATCATGTATGCTATGTAATTATATTATTGGTATGGAGCGGCATTGATATGTATGTTTATGCTTGCCAATCCAGTCCCGATTACTTGAGGAGATTAGTTTAAACTATAGATTACCGTATCCATACTATTAATGTGTAATCATTATATCGGGCTATGAGGAATACGTAATGTAATCAAGATTGACTTTGCGTTTACTTTTCTATTTTTTAAATAAATTTTCAAATTTAAATTAGCAAAACACTCGAAAAGATTTACTTTGGCTTTCGTGATTGTGGTCTCTAAGTATTTTAGAAATTATGTTGTTGAGACAACTAGAACTGTTGATCTGCAGTCTTTCAAAATTCATTTTCACGAGATATATTCTCCCTTTTTACCAGTTCTCAAAAAGAACATATAGCTGTTTACACAAAGGTATCTTCCCGTAAAATAAGTAGGACATAGCATAGCAGCGCATTTGCCATAACTGAAGTTGTTAAAATGATCCTGAAAACTGTCATTTTCAACATTCACCTTGGAAGCAATTTTATCAAGAAACTAAATAACTCATTACTAATGGAAGGAGTGAACTGAAAGCCCATTTTATTAACTGAAGTCACTGATTGAACTCGCTAACATCGATTCACTTACATTCTGGTACACGTGTCTTTTTTCGTTTCCTGAGGACACACATTTTACTTTTTTTATAGAAAATCCGTGTCTAATCCCATAAAACAACACTGTTGTCACTACACCAAACGATTTTGACCTCGACCTAAAACAAAGGTTTAACTTACAGGACTACCTGTAAGATATCCCTTTCTTGATAACGAGTTTCACAGCTACGCCGAAATGCTGCTTACCTTATAAGAAGTTGTATATCCATAGAACTTTCGTGTTTTTTTCCAAATGATCATGACCTGAACAGATATTACTTTGTCAAAGACTTCATGAGTGATTTTCAAGTTCTAATCCACACACTGATTTCCACTTTTTCATCATTTTGACTTTTATCTCAGTTTGTTGAGTATCTCAGCATAACTCGCAAAGACAGTGGAAACAGAGCGGAACGATGACGCTTTCTGTTTCTTCCGCGTTCACTTACGTAATTTCCGCAAAGCGCCTACGACAATTTCCACCGAAAGTCATGTCTCGTCCGCTGGTTTGTTTATTGGAGTAAAACAGCTGCCGCTTTCAAGTGTATTTTACTTGTCATATACAAAATTCATCCATGGATCACATTAGGTCATTAGGGGACACCAGCTTTGAAATGAACAGGTGTTCGTGAGTGTATATGGATGAAAAAGACTGATTGCGCAAGACGCGCAGCCAAATATCTCACATTCAAAGGAAATCTCGAATTGATTGTTTTATAAGGCGTCGAGCTGACCAGTTGGTTTTGGTGTTGTGTATAAACCTCCTTTGCAAGAACTTTGTCAAGCATACCTGCTTTGTCCTTTTGCAAGACCTGCACATATTAGTGTTTGAAAGACATTGACATTTATGTGCATGTGCTCTGGAAAACCTTGTCCGGCACGATATTCCTTCCAATTTAGTTATTGTGTGCATGCTGCATTTCAATTTTGGAAATGTGCTTAAAACATATTTTGATTCTCAAAGAACGTGGTTCGTTTAGCAAGTAAAATATTGCTTTGATTAACACTTCACTAGTACTATGCAATATTACAGAATATACAAAACCGGATACACAAACACGACAAATTATAGCATTGTGATTAGGGGTATATGGGGTTATAGGAGTCCCTTTTTATCCACCGAGACAAGTCCTACACGCCCTGGTGGGGTGTGGATTCGGGGAGGGGGTAACGGAGGAGATGACCAAGACACACGCACTCCATACGCTATCATGGTCTTCCTTACTGCTTGAAGATCGACCTTTTCTCACAGTGGTCTATGATGACTTCGGTGAACGGAAAAGAACTTATTCACTGTGAAAACCAGAAAATAGTTGAATCCGTCCACGATTTTATCATAAAACACAAAGCTTGATTTTTAATTTTTTAACAGGAAACTAATTAACTTGTCAAAAACCTTCTCACAAATGTTCAGTGTTTCTACAAAGAGCTAGTCAGACACAACAAACCATAACTCTATTTTTCATGTTTACTTATATGATAGTTGTATTTGATGTAATGATATGTATGCCTATGTTATTATATGATAGTTCATATGGATGACGACACATGCTTCATTTATATTTGGTATTATATGCTGTATGGGTGAGGTACTGTAAAGCTTGTTCACCAGTCCCAATCAGAGTTCCAAAACACACAAATATACAACAACATGGAGATGTGTGGAGAAAATAGAGACATGTGGAGAACAGCAATGTCATAACTGAACAGAAATCATTCCCTCTATTGGTGAAGGCCGTGTGGGATTAGTTAAACAAAGAAATCTAGTCGACCATGTCTCCTAATCCTCTTACTCCTTAAACAAACGACTTGCCTGGGCTGTCTAAAATTGAATTGAATTTTTTGTAAATTCGATGTTTCGGGTATTACGTGAGGAGATAATCAGGTGTCAACACTATGGCGTTCGACGTTCCGGACATGAAGGAAAACCAAATACGTTATAACGTACAGTAATGTGGTCACTATGAGCGAGGCAGACGGTCTGATGAGCACAGCTCATTACGGAAATCTCTTGTCTTTGGAGCTGCTCGTTGAGACGCTGAAGCCTTCTGTCAAGTTCTTCTTTATTCTTTATTGTGGCCACTGTGTCACAATATGCTGTTTACAATGCTCACAGACCCTCGATTCACGATGACGCCAACTTTCTCGACTACTGTTCGTGCGACGACTATCTTTCAGGAATTGGTTCCACAGCTCATTCTTTCACCGATGTCTTTGTGTATGTGTTTTAGTTCGTTAATTAGCGTAGAGACGAGTCTTCTGCTATTCTCGGGCACAAGTTCTCCAAGGCAGTCGACGCTCCGGGTGTCATTAGAACAGTTTTGAGCACTGTCACACTCCACTGCTTTTCGACAGTCCTGTTGTGTATTTGATAAAACAATCGACAATCCGGGTGTGAACCAAAAGAGGATACCACCATTCTCATCGGTGGATGAAATGGGATGAAGAAAACCCGCATACTCTTCATCACATTGCTACACCGTATTTACCATAACGAATGTTTAAATATCACTTTATGTAAATAGAGCATCAAAACAAGCTGGAACCATGTATTATATTAAGATGGTACTAACTATACTCGATTCGAACCACCGCTTTACAGTTCACTGACTGCCGTGTATGCAGGCTTTTCCCACGTGGCGGGGTAAAACTTAATGATCTATTATCCCTCGCAAGGCCACGTGAACCAATCAGAAATGGACATTCTTAAATGGGGTAGGAGAAATGTGCCCTGTACGTTCTTATGAACCTTGATCTTTCAGGTACATCTCATCAGTTGTGTACAAATAATGGTCTAGAATAATGTTTCAAACACTTTAATACGTATTGATGCAGGGGCTCATTATATATGTTCTTGTTTACGTCCCGCTCGTCAAACGTCAGAATAAATTTACAGGTACCAAAGCAGACTCACTCGCTGGGCCACTAGCAATAAAAAAACCAAACAAAGCAAAAACAGATAAATCAATTAACTTAAACAAATGGATGGAATACTAAAAACCACCTAAATATTAACATGCATCATTTAAAAAGATAGAGCGCTAAAGTGGCAAGATTCAAACTCAAAACTATTCAATCGTATTTTACTCGATAAATCAAAATGGTCTAAATGTCATAATGTGGGTAGTTACAGAATCAAAGCAAAATATTTTACATGTTTATGTACGATTTATTTAGCAAAGCTAGAAAAATCCCCGACAAACACGGCCGCTTCTCCTCAATATGTGGGTTTGTGAGAGTGAGGGTACTCCCTACAAGGCTCACTCCCATTAGTTAACAAGGAGTCCTCCCATTTTATGTATTTTTAACTCGATAGGTACGGAAAATTAATTAGGCGATGTGGGTATGTCATGACTGGTTGATTTCTCAGGATTAGGTGAATTGGGTATGGTAGAGTCGGTATACTATGATCATAGGGGATTTAGCAACAATGTTGGAGTGAAGGAATGACAAAACTCTATGATAGATTAATGAGCATTATGAAAATGGTATTGGTAAATTAACGCAAAATGCCCTAAACCTGTCCAGCGTGTCATATATATAATTTATCAACTGAATAATACATAAAAATACTCTTATGATTATGTATAACATCACATTTTAATAAAAAGATGCATGCGTTGAGCTTGTTAGATGTTTTAAGATTAATGGAAGAGGTAGAGAAGGACACCCCCACTTGGGAACTTGGGAGCAGAGAGACGCCACGGTTCAGTGGTTACAGCTATAGGGCCTTCTGTGCTCTCTGCTCAATATATTAAGGGTGGTGATGTAGATGAAGGTTACGCAGGAAAAGTAGGTGATGTGGGTATACTACGTCAACAGGCAGCTGTGCAGTCAACCAGATAGTTTGTTGTTTTAACCTGTCTGACAATTGTTACGTCTGACCAGGAAGACAATAACAAGCTAATGTTAACACATGTGATCTAACGATAGTTTTGCGTTCTTTTGGAAGGGATGGCCGTGATGTATCATTTATTCTTTCATTCATTCACATATGTACTTCTTTCTTTTATTTATATCTTTCTCATTCATTCACATATGTACTTCTTTCTTTTATCATTTCTTTCATTCATTCACATATACTTCTTGCTATTCATTCATTCATTCATTCATTCATTCATTGTAAGATTTCGACTGATACAGTAAACTGGCTGAAGTACTGTTAAACGCAGCCTAAGTTGCGATGGAGACGAATCAGGTCACTGTGTGCATTGGAGCATGAGGAGGCGCATACTAATTAGTACAAATGGTAAAGAAAACAAGCGAGTGACCTACCCCTGTTGTAGATAATTTCTGGTCTGACAAATAGGAGAATACCTCATAAAACCTCGGACGAAGAAAAGCCGGGACTGGCAAACGGGAATTACTAAAATGGAGACCACACTATTAAAACGAAACATGCTAAACTGGGTAGGTACACTTAAAACTGCTAGGTAGGTACATTTGGCGAATGTCAGTGGAATTGGTAAGACATATTTCAATACAGTTTAAAGATCTCACAACACCGTTTATTAATGTGTCCCAGCATAGTCACTGGAGTTTGGTCACTCTTGATTAGGGCTTTCACAAATAACTTCAACTTCATAGATATAGGTTGAATACCTAAATTCAAAAGAATCTCAAGGCTTAGTATTCTAAGTGTACTGTATATGTTGCTGGAAGTAAAGAGCTTCAACAGCCCATGCTTGCCATAAAAGGCGACTATGCTTGTCGTAAGAGGCGACTAACGGGATGGGGTGGTCAGGCTCGCTGACTTGGTTGACACATGTCATCAGTTCCCAGTTGTGCAGTCGATGCTCATGCTGTTGATCACTGGATTGTCTGATCCAAACTCGATTATCTAGAAACCGCCGCCATATTGCTGGGATATTACTGAGTGCGACATAAAACTAAACTCACGAAATTACACTGAATTGTCATTAGAATTTCATCTATTTTTAAACCACATGTTTGCAAAATAAAGAAAACGAGCAAACGAAAATATTTTCGTCCACGAGCGAGATTAGTCGAATTAAGACCGGAATGATTTCATTTTTTTGGTCATGATACTTATAAACACACTTTCATTCATATATTTACAACCCCCAAGACAATAAAAAAAAACTATGAAAATTTAAGTGGAAGTCCAGATTCTTGTACTTGTTACAAATTAGCAGAATTAAGTCAAAATGAGTTGAATTTTGTGCCATGATACATACAAATGTATCCTCATTCATTTACAACCTCCAAAACACAGGAAAAGATGTATTTTGAGTAAAAGTAATTATTAGGACATATTTTTAAAAATCTTCTTGAACTCGCAAAATTAAGTCAAAATCAGTTGAATTTTGTGTCATGATACTCATAATGGCACTTTCATTCATTTACATCCTCCAAAACATTAGAAAAGATGTATTTGGAGTGAAAAGGAAATATTTTCGCACATGGGCCTAATGTTTTTCGCCCATGGGCGAGATGTTTTTTGAAACTCGGTCTCAATTAGCAGAATTAAGTCATAATGAGTTGGATTTTGTGCCATGATACTTACAAATATATCCTCATTCATTTACAACCTCCAAGTCACAGGAAAAGATGTATTTTGAGTGAAGGCAAATATTCTCGCCCATGGGCCAAACTGTCTTTCTCCCATGGGCGAGAGTTTTCAAAATTGCTCTCATTTAGAGGAATTAAGTCAAAATGAGTTGAAATTTCTGTCATGATACTCATAAATGTACTTTCATTCATTTACACCCTCCAAATATTGGAAAAGATGTGTTTGGGGTAAAAGGAAATATTCTCGCCCATGGGCCAAAATGTTTTTCGCCCATGGGTGAGATTTTGTTAAATAGCTCTAAATTAACGGAATTAATTCAAAATGAGTTGAATTTTGTGACATGATACTTATGAACATACTTTCATCCATTCACAACCTCCAAAACATGGGAAAAGGGGTATTTTGAGTAAAAGTAAATATTCTCACTCATGGGCCAAATGGTTTTCGCCCATGGGCGAGACTTTTTGAAAAATCACTTTTAATTAGCCGAATTATGTCAAACAAAGCTTAATTTCGTGTCAAGACAATAATAAATACACGTTCATTTATTGAAAAACTGCAAAGCCTGGAAAAAAATCATGTAGTTTCAATGAAATTATTTATTCTCGTCCATAGGCCAATATGTTTTTCACCCATGGGCGAGATTTTTTAAAATCGCTGTCAGTTAGCAGAGTCAAGTCACAACAAACTGAAATTTGTGTCATGATACTTATTAACATTTTTCCATTCATTTACAACCTCCAAAACATTTATTCTGGATGAAATTAAACACTTTCGCCCATGGGCCTGCCCATGGGCCTACCCATTGGCCACTGTTCGCCCATGGGCGTGCCCATGGGCGAGCGAGTTTAAATTTTGAGTTTTCGAAAAAAAATTTTTTCATTTTTTCATCCTTAACACATATACATAACAGCTGCCTGTTTAATTTTGCGAAATCCCTTGTGAGAGAGTGGCCACAGTGCTGAGAGTTTCTGGACTTTTGTGAGTCCAGAATTAAATTGTGACGTGTTAAGCTTTCCTTGCAAGAGAACTCATATCTATGTGTTAACCACTATTCATAAAGCTCTGATCTTGAACTGAAGCATCAGTTGTTATAACATGTTGCTGCAGTCCTATCAACACATTACCATTTTGATCAATGTATGTTTTCCATATAAAACAACTAAATATGGCAGATGTAATGTAGGTAATTTGTATCAACTGTCAAACAATTTTGCTTGATCATAACATATCCTCCTTCAGCATTGCAAAAGTGAAAAACCAACATATCAAATGCATGTTTCAAAATGTTACTTTACAAAATGGGAACATGATGTTCTTCAGATCGAATTTGTTCATTTTTCGGACACCTTTAGTAAATACTCCGGGAATAATACGGCACACCATAAGTGAGCTTCACACACTGTGACTATGAAGGCAATGCCTTCAGCCTAAGGAGCAAACACATGAACCACAGGGCTATCCCACCATCCCTTTTCTTCACAGTTTATGGAGACAGTTGCGGTAGGTGAAGAGGTGATTTTTATCTCACAGCTTCTATGAAATAAGCACACAGTTATCCATTATCACTATTATTGTAACATTCAATTAATACTAACATCTGGGAATTAGGTGTTATTCAGCATCTAGTTCATGAAAAAATATTCTTTGATGCTTGCACTGAATGCTCAATACTCATTTTCGCTCTTTTCTTACATTTTCCCATCCTCATCATTTTCAACTGCGGGAAATTTTAGTAATCTTATGAACATTTTTATAAAAATACACAAAACATCTAGGGTCATTTACAGCAATTGTGAAAATGAATTACTTATTTCTACCATCACGCGTTCAGATCACTGACCTTCCTAACTCTCTGCATACTGATACAGCATTTCATGATAATATACTTATTACTTACATTGTATTGTTAGAGAATACACAACATTTATATTAATAAGAATATGAACTCACTAAATAAACATCCATGCAGTAAGGAATCCTGATGTTTTTGCCTTTGACTGGAATCGAACCGGTGACTTATCTTTTAGACTACCATTCAAAAGTTTCATTACATCAGATGTCAGCATTAGAAATATACACATTGTTGTAATGCACACCAAAGTATGAACCCATCACGTAACAGCGGTGTGCCATATATTTAGGAACAAACATGGCTGACGTCACTGGCGAAAAGTACAGTAGCGTCCAGTTCAAACTCGCATAAAAAGTAAATTACGTTAGTACTTACCTCAATATTTAGTGATGTAGCCCTTCGCAGCACATTGTTTCCTCAGACGACGTGGAATAGACAAATGTAGGTTTCTGATATAGTTCACAGATATATTTTCCCACACATGTCGATTTCTTGCTCCAAGTCTCCCGACACGTAAACAATACGTTGTCCCAATCGACGTTTTCAGTGAAGGCCGGGCGGGACAACTTAGGAATGGCCAGCTAGTCCTAACATGACACACAGAAGGGAGCAAGCTACAAAGACATATTTCATATCATTGGAAAGATCTCGAGGAGATGAACACGAAAAGTTCATTTACCAGTGTGTTCACGTGTTAATAAGCTCACAAATTGGCTCTGAAAATGCATTTCTGCAGAAATTTCTGGCAGAATTTTTTTTCCTGCAGAAATTTCTGGCAGAATTTTTTTACTTCACTACCATAATTATCTAAATTTAACAAAATGAGAGCGTATAAGTAATGATACTGCTGCGTGGGTGGTAGTTTCATGTTTATTCCAAGTAATAAGCACTTCGAGTGATCAACTGATCTGATATTTTTGTTTCGCTACCAGATTTATCTTAGTTGAATAAGATGAAACACAATCGTTATATAATTTAATACAGACTTTCTTTTAATGATGTCGTTTTCCCTGTTTAAAGCCTATTAGTACCAGTACCAGTATTGGGGTGGATTTTCTAGTCCCAATAAGCCTACATTGTTTTTGTATGTGTCACTTTTTTTCGTGCTGTCAAGTTATCTCAATCAAACTGAATAATATATGGTTAATACTTTTTCCATAAGATATGCATTTAGAATTTCATCGTATATAATATTGAAAGACAAAACATATCCAGAAAGGCCAAAACAGTGGGTGAGTGGGTGAGTTTAGTTTTACGTCGCACTTAGCAATATTCCAGCTATATGGCGACGGTCTGTAAATAATCGAGTCTGGACCAGACAATCCAGTGATCAACAACATGAGCATCGATCTGCGCAATGGGGAACCGATGACATGTGTCAACCACGTCAGCTAGTCTGACCACCCGATCCCGTTAGTCGCCTCTTACGACAAGCATAGTCACCTTTTATGGCAAGCATGGGTTGCTGAAGGCCTATTCTACTCCGGGACCTTCACGGGTCCAACCAAAACAGAAATGCTTATGTGCTTTGTATAGTCTTGTGAACAACATGTTCCCTGTTTCAGCCTCCACGACTGACGCGAGTCAGAATCTGACACCCAGCACGACGGTTCCACCGACGCCAGTGACGACACAAGACTCTGATGACCACGGTAGGCTGTAAAGTTCAACAAACATCAACACTGTCAAGTCGTACACAAAATAATGCTGCAACTTCTACCTCTAACAGGTTGTGAACACGCCATCGTTAATTCCAGAAACCACATGTTGACATTCCCGTCATGTTGGATTGTTGTCAGCCATGATGGAATTGTTTAAATGATGTAGCAATGTCCGAGTCACGTATCAACATGATGGCAACATTGTAGATGTGTGACAAAGATGTCTGGTGTACACACTTTACTTTGTGTTACAGCGACTCCATCAGCAGCAGGAGGCCGCGACCTCTACGAAGCCAGCAGTAGCGGTGACCTGGAGAGAGTGAAGCGAATCCTGGCAGCGGGGAACGTGGACATCAACTATAGAGGATGGAACAACTGGACACCGGTGATGGTTGCAGTGTATGGACAGAGAGACGTGGTGGAGTTCCTGGTGGGTAGAGGGGCTGATGTGTCACTGGTGGACAGTGTAGGTAACAACGTCCTTCACTTGGCCTGTGGTAGGGGAGACCTGGAGACGGTGAAGCTGATCCTGGACCTGAACGTGGTTGATGTCAACGCCAGGAACAACGCCGGGAAGACAGCGGCCGAGTTGGCGAGACGCCGGGGACATCAGCGAGTGTTAGATCTCCTGGTGTCACGAGGTGCACACTGAAGTCAGTGTTGGTGTAGACAGAGACGGAGCACATGTCGTTACTGACACTGACGTGGTTTGTGCCGTTCACGTAGTCGTGTGCCACGATTCAGGTTATTTGTTTCTTTTTGTCCTTTGGAAGATAAATAAAAGTTGTTGAATTTATTTTCAGACATTTTGTCCACCTATTTTGCACTGACCAAGCACAAAAATTCAACTGAAAACAATCATCATCTAAATAATCTCAGTATTATTCATCTCTGGATGTCATTAGGACAAATATAATCTCCCTCCTGATATAACATACAGTTTTTAGGCAAAACACAATTTCTGAGTGAGTGAGTGAGTGAGTTAAAATTTAACGTCACATCGGCAATATCTCAGCCATATCGTGACGAGAACATCTAATATCAAAATTAATTATATGTCTGCTATAACACCTGTCAACGACGGACAGTAAAACAACTAGAATATCACAAATGGAATTAAAACTAGCATGGAAAGTTAAAAATAACAACACCATTTGGACAATACACTATAAAATCAGGCTATAGATCGCCAACAATTGAAGGTAGATCACCATACTAGGACCATGGGGACTTACAGTACCTTTGCTACCTACATGGACCCTAGTTGGATTTACACCATCCCTTCAGCTGCTGGCGAGTGTACAATATGCTAGCCACAATTAAAACAACACGAATACTGCGATTAAAAACAGTGGTAGACTTAAATTTACTATCAATGTTTTTGGACTTACGTACCCTCTCAGGAGGACAATAATTTTACAATACTTCAACCCCCTTTGAGGGTACAGCCACTAACAATTCTAGTTACGAATCCAAACTACCAATTATTAAAATACATCTTTTTACAGAAACATATTGCTCAAAATTCAGTCAAAAAATCAATTTCTTTTTAAAAAACAAGAATTAAATGAACACTAACGCTGCTAAAAAGATCCTTCATTGTTTTAACTGAAAAATACATATCCCTTGTGATGGAGAATTCAACACAGTCAAGCAGAATATGCTTGACTGTAACTCTCTCATCACAAGGGATACAGAAAGGAGGATCCTCACCTTTTAACAGGTACGCATGAGTATATCTAGTGTGTCCAATACGACATCGTCGTAGAATAACCTCTTCAAATCTGGACTGACAACCCAAGTGGGTATAACCAATGTAAGGTTTTGTCTCATGTAATTTATTCATACCCACTTGGGTGTCCCACTTCTTCTGCATCAGGTCACGGATATAACATCTAATCGTGGCTTTGTAATCACTGTAAGGAATAAGCAGTGGTGTCACAGATTTGTTGAGTGCTGCTGTAGCAGCAAGGTCAGCCAATGTGTTACCAGAGATCCCTACATGGCTGGGTAACCAACAGAAGACGATGTCGTATTGGCCAGTAGCAAGATCATTATACAATTCAATAATTTCAATTAAAAGTGGATGTTTACAAGAAATATTTTTAATAGCCTGAAGGCAAGAAAGAGAGTCGGAATAAATTATATATTGTTTGCGTTTAGGGTGTCTCTGAATATACCTAAGAGCTGTCAATATGGCGTTAGCCTCTGCGGTAAAAATAGAACTATTATCGGGTAATCTAGAAGATATTGTTCTGGATCCAATGACAGTGGCACAAGCCACAGCGCCAGCGTCCTTGGACCCATCTGTAAATAAGGATTTATAATTGCTATATTAATATTTCAATTGATTATATTCTTGTTTATACTGTAATTCATTCGTTTCTGATTATTTAAGTGATGTTAATGTTAGGTCAACTTGTGGCCTAACCAACTGCCAAGGAGGAGAAGAAAGAAGACGGGAAGGAGCTATATGGTCCAGCTCAATGCTAGAAGCAGCAAGAAATGGCTTAATTCTGAGCCCAAGAGGCGGAACAAGGGAAGACTTTTTGTTATACAAATCCTCATAGAGAGGATTAAAAACACAATTAAATGCGGGGTTAGACTCATTAGAAGATAGTTTGATACGACGTAAGTTGAGAGAAGGCTCATCAGCTTCGACGTATAGACTGTCGATAGGAGAGGTTCTAAAAGAACCAAGACAAAGTCTTAGACCTTGGTGGTGCACAGGATCAAGTAGTTTTAGGTTGCTTTGACAAGCGCCACCATATACGATGGAGCCGTAATCAAGTTTAGATTGGATCAGTGATCTATATAAGTGAAGAAGGTTAGATTGATCCCCTCCCCATTTTGAATTTGAAACAACCTTTAATAAATCGAGTGCCTTCAGGCATTTGGCTTTAAGGGATTTAATATGCGGCAAAAAGGTCAAATGTGAGTCGAAAATAAGTCCCAAGAACTTGGCCTCCTTGACGACTTTGATTGGGGTGCCACTGAGAAATAGTTCTGGTTCTTTATGGGGTTTGTATTTACGACAGAAGTGTATACAATTGGTTTTTGATTTAGAAAATTTAAAGCCGTTTTCAAGACACCATTTATCAATTTTGTTTAAACACAGCTGCAGTTGCCGTTCAATAGTATGCATATTCTTACCGCGGCAAGAAATATTAAAATCATCCACAAATAAATATCCATCTATTCAATCGTTTAAAACTTTAGATAAACTGTTGATCTTGACGCTAAAAAGAGTGACAGACAAAATACTGCCTTGTGGGACACCCTGATCCTGATTATAATGATCAGACAGGGTAGAACCCACGCGGACTTGAAATTGCCTGTTATTTAAAAATTTAGCAATGAATTCAGGCAAACGACCTCTCAAACCGAAGTCATGTAAATCCCTCAAAATGCCATGTTTCCAGGTTGTGTCATAAACTTTTTCAAGATCAAAAAAGATAGACACGGCATGTTGTTTGTTAATTAGTGCGTTTTTAACAAATGATTACAGTCGCACTAAGTGATCAACAGTACTTCTATTTTTACGGAAACCACATTGTATATCTGTGATAAGATTATTTGTTTCCAAGTACCAAACAAATCGATTATTTATCATACGTTCCATGGTCTTGCAAACACAGCTAGTTAGTGAAATCGGACGATAATTGGACGGATCCGTATGATCACGTCCAGGTTTAGGTATTGGTACTACTATGGCGTCACGCCATGAAGGAGGAAAGTTACCCGATGTCCAAATATCATCAAAAATATTGAGAAGAGTTTCTAGGCAGGATTCTGGTAAGTGCTTCAGGAGTTGATAATGTATGTTATCAGCTCCAGTAGCAGTGTCATGAGCTTGATGAAGAGCAGTATGGAGTTCATGAATAGAAAATGTTTCATTATAATCTTCCCCATTATCAGAATTGAAATTAATAGTTTTCTTTTCTTGTTGTTTTTGATATTGCTGGAATTTTGGTACATAATTTGAAGAGGAAGAGTGTTTAGCAAGGGTTTCACCTAGTTTATTAGCAATATCTGATTTATCAGTAACCAATTGATCTCCATGTTTAAGATGATGGACAGTAGATTTAGTACCTTTACCTTTGATTTTCTGGACCATGTTCCATACCTTGGACATGGGTATCCGAGAATTTATTTTGGATACATAATGTTGCCAAGATTGGCGTTTGTTCTGTTTAAAAGTATGCCGTGCTTTAGCATTTAAATTTTTAAATTTATTTAAATTATGCACCATAGGATGGCGACGGAAATAATGTTCAGTTTTTTTCCTTGCCTTCCTAGCTTGTTTGCAGTCATCGTTGAACCATGGTTTTCTTATGTGTGGAACTACAGAGGACTTTGGTATACACTCATCAGCTATGGAATTCAGTTCATCAGAAAAGCATTTAATAGCATCAGGAACGTCAATAAAACGTTCAGGTTTAATTTTTTCAGCACACAGTGTTTCATATAAAGCCCAGTTAGCCTTTTTAAAATTTCGTCTTGATGATGGAGGAACATCGGATGGAGTTACAGCTTTTAATACAGTAGGAAAATGGTCACTTCCACAGAGGTCATCGTGGACTGACCATTCGAATTCATTTAGTAGTTCTGAATTTGTCAATGACAAGTCAAGAGCAGAATAGGTCCCTGTACCAGGGTGTAAATATGTGTTGGCACCATCATTATAAATACATAAATCATTGTCAGAACAAAAGTCCTCCAACAATTTACCTTTAGCGTTTGTAGTTACACTACCCCAGAAGGGGTTGTGTCCATTTAAATCTCCCATTATAATACAGGGCTTCGGGAGTTGGTCATATAGAGCTTGAAGATCGGTTTTGGCAAACACCGAAGACGGTGAAATATAAAGAGAGCATAGTGTAAACGCTACATGTAAGGTAATTCTCACAGCAACAGCCTGCATATTAGTATTAAGTGGAACAGGGCTTTGAATAACGTTTTGTCTGACTAGAATGGATGATCCGCCAGTGGCCCTATCACCTGGAGGTGAAAAGCAGTGATAGGCATTACAATGACGAAGGCCAAATGTATCTGTTTGTTTTAAATATGTCTCTTGGAGACATATCGCTGAAGGTGTAAAATCTTGGACTAACAGCTGTAATTCATGTACATTAGTCCTCAATCCTCTGCAGTTCCACTGTACAATATTATTGGAATAATCTTTTAGGGGGATTTATTGGGGATCTGCCCCGCACTCTTTTGGAGGGCGACAAGCTATGTGCCCTAGAATGGACGTTTTCAGAAACGTCCATATCTTCAAGAGACCCATACTTATTGTACAATTGAATTTTATTTTGTGACCCTTTAGGAGCTCTGCCACTTTGTTGTTTTGAAGCATCAGGCTTTGGCTTCGGTTCACTTTTCACCGTTTGTTGACTATCAGCTGTTGATTGAGACTTTGAATGTGACTGAGATGGTGATGATTTGTGATCAGAAGACGACTTTGAGGTACTAGGAACTGATTCCCAAGTCTGTGATGATATAGCTGGGTACAAAAGCTGTGGAGAATCGCAACTGACCCAAGTCAAGGTAGTTTGGCAGCCTGTGGAGGATTTTGTTATTTTAGAGCGTGACTCCGATGCTGATTTTGCTACTGCAGCATAACTTTCTAGAAGATCAGATCTTTTTACCAGATTTTTGGCCTCAGAAAAAGAGATATTTTGAGTGAATCTGATTTTGTTTATTTCCATTTGCTCTTTCCAAACAGGACATTGTTTAGAAAATGAGGAATGGTCGCCTGAGCAGTTTGTGCATTTTTTGAAGTCACTAGTACAATCTTCTGTTGTGTGTGTCTTCTCACCACAGTGAGCACACACAACGGACAATGTACAAGTATTGACACCATGGCCGTACTTCTGACATTTAAAACATCTCAGCGGGTTCGGAATATACACGACAACTTTGATGTTGCAGTAACCAGCCTTCACTGATTTTGGAGCTGTCGGAGATGAAAATGAGAACAGATAGGTATTGGTGGGAACACTTTCATTGTTTTTACGGATTGAAAAGCGTTTGACGTCGAGCACACCTTGATCTTTCATTTCAGTCATGATGTCAAGTTCTGTCATGTCAGAAAACAACCGATCACAGTCTCTGATGATCCCTTTGCTCGTGTTTAACGTCTTGTGAGCAGATACAGTAACCGGAATTCCAACAAACGATTCTATGCTCATCAAATTAACTAACTGTTGCCGTTTCCCGCACTCAATCTGCAGTGCACCTGAACGTAACCGTTTGATGTTCTTAACTTCCCCGGCAATACCATGAATACCTTTGGCAACTGCGAACGGGTTCAATTTGAGAGGTGTTTTATCAACAGATTCAATCACAAGAAAGCGTGGCCAAAACTCAATTGATCTGGACGGTCGAAGGTCATCATCATCAACATCATTCTCAAGAGGACGTTTGGGTTTTTTTGTGGGGATTTCATAAGCCATATTTAGGGTTGAGATTTCATCATCCGAGCTCCCCACCCACCACGGAGTATCACAAGGACAATGCTAAAAACAAGGATACCCGGATGATATACTCCAGCAGAAAAATTAAAACATTAATAGTTCCGCCAGATTGGCCCATGAGCCACCGCCTTCTGGTATACGACAGTAGGCAAAAACAAACAACAATAAGATCCAAATATTCGCCACGTCTTTAGACATGTTATAATTTCGTAATTTTCTCACAACAGTAAACAAATGTAGCACAGGGCTTGGCGTGACCAGCCGATTGGTCGAACCGGGCCTATTCGACCACCCGTCTAGGCGAAGTCAGGGCCAAAGTGGTGTATTGAGCAACAGGAACACGATTGCAGGCCCCTATTGCCCTCAACCACCAGGATCCCCTCCTCCGCCGACACAGGCCGCAACCCACGGCAAACGGGTTGGTGGACCAAATATCCCCCCGGGTCCACTACGGGGGTGTCGGCGAGCTCTTGGCGTTACCCAGCACCCACCACGAGGAGGTGGCTCGCCACGGGTGCCCACAATTTCTGAAAATGACCGATAATAATCATTTAGATTGTAAATCTCGCCATTTTCGACAATGACGAAGTCACCATTAGTCGCCACGTTTACTGCATGTTGTACATGTAAATATTACCCGTTGAACTGAATTTGAAAAAGATAGCCAATAATTTGTATTAGTGATGAGTGACGTGTGTTTTTTTTTGTCAAGTCGCAAATTATTTTGCTTAGACCTCGCCTATAACTTTGAGATATAGAAAAAAGAAATCCTTAAATCGCCCTTCTGTCATATTTGATAGTGAGTCTGGGCGAGTTAGCTTAGTTTTGCAACTAAATGAGAAATGAGTTTCACATACTATACTCATGTGGGGAATCAAACCCAGGTCTTTGGTGACGAGTAAACGCTTCACACACTGGGATACCCCACTACTTCTGTTTGACAGTGTTTACAAAATCCTGTTTCACGTAAGGTTTCATGAAACGCCCACTACACACAAATGTTTAACACTCAGCCACAACACACACATCCCTGAATTCTTCACAGATTTTTACAATCAGATGACTAATGTGTTTTGTTTTCTTACGCGTGAAAACAGTGTTGATGATATTAGCCCTTT
Organism: Haliotis asinina; assembly: GCF_037392515.1. Lineage (NCBI taxonomy): Eukaryota > Metazoa > Mollusca > Gastropoda > Lepetellida > Haliotidae > Haliotis > Haliotis asinina. Next base: position 55,026,625 of record NC_090292.1, read on the forward strand.
AGATGCCGATGAAATAGTTTTGATAACATAAACCCAAGGTTTGAAAAGCTAACGTTGTGCGAGAATTGCACTCGCGTAGTCCTGGATCTGCGTACGGCTATACAATTAGATGTACACAGAAATGTAAAATATTAAATTCCCTATCCGTTGGTACAAATATATACGCGACTCCAATCAGGGTTTGAGAAAATAGACAGTGCCCAAAATTGCGTATACATTGCAAAACAGTAAATGTCTCCGTTTTTAATCACGCACCGGTTAAAACACTCTGCTACGATGTGTATTTTTAACTTGTCATCTTTACCAATAGTGTGAACGAAGAAAATACGGCCTGATCTCTGAACGACATAAATGCATATGAAGTGGATTTATGCGCTTATGCATATCGTTATACCTCAACATTAAAGATGACCTGTAAAACTATTCCAATACAAAGTTTCCCAGTGTGAGCTTTCTGGTAGTTTCACAATTTATAAGAAAAGATGCGAATGTACTACAGGAGAAAACCTGTCATAGCAATTTGGATGGTCCTATCCGATACATACTCTATTTTTGTCGATTCCCGTATACTCCTGTTTCTGTAGATGTATTTTACTAACTGTGCATCATTAATAAAAGTGAATGAAATAGCGTCTGTCCGGCGGCTCGCTGCTTGCTAGTTGCATGGCGGGCTTATAACTTTATTTTATAGCCAGTCCTGTTGGCCAATACATTTCCCAGGGGTATATATTTCACCTTTTCACTGACTACGGGCAATACAACATCCAATACCTGATCACAGGTGAGCTAGATCCCGACACCAGAACATCGTTGAGTCACTAGCCTGGTGCTTTAACCAGTTAGATCCCGACACCAGAACCTGTTCACATGAAACTGCAATATTAATCCCAAAGTACTGAATATTGCACATTGCAGGCACTAAAATACATGTAACAGCTAGTGTGATCTTGTAACATTTGTGTAAAGGCTTAGATATGGCATACTACACTTAATGAGTGAATTTCCTACTGAGTGAATATTACTGAAACAATAAAAACATTTCAAATAATAAAAACGCATACTCTATAATAACATACATAACGTTGAACAAGGTTAAATGTATATACTGAAAATAGTTACGTGAAAAAGTATCTGAACACTAAGCAAAATATACATCATATTGCTGAAAGTGTAATCGGAATGATAGGGCCATTGTATTTACTCGTGATCAACCGACCTTCACTTCAAAGAAATTGCCTTGTATTTGCAACAATGTTGGCGTGTGACATCACTACTGTTGAGCTATTTCTTACCAACTGGCCGCTTCGCTGACACGGGTACACGGGATATTGCGAGGGCTCTTCCCTTCATTCATGGATCGTTCGTACATTGATAGGAGATGTAAGTAATCAGAGTGATTCTGAATATCTGTGTATTTTTGTGACATGTTTGCATTGTAAATAAGAGAAGAAGCCAGAAATATATTTTGTTTCGTTTTGTCTAGACAGTTGGTATTGGTGACAAAGACCATATGTAATTTGCTTCTAAGATGTCTGTGAAATCAATGATGCATTTGTCGCAGCCGAATGTGATACACGATGTAATTGGAGTCTCAATACTGGCCTTCGCCAAACGTGATTTAGTAAACACTAACCAATATGACGCAAAGTGCACTTCAGCATGTGTGTAAGTGTATTTTCGAAAACATCAAAACTAATTCTAGGTTCACTGGCGACGTTTCAGAATTATCTCTACTGGTTACATGACAACTTGATATCAGTGATCATTAATATGCTGTTTTTGAATGTCAGTACTTCCAGTATTTATCAGATTTTCACATTTCAAAACATACAACAAATAACGCTGTGAATCGCGACTGTTTTGTTTGAAAAAATGGCGACATTTACGATGAAGACAATTTTGAGAGCTAATTTTAAGCACTTTAGGTTTGTCTGAGATAACAGTGGATGGTATCAAAGAATGAAGAATTCAAAACTGTGAAGCATATTTATGTGCGTGATATCTTTAGAATTTTATTGGACTTCAGATATATCCCTGAGGCATCCAGGAGGTAAATTGTGTTATGAGAATATCGTGAATTCTTAGTATATTTTAAAATCACATGACTGATGGTCTTCATTATCAGCTCAGATAGTGTTGATGATATTAACCCCTGGATGCCGTTCAAATAGTGCTGATGATATTAACCCCTGGATGCCGTTCAAATAGTGTTGATGATATTAACTCCTGGATGCCTTTCCGATAGTGTTGATGATATTGACTCTCTGGATGCCTTTCCGATAGTGTTGATGATATTGACTCTCTGGATGCCGTTCAAATAGTGCTGATGATATTAACTCCTCGATGCCTTTCCGATAGTGTTGATGATATTGACTCTCTGGATGCCGTTCAAATAGTGCTGATGATATTAACTCCTGGATGTCGTTCAAATAGTGTTGATGGTATTAAACCGTGGATGCCGTTTAGGTAGTCTTGATGATATTAACCCCTAGATGTCGTTTAGGTAGATTGATGATACTAGCCCCTGGGTGTCATTTAGGTAGTCTTTATGATATTCACCTCCTGGATGTCATTTAGGTAGTTTTGATGATATTCACCTCCTGGATGTCATTTAGGTAGTTTCGATGATATTCACCTCCTGGATGTCGTTTTGGTAGTCTTGATGATATTCACCTCCTGGATGTCGTTTAGGTAGTCTTGATGATATTCAACTCCTGGATGTCATTTAGGTAGTCTTGATGATATTCAACTCCTGGATGTCGTTTAGGTTGTCTTGATGACATTCAACTCCTGGATGTCGTTTAGGTAGTCTTGATGATATTCAACTCCTGGATGTCATTTAGGTAGTCTTGATGATATTCACCTCCTGGATGTCATTTAGGTAGTCTTGATGATATTCACCTCCTGGATGTCGTTTAGGTTGTCTTGATGATATTCAACTCCTGGATGTCGTTTAGGTTGTCTTGATGATATTCACCTCCTGGATGTCATTTAGGTAGTTTTGATGATATTCACCTCCTGGATGTCGTTTAGGTAGTCTTGATGATATTCACCTCCTGGATGTCGTTTAAGTAGTCTTGGTGATATTCACCTCCTGGATGTCACTTAGGTTGTCTTGATGATATTCACCTCCTGGATGTCGTTTAGGTTGTCTTGATGACATTAACCTCCTGGATGTCATTTAGGTAGTCTTGATGATATTCACCTCCTGGATGTCATTTAGGTAGTTTTGATGATATTCACCTCCTGGATGTCATTTAGGTTGTCTTGATGATATTCACCTCCTGGATGTCATTTAGGTAGTCTTGATGATATTCACCTCCTGGATGTCATTTAGGTAGTCTTGATGATATTCAACTCCTGGATGTCATTTAGGTAGTCTTGATGATATTCACCTCCTGGATGTCATTTAGGTAGTTTTGATGATATTCACCTCCTGGATGTCGTTTAGGTTGTCTTGATGATATTCACCTCCTGGATGTCATTTAGGTAGTCTTGATGATATTCACCTCCTGGATGTCATTTAGGTAGTCTTGATGATATTCAACTCCTGGATGTCATTTAGGTAGTCTTGATGATATTCACCTCCTGGATGTCATTCAGGTAGTTTTGATGATATTCACCTCCTAGATGTCATTTAGGTAGTCTTGATGATATTCAACTCCTGGATGTCATTTAGGTAGTCTTGATGATATTCAACTCCTGGATGCCATTTAGGTAGTTTTGAAGATATCAACCTCCTGGATGTCGTTTAGGTTGTCTTGATGATATTCAACTCCTGGATGTCATTTAGGTAGTTTTGATGATATTCACCTCCTGGATGTCATTTAGGTAGTCTTGATGATATTCACCTCCTGGATGTCGTTTAGGTTGTCTTGATGATATTCAACTCCTGGATGTCGTTTAGGTTGTCTTGATGATATTCAACTCCTGGATGTCATTTAGGTAGTTTTGATGATATTCACCTCCTGGATGTCGTTTAGGTTGTCTTGATGATATTCACCTCCTGGATGTCGTTTAGGTAGTCTTGGTGATATTAACCTCCTGGATGTCATTTAGGTAGTCTTGATGATATTCACCTCCTGGATGTCGTTTAGGTTGTCTTGATGATATTCACCTCCTGGATGTCGTTTAGGTTGTCTTGATGATATTCAACTCCTGGATGTCATTTAGGTAGTTTTGATGATATTCACCTCCTGGATGTCATTTAGGTAGTTTTGATGATATTCACCTCCTGGATGTCATTTAGGTAGTCTTGATGATATTCACCTCCTGGATGTCGTTTAGGTTGTCTTGATGATATTCAACTCCTGGATGTCATTTAGGTAGTCTTGATGATATTCACCTCCTGGACGTCATTTAGGTAGTTTTGATGATATTCACCTCCTAGATGTCATTTAGGTAGTCTTGATGATATTCAACTCCTGGATGTCAATTAGGTAGTCTTGATGATATTCAACTCCTGGATGTCATTTAGGTAGTTTTGATGATATTAACTTCCTGGATGTCGTTTAGGTAGTCTTGATGATATTCAACTCCTGGATGTCGTTTAGGTTGTCTTGATGATATTCAACTGCTGGATGTCGTTTAGGTTGTCTTGATGATATTCAACTGCTGGATGTCGTTTAGGTTGTCTTGATGATATTCAACTGCTGGATGTCGTTTAGGTTGTCTTGATGATATTCAACTCCTGGATGTCGTTTAGGTTGTCTTGATGATATTCACCTCCTGGATGTCGTTTAGGTTGTCTTGATGATATTCAACTCCTGGATGTCGTTTAGGTTGTCTTGATGATATTCAACTCCTGGATGTCGTTTAGGTTGTCTTGATGATATTCACCTCCTGGATGTCATTTAGGTAGTTTTGATGATATTCACCTCCTGGATGTCATTTAGGTAATTTTGATGATATTCACCTCCTGGATGTCATGTATGTAGTTTTGATGATATTCACCTCCTGGATGTCGTTTAGGTTGTCTTGGTGATATTCAACTCCTGGATGTCGTTTAGGTTGTCTTGATGATATTCAACTGCTGGATGCCGTTTAGGTTGTCTTGATGATATTCAACTCCTGGATGTCGTTTAGGTTGTCTTGATGATATTCACCTCCTGGATGTCGTTTAGGTAGTCTTGATGATATTCAACTCCTGGATGTCGTTTAGGTTGTCTTGATGATATTCAACTCCTGGATGTCGTTTAGGTTGTCTTGATGATATTCACCTCCTGGATGTCATTTAGGTAGTTTTGATGATATTCACCTCCTGGATGTCGTTTAGGTTGTCTTGATGATGTTCACCTCCTGGATGTCATTTAGGTAGTTTTGATGATATTCACCTCCTGGGTGTCGTTTAGGTTGTCTTGATGATATTCACCTCCTGGATGTCGTTTAGGTAGTCTTGGTGATATTAACCTCCTGGATGTCATTTAGGTAGTCTTGATGATATTCACCTCCTGGATGTCGTTTAGGTTGTCTTGATGATATTCAACTCCTGGATGTCATTTAGGTAGTCTTGATGATATTCACCTCCTGGACGTCATTTAGGTAGTTTTGATGATATTCACCTCCTGGATGTCATTTAGGTTGTCTTGATGATATTCACCTCCTGGATGTCATTTAGGTAGTTTTGATGATATTCACCTCCTGGGTGTCGTTTAGGTTGTCTTGATGATATTCACCTCCTGGATGTCGTTTAGGTAGTTTTGATGATATTCACCTCCTGGGTGTCGTTTAGGTTGTCTTGATGATATTCACCTCCTGGATGTCATTTAGGTAGTCTTGATGATATTCACCTCCTGGACGTCATTTAGGTAGTTTTGATGATATTCACCTCCTGGGTGTCGTTTAGGTTGTCTTGATGATATTCACCTCCTGGACGTCATTTAGGTAGTTTTGATGATATTCACCTCCTGGGTGTCGTTTAGGTTGTCTTGATGATATTCACCTCCTGGATGTCATTTAGGTAGTTTTGATGATATTCACCTCCTGGGTGTCGTTTAGGTTGTCTTGATGATATTCACCTCCTGGATGTCATTTAGGTAGTCTTGATGATATTCACCTCCTGGATGTCGTTTAGGTTGTCTTGATGATATTCAACTCCTGGATGTCATTTAGGTAGTCTTGATGATATTCACCTCCTGGACGTCATTTAGGTAGTTTTGATGATATTCACCTCCTGGGTGTCGTTTAGGTTGTCTTGATGATATTCACCTCCTGGACGTCATTTAGGTAGTTTTGATGATATTCACCTCCTGGATGTCGTTTAGGTTGTCTTGATGATATTCACCTCCTGGATGTCATTTAGGTAGTTTTGATGATATTCACCTCCTGGGTGTCGTTTAGGTTGTCTTGATGATATTCACCTCCTGGATGTCGTTTAGGTAGTCTTGGTGATATTAACCTCCTGGATGTCATTTAGGTAGTCTTGATGATATTCACCTCCTGGATGTCGTTTAGGTTGTCTTGATGATATTCAACTCCTGGATGTCATTTAGGTAGTCTTGATGATATTCACCTCCTCTACGTCATTTAGGTAGTTTTGATGATATTCACCTCCTGGATGTCGTTTAGGTTGTCTTGATGATATTCAACTCCTGGATGTCGTTTAGGTAGTCTTGATGATATTCACCTCCTGGATGTCATTTAGGTAGTTTTGATGATATTCACCTCCTGGATGTCATTTAGGTAGTCTTGATGATATTCACCTCCTGGATGTCGTTTAGGTTGTCTTGATGATATTCAACTCCTGGATGTCGTTTAGGTTGTCTTGATGATATTCAACTCCTGGATGTCATTTAGGTAGTTTTGATGATATTCACCTCCTGGATGTCGTTTAGGTTGTCTTGATGATGTTCACCTCCTGGATGTCGTTTAGGTAGTCTTGGTGATATTAACCTCCTGGATGTCATTTAGGTAGTCTTGATGATATTCACCTCCTGGATGTCGTTTAGGTTGTCTTGATGATATTCACCTCCTGGATGTCGTTTAGGTTGTCTTGATGATATTCAACTCCTGGATGTCGTTTAGGTAGTTTTGATGATATTCACCTCCTGGATGTCATTTAGGTAGTTTTGATGATATTCACCTCCTGGATGTCATTTAGGTTGTCTTGATGATATTCACCTCCTGGATGTCGTTTAGGTTGTCTTGATGATATTCAGCTCCTGGATGTCATTTAGGTAGTCTTGATGATATTCACCTCCTGGACGTCATTTAGGTAGTTTTGATGATATTCACCTCCTGGATGTCATTTACGTAGTCTTGATGATATTCAACTCCTGGATGTCAATTAGGTAGTCTTGATGATATTCAACTCCTGGATGTCATTTAGGGAGTCTTGATGATATTCACCTCCTGGATGTCATTTAGGTAGTCTTGATGATATTCACCTCCTGGATGTCGTTTAGGTAGTTTTGATGATATTCACCTCCTGGATGTCGTTTAGGTAGTTTTGATGATATTCACCTCCTGGATGTCATGTATGTAGTTTTGATGATATTCACCTCCTGGATGTCATTTAGGTTATCTTGGTGATATTCAACTCCTGGATGTCGTTTAGGTTGTCTTGATGATATTCAACTCCTGGATGTCATTTAGGTAGTCTTGATGATATTCACCTCCTGGATGTCATTTAGGTAGTTTTGATGATATTCACCTCCTAGATGTCATTTAGGTAGTCTTGATGATATTCAACTCCTGGATGTCATTTAGGTAGTCTTGATGATATTCAACTCCTGGATGCCATTTAGGTAGTTTTGAAGATATCAACATCCTGGATGTCGTTTAGGTTGTCTTGATGATATTCAACTCCTGGATGTCATTTAGGTAGTTTTGATGATATTCACCTCCTGGATGTCATTTAGGTAGTCTTGATGATATTCACCTCCTGGATGTCGTTTAGGTTGTCTTGATGATATTCAACTCCTGGATGTCGTTTAGGTAGTTTTGATGATATTCACCTCCTGGATGTCATTTAGGTAGTTTTGATGATATTCACCTCCTGGATGTCATTTAGGTTGTCTTGATGATATTCACCTCCTGGATGTCGTTTAGGTTGTCTTGATGATATTCAGCTCCTGGATGTCATTTAGGTAGTCTTGATGATATTCACCTCCTGGACGTCATTTAGGTAGTTTTGATGATATTCACCTCCTGGATGTCATTTACGTAGTCTTGATGATATTCAACTCCTGGATGTCAATTAGGTAGTCTTGATGATATTCAACTCCTGGATGTCATTTAGGGAGTCTTGATGATATTCACCTCCTGGATGTCATTTAGGTAGTCTTGATGATATTCACCTCCTGGATGTCGTTTAGGTAGTTTTGATGATATTCACCTCCTGGATGTCGTTTAGGTAGTTTTGATGATATTCACCTCCTGGATGTCATGTATGTAGTTTTGATGATATTCACCTCCTGGATGTCATTTAGGTTATCTTGGTGATATTCAACTCTTGGATGTCGTTTAGGTTGTCTTGATGATATTCAACTCCTGGATGTCATTTAGGTAGTCTTGATGATATTCACCTCCTGGATGTCATTTAGGTAGTTTTGATGATATTCACCTCCTAGATGTCATTTAGGTAGTCTTGATGATATTCAACTCCTGGATGTCATTTAGGTAGTCTTGATGATATTCAACTCCTGGATGCCATTTAGGTAGTTTTGAAGATATCAACATCCTGGATGTCGTTTAGGTTGTCTTGATGATATTCAACTCCTGGATGTCATTTAGGTAGTTTTGATGATATTCACCTCCTGGATGTCATTTAGGTAGTCTTGATGATATTCACCTCCTGGATGTCGTTTAGGTTGTCTTGATGATATTCAACTCCTGGATGTCGTTTAGGTTGTCTTGATGATATTCAACTCCTGGATGTCATTTAGGTAGTTTTGATGATATTCACCTCCTGGATGTCGTCTAGGTTGTCTTGATGATATTCACCTCCTGGATGTCGTTTAGGTAGTATTGGTGATATTAACCTCCTGGATGTCATTTAGGTAGTTTTGATGATATTCACCTCCTGGGTGTCGTTTAGGTTGTCTTGATGATATTCACCTCCTGGATGTCGTTTAGGTAGTCTTGGTGATATTAACCTCCTGGATGTCATTTAGGTAGTCTTGATGATATTCACCTCCTGGATGTCGTTTAGGTTCTCTTGATGATATTCAACTCCTGGATGTCGTTTAGGTAGTCTTGATGATATTCACCTCCTGGATGTCATTTAGGTAGTTTTGATGATATTCACCTCCTGGATGTCATTTAGGTAGTCTTGATGATATTCACCTCCTGGATGTCGTTTAGGTTGTCTTGATGATATTCAACTCCTGGATGTCGTTTAGGTTGTCTTGATGATATTCAACTCCTGGATGTCATTTAGGTAGTTTTGATGATATTCACCTCCTGGATGTCGTTTAGGTTGTCTTGATGATATTCACCTCCTGGATGTCGTTTAGGTAGTCTTGGTGATATTCACCTCCTGGATGTCATTTAGGTAGTCTTGATGATATTCACCTACTGGATGTCGTTTAGGTTGTCTTGATGATATTCACCTCCTGGATGTCGTTTAGGTTGTCTTGATGATATTCAACTCCTGGATGTCGTTTAGGTAGTTTTGATGATATTCACCTCCTGGATGTCATTTAGGTAGTTTTGATGATATTCACCTCCTGGATGTCATTTAGGTAGTCTTGATGATATTCACCTCCTGGATGTCGTTTAGGTTGTCTTGATGATATTCAACTCCTGGATGTCGTTTAGGTAGTCTTGATGATATTCACCTCCTGGATGTCATTTAGGTAGTTTTGATGATATTCACCTCCTGGATGTCATTTAGGTAGTCTTGATGATATTCACCTCCTGGATGTCGTTTAGGTTGTCTTGATGATATTCAACTCCTGGATGTCGTTTAGGTTGTCTTGATGATATTCAACTCCTGGATGTCATTTAGGTAGTCTTGATGATATTCACCTCCTGGGTGTCGTTTAGGTTGTCTTGATGATATTCACCTCCTGGATGTCGTTTAGGTAGTCTTGGTGATATTAACCTCCTGGATGTCATTTAGGTAGTCTTGATGATATTCAACTCCTGGATGTCGTTTAGGTTGTCTTGATGATATTCAACTCCTGGATGTCCTTTAGGTAGTTTTGATGATATTCACCTCCTGGATGTCGTTTAGGTTGTCTTGATGATATTCACCTCCTGGATGTCGTTTAGGTAGTCTTGGTGATATTAACCTCCTGGATGTCATTTAGGTAGTCTTGATGATATTCACCTCCTGGATGTCGTTTAGGTTGTCTTGATGATATTCACCTCCTGGATGTCGTTTAGGTTGTCTTGATGATATTCAACTCCTGGATGTCGTTTAGGTAGTTTTGATGATATTCACCTCCTGGATGTCATTTAGGTAGTTTTGATGATATTCACCTCCTGGATGTCATTTAGGTTGTCTTGATGATGTTCACCTCCTGGATGTCGTTTAGGTTGTCTTGATGATATTCAGCTCCTGGATGTCATTTAGGTAGTCTTGATGATATTCACCTCCTGGACGTCATTTAGGTAGTCTTGATGATATTCACCTCCTAGATGTCATTTACGTAGTCTTGATGATATTCAACTCCTGGATGTCAATTAGGTAGTCTTGATGATATTCAACTCCTGGATGTCATTTAGGGAGTCTTGATGATATTCACCTCCTGGATGTCATTTAGGTAGTCTTGATGATATTCACCTCCTGGATGTCGTTTAGGTAGTTTTGATGATATTCACCTCCTGGATGTCGTTTAGGTAGTTTTGATGATATTCACCTCCTGGATGTCGTTTAGGTAGTCTTGGTGATATTCACCTCCTGGATGTCATTTAGGTAGTTTTGATGATATTCACCTCCTGGATGTCATGTATGTAGTTTTGATGATATTCACCTCCTGGATGTCATTTAGGTTATCTTGGTGATATTCAACTCCTGGATGTCGTTTAGGTTGTCTTGATGATATTCAACTCCTGGATGTCATTTAGGTAGTCTTGATGATATTCACCTCCTGGATGTCATTTAGGTAGTTTTGATGATATTCACCTCCTGGATGTCATTTAGGTAGTTTTGATGATATTCACCTCCTAGATGTCATTTAGGTAGTCTTGATGATATTCAACTCCTGGATGTCATTTAGGTAGTTTTGATGATATTCACCTCCTAGATGTCATTTAGGTAGTCTTGATGATATTCACCTCCTGGATGTCATTTAGGTAGTTTTGATGATATTCACCTCCTAGATGTCATTTAGGTTGTCTTGATGATATTCACCTCCTGGATGTCATTTAGGTAGTTTTGATGATATTCACCTCCTGGATGTCATTTAGGTAGTTTTGATGATATTCACCTCCTAGATGTCATTTAGGTAGTCTTGATGATATTCACCTCCTGGATGTCATTTAGGTAGTCTTGATGATATTCACCTCCTGGATGTCATTTAGGTAGTCTTGATGATATTCACCTCCTGGATGTCATTTAGGTAGTTTTGATGATATTCAACTCCTGGATGTCATTTAGGTAGTCTTGATGATATTCACCTCCTGGATGTCATTTAGGTAGTTTTGATGATATTCAACTCCTGGATGTCATTTAGGTAGTCTTGATGATATTCACCTCCTAGATGTCATTTAGGTAGTTTTGATGATATTCACCTCCTGGATGTCATTTAGGTAGTTTTGATGATATTCACCTCCTAGATGTCATTTAGGTAGTCTTGATGATATTCACCTCCTGGATGTCATTTAGGTAGTCTTGATGATATTCACCTCCTGGATGTCATTTAGGTAGTTTTGATGATATTCAACTCCTGGATGTCATTTAGGTAGTCTTGATGATATTCACCTCCTAGATGTCATTTAGGTAGTCTTGATGATATTCAACTCCTGGATGTCGTTTAGGTTGTCTTGATGATATTCACCTACTGGATGTCATTTAGGTAGTCTTGATGATATTCACCTCCTAGATGTCATTTAGGTAGTCTTGATGATATTCACCTCCTGGATGTCATTTAGGGAGTCTTGATGATATTCACCTCCTGGATGTCATTTAGGTAGTCTTGATGATATTCACCTCCTAGATGTCATTTAGGTAGTCTTGATGATATTCACCTCCTGGATGTCATTTAGGTAGTTTTGATGATATTCAACTCCTGGATGTCATTTACGTAGTCTTGATGATATTCACCTCCTAGATGTCATTTAGGTAGTCTTGATGATATTCACCTCCTGGATGTCATTTAGGTAGTTTTGATGATATTCACCTCCTAGATGTCATTTAGGTAGTCTTGATGATATTCAACATCCTGGATGTCGTTTAGGTTGTCTTGATGATATTCACCTCCTGGATGTCGTTTAGGTAGTTTTGAAGATATCAACATCCTGGATGTCGTTTAGGTTGTCTTGATGATATTCAACTCCTGGATGTCATTTAGGTAGTTTTGATGATATTCACCTCCTGGATGTCATTTAGGTAGTCTTGATGATATTCACCTCCTGGATGTCGTTTAGGTTGTCTTGATGATATTCAACTCCTGGATGTCGTTTAGGTTGTCTTGATGATATTCAACTCCTGGATGTCATTTAGGTAGTTTTGATGATATTCACCTCCTGGATGTCGTTTAGGTTGTCTTGATGATATTCACCTCCTGGATGTCGTTTAGGTAGTCTTGGTGATGTTAACCTCCTTGATGTCATTTAGGTAGTCTTGATGATATTCACCTCCTGGATGTCGTTTAGGTTGTCTTGATGATATTCACCTCCTGGATGTCGTTTAGGTTGTCTTGATGATATTCAACTCCTGGATGTCATTTAGGTAGTTTTGATGATATTCACCTCCTGGATGTCATTTAGGTAGTTTTGATGATATTCACCTCCTGGATGTCATTTAGGTAGTCTTGATGATATTCACCTCCTGGATGTCGTTTAGGTTGTCTTGATGATATTCAACTCCTGGATGTCATTTAGGTAGTTTTGATGATATTCACTTCCTGGATGTCGTTTAGGTTGTCTTGATGATATTCACCTCCTGGATGTCGTTTAGGTAGTCTTGGTGATATTAACCTCCTGGATGTCATTTAGGTAGTCTTGATGATATTCACCTCCTGGATGTCGTTTAGGTAGTCTTGATGATATTCACCTCCTGGATGTCGTTTAGGTTGTCTTGATGATATTCAACTCCTGGATGTCGTTTAGGTAGTTTTGATGATATTCACCTCCTGGATGTCATTTAGGTAGTTTTGATGATATTCACCTCCTGGATGTCATTTAGGTTGTCTTGATGATATTCACCTCCTGGATGTCGTTTAGGTTGTCTTGATGATATTCAGCTCCTGGATGTCATTTAGGTAGTCTTGATGATATTCACCTCCTGGACGTCATTTAGGTAGTTTTGATGATATTCACCTCCTAGATGTCATTTACGTAGTCTTGATGATATTCAACTCCTGGATGTCAATTAGGTAGTCTTGATGATATTCAACTCCTGGATGTCATTTAGGGAGTCTTGATGATATTCTCCTCCTGGATGTCATTTAGGTAGTCTTGATGATATTCACCTCCTGGATGACGTTTAGGTAGTTTTGATGATATTCACCTCCTGGATGTCGTTTAGGTAGTTTTGATGATATTCACCTCCTGGATGTCGTTTAGGTAGTCTTGGTGATATTCACCTCCTGGATGTCATTTAGGTAATTTTGATGATATTCACCTCCTGGATGTCATGTATGTAGTTTTGATGATATTCACCTCCTGGATGTCATTTAGGTTATCTTGGTGATATTCAACTCCTGGATGTCGTTTAGGTTGTCTTGATGATATTCAACTCCTGGATGTCATTTAGGTAGTCTTGATGATATTCACCTCCTGGATGTCATTTAGGTAGTTTTGATGATATTCACCTCCTAGATGTCATTTAGGTAGTCTTGATGATATTCAACTCCTGGATGTCATTTAGGTAGTCTTGATGATATTCAACTCCTGGATGCCATTTAGGTAGTTTTGAAGATATCAACATCCTGGATGTCGTTTAGGTAGTCTTGATGATATTCAACTCCTGGATGTCATTTAGGTAGTTTTGATGATATTCACCTCCTGGATGTCATTTAGGTAGTCTTGATGATATTCACCTCCTGGATGTCGTTTAGGTTGTCTTGATGATATTCAACTCCTGGATGTCGTTTAGGTTGTCTTGATGATATTCAACTCCTGGATGTCATATAGGTAGTTTTGATGATATTCACCTCCTGGATGTCGTTTAGGTTGTCTTGATGATATTCACCTCCTGGATGTCGTTTAGGTAGTCTTGGTGATATTCACCTCCTGGATGTCATTTAGGTAGTCTTGATGATATTCACCTCCTGGATGTCGTTTAGGTTGTCTTGATGATATTCACCTCCTGGATGTCGTTTAGGTTGTCTTGATGATATTCAACTCCTGGATGTCATTTAGGTAGTTTTGATGATATTCACCTCCTGGATGTCATTTAGGTAGTTTTGATGATATTCACCTCCTGGATGTCATTTAGGTAGTCTTGGTGATATTCACCTCCTGGATGTCGTTTAGGTTGTCTTGATGATATTCAACTCCTGGATGTCATTTAGGTAGTCTTGATGATATTCACCTCCTGGACGTCATTTAGGTAGTTTTGATGATATTCACCTCCTAGATGTCATTTAGGTAGTCTTGATGATATTCAACTCCTGGATGTCAATTAGGTAGTCTTGATGATATTCAACTCCTGGATGTCATTTAGGTAGTTTTGATGATATTAACTTCCTGGATGTCGTTTAGGTAGTCTTGATGATATTGACCTCCTGGATGTCATTTAGGTAATTTTGATGATATTCACCTCCTGGATGTCATGTATGTAGTTTTGATGATATTCACCTCCTGGATGTCGTTTAGGTTGTCTTGGTGATATTCAACTCCTGGATGTCGTTTAGGTTGTCTTGATGATATTCAACTGCTGGATGTCGTTTAGGTTGTCTTGATGATATTCAACTCCTGGATGTCGTTTAGGTTGTCTTGATGATATTCACCTCCTGGATGTCGTTTAGGTTGTCTTGATGATATTCAACTCCTGGATGTCGTTTAGGTTGTCTTGATGATATTCAACTCCTGGATGTCGTTTAGGTTGTCTTGATGATATTCACCTCCTGGATGTCATTTAGGTAGTTTTGATGATATTCACCTCCTGGATGTCGTTTAGGTTGTCTTGATGATATTCACCTCCTGGATGTCATTTAGGTAGTTTTGATGATATTCACCTCCTGGGTGTCGTTTAGGTTGTCTTGATGATATTCACCTCCTGGATGTCGTTTAGGTAGTCTTGGTGATATTCACCTCCTGGATGTCATTTAGGTAGTCTTGATGATATTCACCTCCTGGATGTCGTTTAGGTTGTCTTGATGATATTCAACTCCTGGATGTCGTTTAGGTAGTCTTGATGAGATTCACCTCCTGGATGTCATTTAGGTAGTTTTGATGATATTCACCTCCTGGATGTCATTTAGGTAGTCTTGATGATATTCACCTCCTGGATGTCGTTTAGGTTGTCTTGATGACATTCAACTCCTGGATGTCGTTTAGGTTGTCTTGATGATATTCAACTCCTGGATGTCATATAGGTAGTTTTGATGATATTAACCTCCTGGATGTCATTTAGGTTGTCTTGATGATATTCACCTCCTGGATGTCGTTTAGGTTGTCTTGATGATATTAACCTCCTGGATGTCATTTAGGTAGTCTTGATGATATTCACCTCCTGGATGTCGTTTAGGTTGTCTTGATGATATTCAACTCCTGGATGTCGTTTAGGTAGTTTTGATGATATTCACCTCCTGGATGTCATTTAGGTAGTTTTGATGATATTCACCTCCTGGATGTCATTTAGGTTGTCTTGATGATGTTCACCTCCTGGATGTCGTTTAGGTTGTCTTGATGATATTCAGCTCCTGGATGTCATTTAGGTAGTCTTGATGATATTCACCTCCTGGACGTCATTTAGGTAGTTTTGATGATATTCACCTCCTAGATGTCATTTACGTAGTCTTGATGATATTCAACTCCTGGATGTCAATTAGGTAGTCTTGATGATATTCAACTCCTGGATGTCATTTAGGGAGTCTTGATGATATTCACCTCCTGGATGTCATTTAGGTAGTCTTGATGATATTCACCTCCTGGATGTCGTTTAGGTAGTTTTGATGATATTCACCTCCTGGATGTCGTTTAGGTAGTTTTGATGATATTCACCTCCTGGATGTCGTTTAGGTAGTCTTGGTGATATTCACCTCCTGGATGTCATTTAGGTAATTTTGATGATATTCACCTCCTGGATGTCATGTATGTAGTTTTGATGATATTCACCTCCTGGATGTCATTTAGGTTATCTTGGTGATATTCAACTCCTGGATGTCGTTTAGGTTGTCTTGATGATATTCAACTCCTGGATGTCATTTAGGTAGTCTTGATGATATTCACCTCCTGGATGTCATTTAGGTAGTTTTGATGATATTCACCTCCTAGATGTCATTTAGGTAGTCTTGATGATATTCAACTCCTGGATGTCATTTAGGTAGTCTTGATGATATTCAACTCCTGGATGCCATTTAGGTAGTTTTGAAGATATCAACATCCTGGATGTCGTTTAGGTTGTCTTGATGATATTCAACTCCTGGATGTCATTTAGGTAGTTTTGATGATATTCACCTCCTGGATGTCATTTAGGTAGTCTTGATGATATTCACCTCCTGGATGTCGTTTAGGTTGTCTTGATGATATTCAACTCCTGGATGTCGTTTAGGTTGTCTTGATGATATTCAACTCCTGGATGTCATTTAGGTAGTTTTGATGATATTCACCTCCTGGATGTCGTTTAGGTTGTCTTGATGATATTCACCTCCTGGATGTCGTTTAGGTAGTCTTGGTGATGTTAACCTCCTTGATGTCATTTAGGTAGTCTTGATGATATTCACCTCCTGGATGTCGTTTAGGTTGTCTTGATGATATTCACCTCCTGGATGTCGTTTAGGTTGTCTTGATGATATTCAACTCCTGGATGTCATTTAGGTAGTTTTGATGATATTCACCTCCTGGATGTCATTTAGGTAGTTTTGATGATATTCACCTCCTGGATGTCATTTAGGTAGTCTTGATGATATTCACCTCCTGGATGTCGTTTAGGTTGTCTTGATGATATTCAACTCCTGGATGTCATTTAGGTAGTTTTGATGATATTCACTTCCTGGATGTCGTTTAGGTTGTCTTGATGATATTCACCTCCTGGATGTCGTTTAGGTAGTCTTGGTGATATTAACCTCCTGGATGTCATTTAGGTAGTCTTGATGATATTCACCTCCTGGATGTCGTTTAGGTAGTCTTGATGATATTCACCTCCTGGATGTCGTTTAGGTTGTCTTGATGATATTCAACTCCTGGATGTCGTTTAGGTAGTTTTGATGATATTCACCTCCTGGATGTCATTTAGGTAGTTTTGATGATATTCACCTCCTGGATGTCATTTAGGTTGTCTTGATGATATTCACCTCCTGGATGTCGTTTAGGTTGTCTTGATGATATTCAGCTCCTGGATGTCATTTAGGTAGTCTTGATGATATTCACCTCCTGGATGTCATTTAGGTAGTTTTGATGATATTCACCTCCTAGATGTCATTTACGTAGTCTTGATGATATTCAACTCCTGGATGTCAATTAGGTAGTCTTGATGATATTCAACTCCTGGATGTCATTTAGGGAGTCTTGATGATATTCTCCTCCTGGATGTCATTTAGGTAGTCTTGATGATATTCACCTCCTGGATGACGCTTAGGTAGTTTTGATGATATTCACCTCCTGGATGTCGTTTAGGTAGTTTTGATGATATTCACCTCCTGGATGTCGTTTAGGTAGTCTTGGTGATATTCACCTCCTGGATGTCATTTAGGTAATTTTGATGATATTCACCTCCTGGATGTCATGTATGTAGTTTTGATGATATTCACCTCCTGGATGTCATTTAGGTTATCTTGGTGATATTCAACTCCTGGATGTCGTTTAGGTTGTCTTGATGATATTCAACTCCTGGATGTCATTTAGGTAGTCTTGATGATATTCACCTCCTGGATGTCATTTAGGTAGTTTTGATGATATTCACCTCCTAGATGTCATTTAGGTAGTCTTGATGATATTCAACTCCTGGATGTCATTTAGGTAGTCTTGATGATATTCAACTCCTGGATGCCATTTAGGTAGTTTTGAAGATATCAACATCCTGGATGTCGTTTAGGTTGTCTTGATGATATTCAACTCCTGGATGTCATTTAGGTAGATTTGATGATATTCACCTCCTGGATGTCATTTAGGTAGTCTTGATGATATTCACCTCCTGGATGTCGTTTAGGTTGTCTTGATGATATTCAACTCCTGGATGTCGTTTAGGTTGTCTTGATGATATTCAACTCCTGGATGTCATTTAGGTAGTTTTGATGATATTCACCTCCTGGATGTCGTTTAGGTTGTCTTGATGATATTCACCTCCTGGATGTCGTTTAGGTAGTCTTGGTGATGTTAACCTCCTTGATGTCATTTAGGTAGTCTTGATGATATTCACCTCCTGGATGTCGTTTAGGTTGTCTTGATGATATTCACCTCCTGGATGTCGTTTAGGTTGTCTTGATGATATTCAACTCCTGGATGTCATTTAGGTAGTTTTGATGATATTCACCTCCTGGATGTCATTTAGGTAGTTTTGATGATATTCACCTCCTGGATGTCATTTAGGTAGTCTTGATGATATTCACCTCCTGGATGTCGTTTAGGTTGTCTTGATGATATTCAACTCCTGGATGTCATTTAGGTAGTTTTGATGATATTCACTTCCTGGATGTCGTTTAGGTTGTCTTGATGATATTCACCTCCTGGATGTCGTTTAGGTAGTCTTGGTGATATTAACCTCCTGGATGTCATTTAGGTAGTCTTGATGATATTCACCTCCTGGATGTCGTTTAGGTAGTCTTGATGATATTCACCTCCTGGATGTCGTTTAGGTTGTCTTGATGATATTCAACTCCTGGATGTCGTTTAGGTAGTTTTGATGATATTCACCTCCTGGATGTCATTTAGGTAGTTTTGATGATATTCACCTCCTGGATGTCATTTAGGTTGTCTTGATGATATTCACCTCCTGGATGTCGTTTAGGTTGTCTTGATGATATTCAGCTCCTGGATGTCATTTAGGTAGTCTTGATGATATTCACCTCCTGGATGTCATTTAGGTAGTTTTGATGATATTCACCTCCTAGATGTCATTTACGTAGTCTTGATGATATTCAACTCCTGGATGTCAATTAGGTAGTCTTGATGATATTCAACTCCTGGATGTCATTTAGGGAGTCTTGATGATATTCTCCTCCTGGATGTCATTTAGGTAGTCTTGATGATATTCACCTCCTGGATGACGCTTAGGTAGTTTTGATGATATTCACCTCCTGGATGTCGTTTAGGTAGTTTTGATGATGTTCACCTCCTGGATGTCGTTTAGGTAGTCTTGGTGATATTCACCTCCTGGATGTCATTTAGGTAATTTTGATGATATTCACCTCCTGGATGTCATGTATGTAGTTTTGATGATATTCAGCTCCTGGATGTCATTTAGGTTATCTTGGTGATATTCAACTCCTGGATGTCGTTTAGGTTGTCTTGATGATATTCAACTCCTGGATGTCATTTAGGTAATCTTGATGATATTCACCTCCTGGATGTCATTTAGGTAGTTTTGATGATATTCACCTCCTAGATGTCATTTAGGTAGTCTTGATGATATTCAACTCCTGGATGTCATTTAGGTAGTCTTGATGATATTCAACTCCTGGATGCCATTTAGGTAGTTTTGAAGATATCACCATCCTGGATGTCGTTTAGGTTGTCTTGATGATATTCAACTCCTGGATGTCATTTAGGTAGTTTTGATGATATTCACCTCCTGGATGTCATTTAGGTAGTCTTGATGATATTCACCTCCTGGATGTCGTTTAGGTTGTCTTGATGATATTCAACTCCTGGATGTCGTTTAGGTTGTCTTGATGATATTCAACTCCTGGATGTCATTTAGGTAGTTTTGATGATATTCACCTCCTGGATGTCGTTTAGGTTGTCTTGATGATATTCACCTCCTGGATGTCGTTTAGGTAGTCTTGGTGATATTCACCTCCTGGATGTCATTTAGGTAGTCTTGATGATATTCACCTCCTGGATGTCGTTTAGGTTGTCTTGATGATATTCAACTCCTGGATGTCATTTAGGTAGTTTTGATGATATTCACCTCCTGGATGTCATTTAGGTAGTTTTGATGATATTCACCTCCTGGATGTCATTTAGGTAGTCTTGGTGATATTCACCTCCTGGATGTCGTTTAGGTTGTCTTGATGATATTCAACTCCTGGATGTCATTTAGGTAGTCTTGATGATATTCACCTCCTGGACGTCATTTAGGTAGTTTTGATGATATTCACCTCCTAGATGTCATTTAGGTAGTCTTGATGATATTCAACTCCTGGATGTCAATTAGGTAGTCTTGATGATATTCAACTCCTGGATGTCATTTAGGTAGTTTTGATGATATTAACTTCCTGGATGTCGTTTAGGTAGTCTTGATGATATTGACCTCCTGGATGTCATTTAGGTAATTTTGATGATATTCACCTCCTGGATGTCATGTATGTAGTTTTGATGATATTCACCTCCTGGATGTCGTTTAGGTTGTCTTGGTGATATTCAACTCCTGGATGTCGTTTAGGTTGTCTTGATGATATTCAACTGCTGGATGTCGTTTAGGTTGTCTTGATGATATTCAACTCCTGGATGTCGTTTAGGTTGTCTTGATGATATTCACCTCCTGGATGTCGTTTTGGTTGTCTTGATGATATTCAACTCCTGGATGTCGTTTAGGTTGTCTTGATGATATTCAACTCCTGGATGTCGTTTAGGTTGTCTTGATGATATTCACCTCCTGGATGTCATTTAGGTAGTTTTGATGATATTCACCTCCTGGATGTCGTTTAGGTTGTCTTGATGATATTCACCTCCTGGATGTCATTTAGGTAGTTTTGATGATATTCACCTCCTGGGTGTCGTTTAGGTTGTCTTGATGATATTCACCTCCTGGATGTCGTTTAGGTAGTCTTGGTGATATTCACCTCCTGGATGTCATTTAGGTAGTCTTGATGATATTCACCTCCTGGATGTCGTTTAGGTTGTCTTGATGATATTCAACTCCTGGATGTCGTTTAGGTAGTCTTGATGATATTCACCTCCTGGATGTCATTTAGGTAGTTTTGATGATATTCACCTCCTGGATGTCATTTAGGTAGTCTTGATGATATTCACCTCCTGGATGTCGTTTAGGTTGTCTTGATGATATTCAACTCCTGGATGTCGTTTAGGTTGTCTTGATGATATTCAACTCCTGGATGTCATATAGGTAGTTTTGATGATATTCACCTCCTGGATGTCATTTAGGTTGTCTTGATGATATTCACCTCCTGGATGTCGTTTAGGTTGTCTTGATGATATTCAGCTCCTGGATGTCATTTAGGTAGTCTTGATGATATTCACCTCCTGGACGTCATTTAGGTAGTTTTGATGATATTCACCTCCTAGATGTCATTTACGTAGTCTTGATGATATTCACCTCCCGGATGTCATTTAGGTAGTTTTGATG
The DNA here is from genome assembly GCF_037392515.1 of Haliotis asinina. NCBI lineage: Eukaryota > Metazoa > Mollusca > Gastropoda > Lepetellida > Haliotidae > Haliotis > Haliotis asinina. The sequence goes on from NC_090292.1 coordinate 55,048,367, forward strand.
ATATTCAACTCCTGGATGTCAATTAGGTAGTCTTGATGATATTCAACTCCTGGATGTCATTTAGGGAGTCTTGATGATATTCACCTCCTGGATGTCATTTAGGTAGTCTTGATGATATTCACCTCCTGGATGTCGTTTAGGTAGTTTTGATGATATTCACCTCCTAGATGTCGTTTAGGTAGTTTTGATGATATTCACCTCCTGGATGTCGTTTAGGTAGTCTTGGTGATATTCACCTCCTGGATGTCATTTAGGTAATTTTGATGATATTCACCTCCTGGATTTCATGTATGTAGTTTTGATGATATTCACCTCCTGGATGTCATTTAGGTTGTTTTGGTGATATTCAACTCCTGGATGTCGTTTAGGTTGTCTTGATGATATTCAGCTGCTGGATGTCGTTTAGGTAGTTTTGATGATATTCACCTCCTGGATGTCGTTTAGGTAGTTTTGATGATATTCACCTCCTGGATGTCGTTTAGGTAGTCTTGGTGATATTCACCTCCTGGGTGTCATATAGGTAATTTGGAGGATATTCACCTCCTGGAGGTCATGTATGTAGTTTTGATGATATTCACCTCCTGGATGTCGTTTAGGTTGTCTTGGTGATATTCAACTCCTGGATGTCGTTTAGGTTGTCTTGATGATATTCAACTGCTGGATGTCGTTTAGGTTGTCTTGATGATATTCAACTCCTGGATTTCATTTAGGTAGTCTTGATGATATTCACCTCCTGGATGTCGTTTAGGTAGTCTTGATGATATTCAACTCCTGGATGCCATTTAGGTAGTTTTGAAGATATCAACATCCTGGATGTCGTTTAGGTTGTCTTGATGATATTCAACTCCTGGATGTCATTTAGGTAGTTTTGATGATATTCACCTCCTGGATGTCATTTAGGTAGTCTTGATGATATTCACCTCCTGGATGTCGTTTAGGTTGTCTTGATGATATTCAACTCCTGGATGTCGTTTAGGTTGTCTTGATGATATTCAACTCCTGGATGTCATTTAGGTAGTTTTGATGATATTCACCTCCTGGATGTCGTTTAGGTTGTCTTGATGATATTCACCTCCTGGATGTCGTTTAGGTAGTCTTGGTGATGTTAACCTCCTTGATGTCATTTAGGTAGTCTTGATGATATTCACCTCCTGGATGTCGTTTAGGTTGTCTTGATGATATTCACCTCCTGGATGTCGTTTAGGTTGTCTTGATGATATTCAACTCCTGGATGTCATTTAGGTAGTTTTGATGATATTCACCTCCTGGATGTCATTTAGGTAGTTTTGATGATATTCACCTCCTGGATGTCATTTAGGTAGTCTTGATGATATTCACCTCCTGGATGTCGTTTAGGTTGTCTTGATGATATTCAACTCCTGGATGTCATTTAGGTAGTTTTGATGATATTCACTTCCTGGATGTCGTTTAGGTTGTCTTGATGATATTCACCTCCTGGATGTCGTTTAGGTAGTCTTGGTGATATTAACCTCCTGGATGTCATTTAGGTAGTCTTGATGATATTCACCTCCTGGATGTCGTTTAGGTAGTCTTGATGATGTTCACCTCCTGGATGTCGTTTAGGTTGTCTTGATGATATTCAACTCCTGGATGTCGTTTAGGTAGTTTTGATGATATTCACCTCCTGGATGTCATTTAGGTAGTTTTGATGATATTCACCTCCTGGATGTCATTTAGGTTGTCTTGATGATATTCACCTCCTGGATGTCGTTTAGGTTGTCTTGATGATATTCAGCTCCTGGATGTCATTTAGGTAGTCTTGATGATATTCACCTCCTGGATGTCATTTAGGTAGTTTTGATGATATTCACCTCCTAGATGTCATTTACGTAGTCTTGATGATATTCAACTCCTGGATGTCAATTAGGTAGTCTTGATGATATTCAACTCCTGGATGTCATTTAGGGAGTCTTGATGATATTCTCCTCCTGGATGTCATTTAGGTAGTCTTGATGATATTCACCTCCTGGATGACGCTTAGGTAGTTTTGATGATATTCACCTCCTGGATGTCGTTTAGGTAGTTTTGATGATATTCACCTCCTGGATGTCGTTTAGGTAGTCTTGGTGATATTCACCTCCTGGATGTCATTTAGGTAATTTTGATGATATTCACCTCCTGGATGTCATGTATGTAGTTTTGATGATATTCACCTCCTGGATGTCATTTAGGTTATCTTGGTGATATTCAACTCCTGGATGTCGTTTAGGTTGTCTTGATGATATTCAACTCCTGGATGTCATTTAGGTAGTCTTGATGATATTCACCTCCTGGATGTCATTTAGGTAGTTTTGATGATATTCACCTCCTAGATGTCATTTAGGTAGTCTTGATGATATTCAACTCCTGGATGTCATTTAGGTAGTCTTGATGATATTCAACTCCTGGATGCCATTTAGGTAGTTTTGAAGATATCACCATCCTGGATGTCGTTTAGGTTGTCTTGATGATATTCAACTCCTGGATGTCATTTAGGTAGTTTTGATGATATTCACCTCCTGGATGTCATTTAGGTAGTCTTGATGATATTCACCTCCTGGATGTCGTTTAGGTTGTCTTGATGATATTCAACTCCTGGATGTCGTTTAGGTTGTCTTGATGATATTCAACTCCTGGATGTCATTTAGGTAGTTTTGATGATATTCACCTCCTGGATGTCGTTTAGGTTGTCTTGATGATATTCACCTCCTGGATGTCGTTTAGGTAGTCTTGGTGATATTCACCTCCTGGATGTCATTTAGGTAGTCTTGATGATATTCACCTCCTGGATGTCGTTTAGGTTGTCTTGATGATATTCAACTCCTGGATGTCATTTAGGTAGTTTTGATGATATTCACCTCCTGGATGTCATTTAGGTAGTTTTGATGATATTCACCTCCTGGATGTCATTTAGGTAGTCTTGGTGATATTCACCTCCTGGATGTCGTTTAGGTTGTCTTGATGATATTCAACTCCTGGATGTCATTTAGGTAGTCTTGATGATATTCACCTCCTGGACGTCATTTAGGTAGTTTTGATGATATTCACCTCCTAGATGTCATTTAGGTAGTCTTGATGATATTCAACTCCTGGATGTCATTTAGGTAGTTTTGATGATATTAACTTCCTGGATGTCGTTTAGGTAGTCTTGATGATATTGACCTCCTGGATGTCATTTAGGTAATTTTGATGATATTCACCTCCTGGATGTCATGTATGTAGTTTTGATGATATTCACCTCCTGGATGTCGTTTAGGTTGTCTTGGTGATATTCAACTCCTGGATGTCGTTTAGGTTGTCTTGATGATATTCAACTGCTGGATGTCGTTTAGGTTGTCTTGATGATATTCAACTCCTGGATGTCGTTTAGGTTGTCTTGATGATATTCACCTCCTGGATGTCGTTTTGGTTGTCTTGATGATATTCAACTCCTGGATGTCGTTTAGGTTGTCTTGATGATATTCAACTCCTGGATGTCGTTTAGGTTGTCTTGATGATATTCACCTCCTGGATGTCATTTAGGTAGTTTTGATGATATTCACCTCCTGGATGTCGTTTAGGTTGTCTTGATGATATTCACCTCCTGGATGTCATTTAGGTAGTTTTGATGATATTCACCTCCTGGGTGTCGTTTAGGTTGTCTTGATGATATTCACCTCCTGGATGTCGTTTAGGTAGTCTTGGTGATATTCACCTCCTGGATGTCATTTAGGTAGTCTTGATGATATTCACCTCCTGGATGTCGTTTAGGTTGTCTTGATGATATTCAACTCCTGGATGTCGTTTAGGTAGTCTTGATGATATTCACCTCCTGGATGTCATTTAGGTAGTTTTGATGATATTCACCTCCTGGATGTCATTTAGGTAGTCTTGATGATATTCACCTCCTGGATGTCGTTTAGGTTGTCTTGATGATATTCAACTCCTGGATGTCGTTTAGGTTGTCTTGATGATATTCACCTCCTGGATGTCATATAGGTAGTTTTGATGATATTCACCTCCTGGATGTCATTTAGGTTGTCTTGATGATATTCACCTCCTGGATGTCGTTTAGGTTGTCTTGATGATATTCAGCTCCTGGATGTCATTTAGGTAGTCTTGATGATATTCACCTCCTGGACGTCATTTAGGTAGTTTTGATGATATTCACCTCCTAGATGTCATTTACGTAGTCTTGATGATATTCACCTCCCGGATGTCATTTAGGTAGTTTTGATGATATTCAACTCCTGGATGTCAATTAGGTAGTCTTGATGATATTCAACTCCTGGATGTCATTTAGGGAGTCTTGATGATATTCACCTCCTGGATGTCATTTAGGTAGTCTTGATGATATTCACCTCCTGGATGTCGTTTAGGTAGTTTTGATGATATTCACCTCCTAGATGTCGTTTAGGTAGTTTTGATGATATTCACCTCCTGGATGTCGTTTAGGTAGTCTTGGTGATATTCACCTCCTGGATGTCATTTAGGTAATTTTGATGATATTCACCTCCTGGATTTCATGTATGTAGTTTTGATGATATTCACCTCCTGGATGTCATTTAGGTTGTTTTGGTGATATTCAACTCCTGGATGTCGTTTAGGTTGTCTTGATGATATTCAACTGCTGGATGTCGTTTAGGTAGTTTTGATGATATTCACCTCCTGGATGTCGTTTAGGTAGTTTTGATGATATTCACCTCCTGGATGTCGTTTAGGTAGTCTTGGTGATATTCACCTCCTGGGTGTCATATAGGTAATTTGGAGGATATTCACCTCCTGGAGGTCATGTATGTAGTTTTGATGATATTCACCTCCTGGATGTCGTTTAGGTTGTCTTGGTGATATTCAACTCCTGGATGTCGTTTAGGTTGTCTTGATGATATTCAACTGCTGGATGTCGTTTAGGTTGTCTTGATGATATTCAACTCCTGGATTTCATTTAGGTAGTCTTGATGATATTCACCTCCTGGATGTCGTTTAGGTAGTCTTGATGATATTAACCTCCTGGATGTCATTTAGGTAGTCTTGATGATATTCACCTCCTGGATGTCATTTAGGTAGTCTTGATGATATTCACCTCCTGGATGTCATATAGGTAGTCTTGATGATATTCACCTCCTGGATGTCGTTTAGGTAGTCTTGATGATATTAACCTCCTGGATGTCGTTTAGGTTGTCTTGATGATATTCAACTCCTGGATGTCATTTAGGTAGTTTTGATGATATTCAACTCCCGGATGTCGTTTAGGTAGTCTTGATGATATTCACCTCCTGGATGTCATTTAGGTAGTCTTGATGATAGTCACCTCCTCGATGTCGTTTAGGTAGTCTTGATGATATTCAACTCCTGGATGTCGTTTAGGTTGTCTTGATGATATTCACCTCCTGGATGTCATGTATGTAGTTTTGATGATATTCACCTCCTGGATGTCGTTTAGGTTGTCTTGGTGATATTCACCTCCTGGATGTCGTTTAGGTTGTCTTGATGATATTCAACTCCTGGATGTCGTTTAGGTTGTCTTGATGATATTCAACTCCTGGATGTCATATAGGTAGTTTTGATGATATTCACCTCCTGGATGTCATTTAGGTTGTCTTGATGATATTCACCTCCTGGATGTCGTTTAGGTTGTCTTGATGATATTCAGCTCCTGGATGTCATTTAGGTAGTCTTGATGATATTCACCTCCTGGACGTCATTTAGGTAGTTTTCATGATATTCACCTCCTAGATGTCATTTACGTAGTCTTGATGATATTCAACTCCTGGATGTCAATTAGGTATTCTTGATGATATTCAACTCCTGGATGTCATTTAGGGAGTCTTGATGATATTCACCTCCTGGATGTCTTTTAGGTAGTCTTGATGATATTCACCTCCTGCATGTCGTTTAGGTAGTTTTGATGATATTAACTTACTGGATGTCGTTTAGGTAGTCTTGATGATATTGACCTCCTGGATGTCATTTAGGTAATTTTGATGATATTCACCTCCTGGATGTCATGTATGTAGTTTTGATGATATTCACCTCCTGGATGTCGTTTAGGTTGTCTTGGTGATATTCAACTCCTGGATGTCGTTTAGGTTGTCTTGATGATATTCAACTGCTGGATGTCGTTTAGGTTGTCTTGATGATATTCAACTCCTGGATGTCGTTTAGGTTGTCTTGATGATATTCAACTCCTGGATGTCGTTTAGGTTGTCTTGATGATATTCAACTCCTGGATGTCGTTTAGGTTGTCTTGATGATATTCACCTCCTGGATGTCATTTAGGTAGTTTTGATGATATTCACCTCCTGGATGTCATGTATGTAGTTTTGATGATATTCACCTCCTGGATGTCATTTAGGTTATCTTGGTGATATTCAACTCCTGGATGTCGTTTAGGTTGTCTTGATGATATTCAACTCCTGGATGTCATTTAGGTAGTCTTGATGATATTCACCTCCTGGATGTCATTTAGGTAGTTTTGATGATATTCACCTCCTGGATGTCATTTAGGTAGTCTTGATGATATTCAACTCCTGGATGTCATTTAGGTAGTCTTGATGATATTCAACTCCTGGATGCCATTTAGGTAGTTTTGAAGATATCACCATCCTGGATGTCGTTTAGGTTGTCTTGATGATATTCAACTCCTGGATGTCATTTAGGTAGTTTTGATGATATTCACCTCCTGGATGTCATTTAGGTAGTCTTGATGATATTCACCTCCTGGATGTCGTTTAGGTTGTCTTGATGATATTCAACTCCTGGATGTCGTTTAGGTTGTCTTGATGATATTCAACTCCTGGATGTCATTTAGGTAGTTTTGATGATATTCACCTCCTGGATGTCGTTTAGGTTGTCTTGATGATATTCACCTCCTGGATGTCGTTTAGGTAGTCTTGGTGATATTCACCTCCTGGATGTCATTTAGGTAGTCTTGATGATATTCACCTCCTGGATGTCGTTTAGGTTGTCTTGATGATATTCAACTCCTGGATGTCATTTAGGTAGTTTTGATGATATTCACCTCCTGGATGTCATTTAGGTAGTTTTGATGATATTCACCTCCTGGATGTCATTTAGGTAGTCTTGGTGATATTCACCTCCTGGATGTCGTTTAGGTTGTCTTGATGATATTCAACTCCTGGATGTCATTTAGGTAGTCTTGATGATATTCACCTCCTGGACGTCATTTAGGTAGTTTTGATGATATTCACCTCCTAGATGTCATTTAGGTAGTCTTGATGATATTCAACTCCTGGATGTCAATTAGGTAGTCTTGATGATATTCAACTCCTGGATGTCATTTAGGTAGTTTTGATGATATTAACTTCCTGGATGTCGTTTAGGTAGTCTTGATGATATTCACCTCCTGGATGTCATTTAGGTAATTTTGATGATATTCACCTCCTGGATGTCATGTATGTAGTTTTGATGATATTCACCTCCTGGATGTCGTTTAGGTTGTCTTGGTGATATTCAACTCCTGGATGTCGTTTAGGTTGTCTTGATGATATTCAACTGCTGGATGTCGTTTAGGTTGTCTTGATGATATTCAACTCCTGGATGTTGTTTAGGTTGTCTTGATGATATTCACCTCCTGGATGTCGTTTTGGTTGTCTTGATGATATTCAACTCCTGGATGTCGTTTAGGTTGTCTTGATGATATTCAACTCCTGGATGTCGTTTAGGTTGTCTTGATGATATTCACCTCCTGGATGTCATTTAGGTAGTTTTGATGATATTCACCTCCTGGATGTCGTTTAGGTTGTCTTGATGATATTCACCTCCTGGATGTCATTTAGGTAGTTTTGATGATATTCACCTCCTGGGTGTCGTTTAGGTTGTCTTGATGATATTCACCTCCTGGATGTCGTTTAGGTAGTCTTGGTGATATTCACCTCCTGGATGTCATTTAGGTAGTCTTGATGATATTCACCTCCTGGATGTCGTTTAGGTTGTCTTGATGATATTCAACTCCTGGATGTCGTTTAGGTAGTCTTGATGATATTCACCTCCTGGATGTCATTTAGGTAGTTTTGATGATATTCACCTCCTGGATGTCATTTAGGTAGTCTTGATGATATTCACCTCCTGGATGTCGTTTAGGTTGTCTTGATGATATTCAACTCCTGGATGTCGTTTAGGTTGTCTTGATGATATTCAACTCCTGGATGTCATATAGGTAGTTTTGATGATATTCACCTCCTGGATGTCATTTAGGTTGTCTTGATGATATTCACCTCCTGGATGTCGTTTAGGTTGTCTTGATGATATTCAGCTCCTGGATGTCATTTAGGTAGTCTTGATGATATTCACCTCCTGGACGTCATTTAGGTAGTTTTGATGATATTCACCTCCTAGATGTCATTTACGTAGTCTTGATGATATTCACCTCCCGGATGTCATTTAGGTAGTTTTGATGATATTCAACTCCTGGATGTCAATTAGGTAGTCTTGATGATATTCAACTCCTGGATGTCATTTAGGGAGTCTTGATGATATTCACCTCCTGGATGTCATTTAGGTAGTCTTGATGATATTCACCTCCTGGATGTCGTTTAGGTAGTTTTGATGATATTCACCTCCTAGATGTCGTTTAGGTAGTTTTGATGATATTCACCTCCTGGATGTCGTTTAGGTAGTCTTGGTGATATTCACCTCCTGGATGTCATTTAGGTAATTTTGATGATATTCACCTCCTGGATTTCATGTATGTAGTTTTGATGATATTCACCTCCTGGATGTCATTTAGGTTGTTTTGGTGATATTCAACTCCTGGATGTCGTTTAGGTTGTCTTGATGATATTCAACTGCTGGATGTCGTTTAGGTAGTTTTGATGATATTCACCTCCTGGATGTCGTTTAGGTAGTTTTGATGATATTCACCTCCTGGATGTCGTTTAGGTAGTCTTGGTGATATTCACCTCCTGGGTGTCATATAGGTAATTTGGAGGATATTCACCTCCTGGAGGTCATGTATGTAGTTTTGATGATATTCACCTCCTGGATGTCGTTTAGGTTGTCTTGGTGATATTCAACTCCTGGATGTCGTTTAGGTTGTCTTGATGATATTCAACTGCTGGATGTCGTTTAGGTTGTCTTGATGATATTCAACTCCTGGATTTCATTTAGGTAGTCTTGATGATATTCACCTCCTGGATGTCGTTTAGGTAGTCTTGATGATATTAACCTCCTGGATGTCATTTAGGTAGTCTTGATGATATTCACCTCCTGGATGTCATTTAGGTAGTCTTGATGATATTCACCTCCTGGATGTCATATAGGTAGTCTTGATGATATTCACCTCCTGGATGTCGTTTAGGTAGTCTTGATGATATTAACCTCCTGGATGTCGTTTAGGTTGTCTTGATGATATTCAACTCCTGGATGTCATTTAGGTAGTTTTGATGATATTCAACTCCCGGATGTCGTTTAGGTAGTCTTGATGATATTCACCTCCTGGATGTCATTTAGGTAGTCTTGATGATAGTCACCTCCTCGATGTCGTTTAGGTAGTCTTGATGATATTCAACTCCTGGATGTCGTTTAGGTTGTCTTGATGATATTCACCTCCTGGATGTCATGTATGTAGTTTTGATGATATTCACCTCCTGGATGTCGTTTAGGTTGTCTTGGTGATATTCACCTCCTGGATGTCGTTTAGGTTGTCTTGATGATATTCAACTCCTGGATGTCATATAGGTAGTTTTGATGATATTCACCTCCTGGATGTCATTTAGGTTGTCTTGATGATATTCACCTCCTGGATGTCGTTTAGGTTGTCTTGATGATATTCAACTGCTGGATGTCGTTTAGGTAGTTTTGATGATATTCACCTCCTGGATGTCGTTTAGGTAGTTTTGATGATATTCACCTCCTGGATGTCGTTTAGGTAGTCTTGGTGATATTCACCTCCTGGGTGTCATATAGGTAATTTGGAGGATATTCACCTCCTGGAGGTCATGTATGTAGTTTTGATGATATTCACCTCCTGGATGTCGTTTAGGTTGTCTTGGTGACATTCAACTCCTGGATGTCGTTTAGGTTGTCTTGATGATATTCAACTGCTGGATGTCGTTTAGGTTGTCTTGATGATATTCAACTCCTGGATTTCATTTAGGTAGTCTTGATGATATTCACCTCCTGCATGTCGTTTAGGTAGTCTTGATGATATTAACCTCCTGGATGTCATTTAGGTAGTCTTGATGATATTCACCTCCTGGATGTCATTTAGGTAGTCTTGATGATATTCACCTCCTGGATGTCATATAGGTAGTCTTGATGATATTCACCTCCTGGATGTCGTTTAGGTAGTCTTGATGATATTAACCTCCTGGATGTCGTTTAGGTTGTCTTGATGATATTCAACTCCTGGATGTCATTTAGGTAGTTTTGATGATATTCAACTCCCGGATGTCGTTTAGGTAGTCTTGATGATATTCACCACCTGGATGTCATTTAGGTAGTCTTGATGATATTCACCTCCTCGATGTCGTTTAGGTAGTCTTGATGATATTCAACTCCTGGATGTCGTTTAGGTTGTCTTGATGATATTCACCTCCTGGATGTCATGTATGTAGTTTTGATGATATTCACCTCCTGGATGTCGTTTAGGTTGTCTTGGTGATATTCAACTCCTGGATGTCGTTTAGGTTGTCTTGATGATATTCAACTGCTGGATGTCATTTAGGTAGTCTTGATGATATTCACCTCATGGATGTCATTTAGGTAGTCTTGATGATATTCACCTCCTGGATGTCGTTTAGGTAGTCTTGATGATATTCAACTCCTGGACGTCGTTTAGGTAGTCTTGATGATATTCACCTCCTGGATGTCATTTAGGTAGTCTTGATGATATTCACCTCCTGGATGTCATATAGGTAGTCTTGATGATATTCACCTCCTGGATGTCGTTTAGGTAGTCTTGATGATATTAACCTCCTGGATGTCGTTTAGGTTGTCTTGATGATATTCAACTCCTGGATGTCATTTAGTTAGTTTTGATGATATTCAACTCCTGGATGTCATTTAGGAAGTCTTGATGATATTCACCTCCTGGATGTCATTTAGGTAGTCTTGATGATATTCAACTCCTGGATGTCATTTAGGTAGTCTTGATGATATTCACCTCCTCGATGTCGTTTAGGTTGTCTTGATGATATTCAACTCCTGGATGTCGTTTAGGTTGTCTTGATGATATTCAACTCCTGGATTTCATTTAGGTAGTCTTGATGATATTCAACTCCTGGATGTCGTTTAGGTAGTCTTGATGATATTCACCTCCTGGATGTCATTTAGGTAGTCTTGATGATATTCAGCACCTGGATGTCATTTAGGTAGTCTTGATGATATTCACCTCCTGGATGTCATTTAGGTAGTCTTGATGATATTCAACTCCTGGATGTCGTTCAGGTAGTCTTGATGATATTAACCTCCTGGATGTCGTTTAGGTTGTCTTGATGATGTTCAACTCCTGGATGTCATATAGGTAGTCTTGATGATATTCAGCTCCTGGATGTCGTTTAGGTAGTCTTTATGATATTAACCTCCTGGATGTCGTTTAGGTAGTCTTGATGATATTCACCTCCTGGATGTCATTTAGGTAGTTTTGATGATGTTCACCTCCTGGATGTCATTTAGGTTGTCTTGATGATATTCACCTCCTGGATGTCATTTAGGTAGTCTTGATGATATTCACCTCCTGGATGTCGTTTAGGTAGTCTTGATGATGTTCAACTCCTCGATGTCATTTAGGTAGTTTTGATGATTTTCACCTCCTGGATGTCATTTAGGTTGTCTTGATGATATTCAACTCCTGGATTTCATTTAGGTAGTCTTGATGATATTCAACTCCTGGATGTCGTTTAGGTAGTCTTGATGATATTCACCTCCTGGATGTCATTTAGGTAGTTTTGATGATATTCACCTCCTGGATGTCATTTAGGTAGTCTTGATGATATTCACCTCCTGGATGTCATTTAGGTAGTCTTGATGATATTCACCTCCTGGATGTCGTTTAGGTAGTCTTGATGATATTAACCTCCTGGATGTCGTTTAGGTTGTCTTGATGATGTTCAACTCCTGGATGTCATTTAGGTAGTTTTGATGATATTCACCTCCTGGATGTCATTTAGGTAGTCTTGATGATATTCACCTCCTGGATGTCGTTTAGGTAGTCTTGATGCTATTAACCTCCTGGATGTCGTTTAGGTTGTCTTGATGATATTCACCTCCTGGATGTCATTTAGGTAGTCTTGATGATATTCAACTCATGGATGTCATTTAGGTAGTCTTGATGATATTCACCTCCTGGATGTCATTTAGGTAGTCTTGATGATGTTTACCTCCTGGATGTCGTTTAGGTAGTCTTGATGATGTTCACCTCCTGGATGTCGTTTAGGTAGTTTTGATGATATTCACCTCCTGGATGTCGTTTAGGTAGTTTTGATGATATTCACCTCCTGGATGTCGTTTAGGTAGTCTTGATGATATTCAGCTCCTGGATGTCATTTAGGTAGTCTAGATGATATTCAACTCCTGGATGTCATTTAGGTAGTCTTGATGATATTCACCTCCTCGATGTCGATTAGGTTGTCTTGATGATATTCACCTCCTGGATGTCGTTTAGGTTGTCTTGATGATATTCAACTCCTGGATGTCATTTAGGTAGTCTTGATGATATTCAACTCCTGGATGTCGTTTAGGTAGTCTTGATGATATTCACCTCCTGGATGTCATTTAGGTAGTTTTGATGATATTCACCTCCTGGATGTCATTTAGGTAGTCTTGATGATATTCACCTCCTGGATGTCATTTAGGTAGTCTTGATGATATTCAACTCCTGGATGTCGTTTAGGTAGTCTTGATGATATTCACCTCCTGGATGTCGTTTAGGTTGTCTTGATGATATTCAACTCCTGGATGTCATATAGGTAGTTTTGATGATATTCACCTCCTGGATGTCGTTTAGGTTGTCTTGATGATATTCAACTCCTGGATGTCGTTTAGGTAGTCTTGATGATATTCACCTCCTGGATGTCGTTTAGGTTGTCTTGATGATATTCAACTCCTGGATGTCATTTAGGTAGTTTTGATGATATTCACCTCCTGGATGTCATTTAGGTAGTCTTGATGATATTCACCTCCTGGATTTCATTTAGGTAGTCTTGATGATATTCAACTCCTGGATGTCGTATAGGTAGTCTTGATGATATTCACCTCCTGGATGTCATTTAGGTAGTTTTGATGATATTCACCTCCTGGATGTCATTTAGGTAGTCTTGATGATATTCACCTCCTGGATGTCATTTAGGTAGTCTTGATGATATTCACCTCCTGGATGTCGTTTAGGTAGTCTTGATGATATTAACCTCCTGGATGTCGTTTAGGTTGTCTTGATGATATTCAACTCCTGGATGTCATTTAGGTAGTTTTGATGATATTCACCTCCTGGATGTCATTTAGGTCGTCTTGATGATGTTCACCTCCTGGATGTCGTTTAGGTAGTTTTGATGATATTCACCTCCTGGATGTCATTTAGGTAGTCTTGATGATATTCACCTCCTGGATGTCATTTAGGTAGTCTAGATGATATTCAACTCCTGGATGTCATTTAGGTAGTCTTGATGATATTCACCTCCTGGATGTCGTTTACGTTGTCTTGATGATATTCAACTCCTGGATGTCGTTTAGGTTGTCTTCATGATATTCAACTCCTGGATTTCATTTAGGTAGTCTTGATGATATTCAACTCCTGGATGTCGTTTAGGTAGTCTTGATGATATTCACCTCCTGGATGTCATTTAGGTAGTTTTGATGATATTCACCTCCTGGATGTCATTTAGGTAGTCTTGATGATATTCACCTCCTGGATGTCATTTAGGTAGTCTTGATGATATTCACCTCCTGGATGTCGTTTAGGTAGTCTTGATGATATCAACCTCCTGGATGTCGTTTAGGTTGTCTTGATGATGTTCAGCTCCTGGATGTCATTTAGGTAGTTTTGATGATATTCACCTCCTGGATGTCATTTAGGTAGTCTTGATGATATTCACCTCCTGGATGTCGTCTAGATAGTCTTGATGATATTAACCTCCTGGATGTCGTTTAGGTTTTCTTGATGATATTCACCTCCTGGATGTCATTTAGGTAGTCTTGATGATATTCAACTCCTGGATGTCGTTTAGGTAGTCTTGATGATATTCACCTCCTGGATGTCATTTAGGTAGTTTTGATGATATTCACCTCCTGGATGTCATTTAGGTAGTCTTGATGATATTCACCTCCTGGATGTCATTTAGGTAGTCTTGATGATATTCACCTCCTGGATGTCGTTTAGGTAGTCTTGATGATATCAACCTCCTGGATGTCGTTTAGGTTGTCTTGATGATATTCAGCTCCTGGATGTCATTTAGGTAGTTTTGATGATATTCACCTCCTGGATGTCATTTAGGTAGTCTTGATGATATTCACCTCCTGGATGTCGTCTAGATAGTCTTGATGATATTAACCTCCTGGATGTCGTTTAGGTTTTCTTGATGATATTCACCTCCTGGATGTCATTTAGGTAGTCTTGATGATATTCAACTCCTGGATGTCGTTTAGTTAGTCTTGATGATATTTACCTCCTGGATGTCATTTAGGTAGTTTTGATGATGTTCACCTCCTGGATGTCATTTAGGTAGTCTTGATGATATTCACCTCCTGGATGTCATTTAGGTAGTCTAGATGATATTCAACTCCTGGATGTCATTTCGGTAGTCTTGATGATATTCACCTCCTCGATGTCGTTTAGGTTGTCTTGATGATATTCACCTCCTGGATGTCGTTTAGGTTGTCTTGATGATATTCAACTCCTGGATTTCATTTAGGTAGTCTTGATGATATTCAACTCCTGGATGTCGTTTAGGTAGTCTTGATGATATTCACCTCCTGGATGTCATTTAGGTAGTTTTGATGATATTCACCTCCTGGATGTCATTTAGGTAGTCTTGATGATATTCAACTCCTGGATGTCATTTAGGTAGTCTTGATGATATTCACCTCCTGGATGTCGTTTAGGTAGTCTTGATGATATTAACCTCCTGGATGTCGTTTGGGTTGTCTTGATGATATTCAACTCCTGGATGTCATTTAGCTAGTTTTGATGATATTCACCTCCTGGATGTCATTTAGGTAGTCTTGATGATATTCACCTCCTGGATGTCATTTAGGTAGTCTTGATGATATTCAACTGCTGGATGTCGTTTAGGTTGTCTTGATGATATTCAACTCCTGGATTTCATTAGGTAGACTTGATGATATTCAACTCCTGGATGTCGTTTAGGTAGTCTTGATGATATTCACCTCCTGGATGTCATTTAGGTAGTTTTGATGATATTCACCTCCTGGATGTCATTTAGGTAGTCTTGATGATATTCACCTCCTGGATGTCATTTAGGTAGTCTTGATGATATTCACCTGCTGGATGTCGTTTAGGTAGTCTTGATGATGTTAACCTCCTGGATGTCGTTTAGGTTGTCTTGATGATATTCAACTCCTGGATGTCATTTATGTAGTTTTGATGATATTCACCTCCTGGATGTCATTTAGGTAGTCTTGATGATGTTCACCTCCTGGATGTCGTTTAGGTAGTTTTGATGATATTCACCTCCTGGATGTCATTTAGGTAGTCTTGATGATATTCACCTCCTGGATGTCATTTAGGTAGTCTAGATGATATTCAACTCCTGGATGTCATTTAGGTAGTCTTGATGATATTCACCTCCTCGATGTCGTTTAGGTTGTCTTGATGATATTCAACTCCTGGATGTCGTTTAGGTTGTCTTCATGATATTCAACTCCTGGATTTCATTTAGGTAGTCTTGATGATATTCAACTCCTGGATGTCGTTTAGGTAGTCTTGATGATATTCACCTCCTGGATGTCATTTAGGTAGTTTTGATGATATTCACCTCCTGGATGTCATTTAGGTAGTCTTGATGATATTCACCTCCTGGATGTCATTTAGGTAGTCTTGATGATATTCACCTCCTGGATGTCGTTTAGGTAGTCTTGATGATATTAACCTCCTGGATGTCGTTTAGGTTGTCTTGATGATATTCAACTCCTGGATGTCATTTAGGTAATTTTGATGATATTCACCTCCTGGATGTCATTTAGGTAGTCTTGATGATATTCACCTCCTGGATGTCATTTAGGTAGTCTTGATGATATTCAACTCCTTAATGTCATTTAGGTAGTCTTGATGATATTCACCTCCTGGATGTCGTTTAGGTAGTCTTGATGATATTCACCTCCTGGATGTCGTTTAGGTAGTCTTGATGATGTTCACCTCCTGGATGTCGTTTAGGTAGTTTTGATGATATTCACCTCCTGGATGTCGTTTAGGTAGTTTTGATGATATTCACCTCCTGGATGTCGTTTAGGTTGTCTTGACGATATTCAACTCCTGGATGTCATTTAGGTAGTTTTGATGATATTCAACTCCTGGATGTCATTTAGGTAGTCTTGATGATATTCACCTCCTGGATGTCGTTTAGGTAGTCTTGATGATATTCACCTCCTGGATGTCGTTTAGGCAGTCTTGATGATATTAACCTCCTGGATGTCGTTTAGGTTTTCTTGATGATATTCACCTCCTGGATGTCATTTAGGTAGTCTTGATGATGTTCAACTCCTGGATGTCATTTAGGTAGTCTTGATGATATTCACCTCCTGGATGTCGTTTAGGTAGTCTTGATGATATTCACCTCCTGGATGTAGTTTAGGTAGTCTTGATGATGTTCACCTCCTGGATGTCGTTTAGGTAGTTTTGATGATATTCACCTCCTGGATGTCGTTTAGGTAGTTTTGATGATATTCACCTCCTGGATGTCGTTTAGGTTGTCTTGACGATATTCAACTCCTGGATGTCATTTAGGTAGTTTTGATGATATTCAACTCCTGGATGTCATTTAGGTAGTCTTGATGATATTCACCTCCTGGATGTCATTTAGGTAGTGTTGATGATATTCACCTCCCGGATGTCGTTTAGGTAGTCTTGATGATATTAACCTCCTGGATGTCGTTTAGGTTGTCTTGATGATATTCAACTCCTGGATGTCATTTAGGTAGTTTTGATGATATTCACCTCCTGGATGTCATTTAGGTAGTCTTGATGATATTCACCTCCTGGATGTCATTTAGGTAGTCTTGATGATATTCAACTCCTGGATGTCGTTTAGGTTGTCTTGATGATATTCAACTCCTGGATTTCATTTAGGTAGTCTTGATGATATTCACCTCCTGGATGTCATTTAGGTAGTCTTGATGATATTCACCTCCTGGATGTCATTTAGGTAGTTTTGATGATATTCTCCTCCCGGATGTCATTTAGGTAGTTTTGATGATGTTAGCCTCCTGGATGTCATTTAGGTAGTTTTGATGATATTCACCTCCTGGATGTCATTTAGGTAGTCTTGATGATATTCACCTCCTGGATGTCGTTTAGGTAGTCTTGATGATATTAACCTCCTGGATGTCGTTTAGGTTTTCTTGATGATATTCACCTCCTGGATGTCATTTAGGTAGTCTTGATGATATTCAACTCCTGGATGTCATTTAGGTAGTCTTGATGATATTCACCTCCTGGATGTCGTTTAGGTAGTCTTGATGATATTCACCTCCTGGATGTAGTTTAGGTAGTCTTGATGATGTTCACCTCCTGGATGTCGTTTAGGTAGTTTTGATGATATTCACCTCCTGGATGTCGTTTAGGTAGTTTTGATGATATTCACCTCCTGGATGTCGTTTAGGTTGTCTTGACGATATTCAACTCCTGGATGTCATTTAGGTAGTTTTGATGATGTTCGACTCCTGGATGTCATTTAGGTAGTCTTGATGATATTCACCTCCTGGATGTCATTTAGGTAGTTTTGATGATATTCACCTTCCGGATGTCGTTTAGGTAGTCTTGATGATATTAACCTCCTGGATGTCGTTTAGGTTGTCTTGATGATATTCAACTCCTGGATGTCATTTAGGTAGTTTTGATGATATTCACCTCCTGGATGTCATTTAGGTAGTCTTGATGATATTCACCTCCTGGATGTCATTTAGGTAGTCTTGATGATATTCAACTCCTGGATGTCGTTTAGGTTGTCTTGATGATATTCAACTCCTGGATTTCATTTAGGTAGTCTTGATGATATTCAACTCCTGGATGTCGTTTAGGTAGTCTTGATGATATTCACCTCCTGGATGTCATTTAGGTAGTTTTGATGATATTCACCTCCTGGATGTCATTTAGGTAGTCTTGATGATTTTCACCTCCTGGATGTCATTTAGGTAGTCTTGATGATATTCACCTCCTGGATGTCGTTTAGGTAGTCTTGATGATATTAACCTCCTGGATGTCGTTTAGGTTGTCTTGATGATATTCAACTCCTGGATGTCATTTAGGTAGTTTTGATGATATTCACCTCCTGGATGTCATTTAGGTAGTGTTGATGATGTTCACCTCCTGGATGTCGTTTAGGTAGTTTTGATGATATTCACCTCCTGGATGTCATTTAGGTAGTCTTGATGATATTCACCTCCTGGATGTCATTTAGGTAGTCTAGATGATATTCAACTCCTGGATGTCATTTAGGTAGTCTTGATGATATTCACCTCCTCGATGTCGTTTAGGTTGTCTTGATGATATTCAACTCCTGGATGTCGTTTAGGTTGTCTTCATGATATTCAACTCCTGGATTTCATTTAGGTAGTCTTGATGATATTCAACTCCTGGATGTCGTTTAGGTAGTCTTGATGATATTCACCTCCTGGATGTCATTTAGGTAGTTTTGATGATATTCACCTCCTGGATGTCATTTAGGTAGTCTTGATGATATTCACCTCCTGGATGTCATTTAGGTAGTTTTGATGATATTCACCTCCTGGATGTCGTTTAGGTAGTCTTGATGATATTAACCTCCTGGATGTCGTTTAGGTTGTCTTGATGATATTCAGCTCCTGGATGTCATTTAGGTAGTTTTGATGATATTCACCTCCTGGATGTCATTTAGGTAGTCTTGATGATATTCACCTCCTGGATGTCGTTTAGATAGTCTTGATGATATTAACCTCCTGGATGTCGTTTAGGTTTTCTTGATGATATTCACCTCCTGGATGTCATTTAGGTAGTCTTGATGATATTCAACTCCTGGATGTCGTTTAGGTGGTCTTGATGATATTCACCTCCTGGATGTCATTTAGGTAGTTTTGATGATGTTCACCTCCTGGATGTCATTTAGGTAGTTTTGATGATATTCACCTCCTGGATGTCATTTAGGTAGTCTAGATGATATTCAACTCCTGGATGTCACTTAGGTAGTCTTGATGATATTCACCTCCTGGATGTCGTTTAGGTTGTCTTGATGATATTCACCTCCTGGATGTCGTTTAGGTTGTCTTGATGATATTCAACTCCTGGATTTCATTTAGGTAGTCTTGATGATATTCAACTCCTGGATGTCGTTTAGGTAGTCTTGATGATATTCACCTCCTGGATGTCATTTAGGTAGTTTTGATGATATTCACCTCCTGGATGTCATTTAGGTAGTCTTGATGATATTCACCTTCTGGATGTCATTTAGGTAGTCTTGATGATATTAACCTCCTGGATGTCGTTTAGGTTGTCTTGATGATATTCAACTCCTGGATGTCATTTAGGTAGTTTTGATGATATTCACCTCCTGGATGTCATTTAGGTAGTCTTGATGATATTCACCTCCTGGATGTCATTTAGGTAGTCTTGATGATATTCAACTCCTGGATGTCGTTTAGGTTGTCTTGATGATATTCAACTCCTGGATTTCATTAGGTAGTCTTGATGATATTCAACTCCTGGATTTCATTAGGTAGTCTTGATGATATTCAACTCCTGGATGTCGTTTAGGTAGTCTTGATGATATTAACCTCCTGGATGTCGTTTAGGTTGTCTTGATGATATTCAACTCCTGGATGTCATTTAGGTAGTTTTGATGATATTCACCTCCTGGATGTCATTTAGGTAGTCTTGATGATATTCACCTCCTGGATGTCATTTAGGTAGTCTTGATGATATTCAACTCCTGGATGTCGTTTAGGTTGTCTTGATGATATTCAACTACTGGATTTCATTAGGTAGTCTTGATGATATTCAACTCCTGGATTTCATTAGGTAGTCTTGATGATATTCAACTCCTGGATGTCGTTTAGGTAGTCTTGATGATATTCACCTCCTGGATGTCATTTAGGTAGTTTTGATGATATTCACCTCCTGGATGTCATTTAGGTAGTCTTGATGATATTCACCTCCTGGATGTCATTTAGGTAGTCTTGATGATATTCACCTCCTGGATGTCGTTTAGGTAGTCTTGATGATATTCACCTCCTGGATGTCGTTTAGGTTGTCTTGATGATATTCAACTCCTGGATGTCATTTAGGTAGTTTTGATGATATTCACCTCCTGGATGTCATTTAGGTAGTCTTGATGATGTTCACCTCCTGGATGTCGTTTAGGTAGTTTTGATGATATTCACCTCCTGGATGTCATTTAGGTAGTCTTGATGATATTCAACTCCTGGATGTCATTTAGGTAGTCTAGATGATATTCAACTCCTGGATGTCATTTAGGTAGTCTTGATGATATTCACCTCCTCGATGTCGTTTAGGTTGTCTTGATGATATTCAACTCCTGGATGTCGTTTAGGTTGTCTTCATGATATTCAACTCCTGGATTTCATTTAGGTAGTCTTGATGATATTCAACTCCTGGATGTCGTTTAGGTAGTCTTGATGATATTAACCTCCTGGATGTCATTTAGGTAGTTTTGATGATATTCACCTCCTGGATGTCATTTAGGTAGTCTTGATGATATTCACCTCCTGGATGTCATTTAGGTAGTCTTGATGATATTCACCTCCTGGATGTCGTTTAGGTAGTCTTGATGATATTAACCTCCTGGATGTCGTTTAGGTTGTCTTGATGATATTCAACTCCTGGATGTCATTTAGGTAGTTTTGATGATATTCACCTCCTGGATGTCATTTAGGTAGTCTTGATGATATTCACCTCCTGGATGTCGTTTAGGTAGTCTTGATGATATTAACCTCCTGGATGTCGTTTAGGTTTTCTTGATGATATTCACCTCCTGGATGTCATTTAGGTAGTCTTGATGATATTCAACTCCTGGATGTCATTTAGGTAGTCTAGATGATATTCAACTCCTGGATGTCATTTAGGTAGTCTTGATGATATTCACCTCCTCGATGTCGTTTAGGTTGTCTTGATGATATTCAACTCCTGGATGTCGTTTAGGTTGTCTTCATGATATTCAACTCCTGGATTTCATTTAGGTAGTCTTGATGATATTCAACTCCTGGATGTCGTTTAGGTAGTCTTGATGATATTAACCTCCTGGATGTCATTTAGGTAGTTTTGATGATATTCACCTCCTGGATGTCATTTAGGTAGTCTTGATGATATTCACCTCCTGGATGTCATTTAGGTAGTCTTGATGATATTCACCTCCTGGATGTCGTTTAGGTAGTCTTGATGATATTAACCTCCTATATGTCGTTTAGGTTGTCTTGATGATATTCAACTCCTGGATGTCATTTAGGTAGTTTTGATGATATTCACCTCCTGGATGTCATTTAGGTAGTCTTGATGATATTCACCTCCTGGATGTCGTTTAGGTAGTCTTGATGATATTAACCTCCTGGATGTCGTTTAGGTTTTCTTGATGATATTCACCTCCTGGATGTCATTTAGGTAGTCTTGATGATATTCAACTCCTGGATGTCATTTAGGTAGTCTTGATGATATTCACCTCCTGGATGTCGTTTAGGTAGTCTTGATGATATTCACCTCCTGGATGTCGTTTAGGTAGTCTTGATGATGTTCACCTCCTGGATGTCGTTTAGGTAGTTTTGATGATATTCACCTCCTGGATGTCGTTTAGGTAGTTTTGATGATATTCACCTCCTGGATGTCGTTTAGGTTGTCTTGACGATATTCAACTCCTGGATGTCATTTAGGTAGTTTTGATGATATTCAACTCCTGGATGTCATTTAGGTAGTCTTGATGATATTCACCTCCTGGATGTCATTTAGGTAGTTTTGATGATATTCACCTCCCGGATGTCATTTAGGTAGTTTTGATGATATTAGCCTCCTGGATGTCATTTAGGTAGTTTTGATGATATTCAACTCCAGGATGTCGTTTAGGTTGTCTTGATGATATTCAACTCCTGCATGTCATTTAGGTAGTCTTGATGATATTCACCTCCTGGATGTCATTTAGGTAGTTTTGATGATATTCACCTCCTGGATGTCGTTTAGGTTGTCTTGACGATATTCAACTCCTGGATGTCATTTAGGTAGTTTTGATGATATTCAACTCCTGGATGTCATTTAGGTAGTCTTGATGATATTCACCTCCTGGATGTCATTTAGGTAGTTTTGATGATATTCACCTCCCGGATGTCATTTAGGTAGTTTTGATGATATTCACCTCCTGGATGTCATTTATGTAGTTTTAATGATATTCAACTCCTGGATGTCATTTATGTAGTTTTGATGATATTCACCTCCTGGATGTCATTTAGGTAGTCTTGATGATATTCACCTCCTGGATGTCATTTAAGTAGTTTTGATGATGTTCACCTCCTAGATGTCATTTAGGTAGTTTTGATGATATTCACCTCCTGGATGTCATTTAGGTAGTCTTGATGATATTCATCTCCTGGATGTTATCTAGGTAGTTTTGATGATATTCACCTCGTAGAGGTCATTTAGGTAGTCTTGATGATATTCAACTCCTGGATGTCATTTAGGTAGTTTTGATGATATTCAACTCCAGGATGTCGTTTAGGTAGTGTTGATGATATTAACCTCCTGGATGTCGTTTAGGTTGTCTTGATGATATTCAACTCCTGGATGTCATTTAGGTAGTTTTGATGATATTCACCTCCTGGATGTCGTTTAGGTTGTCTTGATGATATTCAACTCCTGGATGTCGTTTAGGTAGTTTTGATGATATTCACCTCCTGGATGTCGTTTAGGTTGTCTTGATGATATTCAACTCCTGGATGTCGTTTAGGTAGTCTTGATGATATTCAACTCCTGGATGTCGTTTAGGTAGTCTTGATGATATTCACCTCCTGGATGTCATTTAGGTTGTCTTGATGATATTCACCTCCTGGATGTCGTTTAGGTAGTCTTGATGATATTCACCTGCTGGATGTCGTTTAGGTAGTCTTGATGATATTAACCTCCTGGATGTCGTTTAGGTTGTCTTGATGATATTCAACTCCTGGATGTCATTTAGGTAGTTTTGATGATATTCACCTCCTGGATGTCATGTAGGTAGTCTTGATGATATTCACCTCCTGGATGTCGTTTAGGTAGTCTTGATGATATTCAACTCCTGGATGTCATTTAGGTAGTCTTGATGATATTCACCTCCTGGATGTCGTTTAGGTAGTCTTGATGATATTCACCTCCTGGATGTCGTTTAGGTAGTCTTGATGATGTTCACCTCCTGGATGTCGTTTAGGTAGTTTTGATGATATTCACCTCCTGGATGTCGTTTAGGTAGTTTTGATGATATTCACCTCCTGGATGTCGTTTAGGTTGTCTTGACGATATTCAACTCCTGGATGTCATTTAGGTAGTTTTGATGATATTCAACTCCTGGATGTCATTTAGGTAGTCTTGATGATATTCACCTCCCGGATGTCATTTAGGTAGTTTTGATGATATTCACCTCCCGGATGTCATTTAGGTAGTTTTGATGATATTAGCCTCCTGGATGTCATTTAGGTAGTTTTGATGATATTCAACTCCAGGATGTCGTTTAGGTTGTCTTGATGATATTCAACTCCTGCATGTCATTTAGGTAGTCTTGATGATATTCACCTCCTGGATGTCATTTAGGTAGTTTTGATGATATTCACCTCCTGGATGTCGTTTAGGTTGTCTTGACGATATTCAACTCCTGGATGTCATTTAGGTAGTTTTGATGATATTCAACTCCTGGATGTCATTTAGGTAGTCTTGATGATATTCACCTCCTGGATGTCATTTAGGTAGTTTTGATGATATTCACCTCCCGGATGTCATTTAGGTAGTTTTGATGATATTCACCTCCTGGATGTCATTTATGTAGTTTTGATGATATTCAACTCCTGGATGTCATTTATGTAGTTTTGATGATATTCACCTCCTGGATGTCATTTAGGTAGTCTTGATGATATTCACCTCCTGGATGTCATTTAAGTAGTTTTGATGATGTTCACCTCCTAGATGTCATTTAGGTAGTTTTGATGATATTCACCTCCTGGATGTCATTTAGGTAGTCTTGATGATATTCACCTCCTGGATGTTATCTAGGTAGTTTTGATGATATTCACCTCGTAGAGGTCATTTAGGTAGTCTTGATGATATTCAACTCCTGGATGTCATTTAGGTAGTTTTGATGATATTCAACTCCAGGATGTCGTTTAGGTAGTGTTGATGATATTAACCTCCTGGATGTCGTTTAGGTTGTCTTGATGATATTCAACTCCTGGATGTCATTTAGGTAGTTTTGATGATATTCACCTCCTGGATGTCGTTTAGGTTGTCTTGATGATATTCAACTCCTGGATGTCGTTTAGGTAGTTTTGATGATATTCACCTCCTGGATGTCGTTTAGGTTGTCTTGATGATATTCAACTCCTGGATGTCGTTTAGGTAGTCTTGATGATATTCAACTCCTGGATGTCGTTTAGGTAGTCTTGATGATATTCACCTCCTGGATGTCATTTAGGTTGTCTTGATGATATTCACCTCCTGGATGTCGTTTAGGTAGTCTTGATGATATTCACCTCCTGGATGTCGTTTAGGTAGTCTTGATGATGTTCACCTCCTGGATGTCGTTTAGGTAGTTTTGATGATGTTCACCTCCTGGATGTCGTTTAGGTAGTTTTGATGATATTCACCTCCTGGATGTCGTTTAGGTTGTCTTGACGATATTCAACTCCTGGATGTCATTTAGGTAGTTTTGATGATATTCAACTCCTGGATGTCATTTAGGTAGTCTTGATGATATTCACCTCCTGGATGTCGTTTAGGTTGTCTTGACGATGTTCAACTCCTGGATTTCATTTAGGTAGTCTTGATGATATTCAACTCCTGGATGTCATTTAGGTAGTCTTGATGATATTCAACTCCCGGATGTCATTTAGGTAGTTTTGATGATATTCACCTCCCGGATGTCATTTAGGTAGTCTTGATGATATTCACCTCCTGGATGTCATTTAGGTAGTTTTGATGATATTCACCTCGTAGATGTCATGTAGGTAGTCTTGATGATATTCAACTCCCGGATGTCATTTAGGTAGTCTTGATGATATTCAACTCCTGGATGTCATTTAGGTAGTCTTGATGATATTCACCTCCTGGATGTCATTTAGGTAGTCTTGATGATATTCACCTCCTGGATGTCATTTAGGTAGTTTTGATGATATTCACCTCCTGGATGTCGTTTAGGTTGTCTTGACGATATTCAACTCCTGGATGTCATTTAGGTAGTTTTGATGATATTCAACTCCTGGATGTCATTTAGGTAGTCTTGATGATATTCACCTCCTGGATGTCATTTAGGTAGTTTTGATGATATTCACCTCCCGGATGTCATTTAGGTAGTTTTGATGATATTCACCTCCTGGATGTCATTTATGTAGTTTTGATGATATTCAACTCCTGGATGTCATTTATGTAGTTTTGATGATATTCACCTCCTGGATGTCATTTAGGTAGTCTTGATGATATTCACCTCCTGGATGTCATTTAAGTAGTTTTGATGATGTTCACCTCCTAGATGTCATTTAGGTAGTTTTGATGATATTCACCTCCTGGATGTCATTTAGGTAGTCTTGATGATATTCACCTCCTGGATGTTATCTAGGTAGTTTTGATGATATTCACCTCGTAGAGGTCATATAGGTAGTCTTGATGATATTCAACTCCTGGATGTCATTTAGGTAGTTTTGATGATATTCAACTCCAGGATGTCGTTTAGGTAGTGTTGATGATATTAACCTCCTGGATGTCGTTTAGGTTGTCTTGATGATATTCAACTCCTGGATGTCATTTAGGTAGTTTTGATGATATTCACCTCCTGGATGTCGTTTAGGTTGTCTTGATGATATTCAACTCCTGGATGTCGTTTAGGTAGTTTTGATGATATTCACCTCCTGGATGTCGTTTAGGTTGTCTTGATGATATTCAACTCCTGGATGTCGTTTAGGTAGTCTTGATGATATTCAACTCCTGGATGTCGTTTAGGTAGTCTTGATGATATTCACCTCCTGGATGTCATTTAGGTTGTCTTGATGATATTCACCTCCTGGATGTCGTTTAGGTAGTCTTGATGATATTCACCTCCTGGATGTCGTTTAGGTAGTCTTGATGATGTTCACCTCCTGGATGTCGTTTAGGTAGTTTTGATGATGTTCACCTCCTGGATGTCGTTTAGGTAGTTTTGATGATATTCACCTCCTGGATGTCGTTTAGGTTGTCTTGACGATATTCAACTCCTGGATGTCATTTAGGTAGTTTTGATGATATTCAACTCCTGGATGTCATTTAGGTAGTCTTGATGATATTCACCTCCTGGATGTCGTTTAGGTTGTCTTGACGATGTTCAACTCCTGGATTTCATTTAGGTAGTCTTGATGATATTCAACTCCTGGATGTCATTTAGGTAGTCTTGATGATATTCACCTCCCGGATGTCATTTAGGTAGTTTTGATGATATTCACCTCCCGGATGTCATTTAGGTAGTCTTGATGATATTCACCTCCTGGATGTCATTTAGGTAGTTTTGATGATATTCACCTCGTAGATGTCATGTAGGTAGTCTTGATGATATTCAACTCCTGGATGTCATTTAGGTAGTTTTGATGATATTCAACTCCAGGATGTCGTTTAGGTAGTCTTGATGATATTGACCTCCTGGATGTCGTTTAGGTAGTGTTGATGATATTAACCTCCTGGATGTCGTTTAGGTTGTCTTGATGATATTCAACTCCTGGATGTCATTTAGGTAGTTTTGATGATATTCACCTCCTGGATGTCGTTTAGGTTGTCTTGATGATATTCAACTCCTGGATGTCGTTTAGGTAGTCTTGATGATATTCACCTCCTGGATCTCGTTTAGGTAGTCTTGATGATATTCACCTCCTGGATGTCATTTAGGTAGTTTTGATGATATTCACCTCCTGGATGTCATTTAGGTTGTCTTGATGATATTCATCTCCTGGATGTCATTTAGGTAGTCTTGATGATATTCACCTCCTGGATGTCGTTTAGGTAGTCTTGATGATATTCACCTCCTGGATGTCGTTTAGGTTCTCTTGATGATATTCATCTCCTGGATGTCATTTAGGTAGTCTTGATGATATTCACCTCCTGGATGTCATTTAGGTAGTTTTGATGATATTCACCTCCTGGATGTCATTTAGGTAGTTTTGATGATATTCACCTCCTGGATGTCGTTTAGGTAGTCTTGATGATATTCACCTCCTGGATGTCATTTAGGTAGTTTTGATGATATTCAACTCCTGGATGTCATTTAGGTAGTTTTGATGATATTCACCTCCTGGATGTCGTTTAGGTTGTCTTGATGATATTCAACTCCTGGATGTCGTTTAAGTTGTCTTGTTGATATCAACCTCCTGGATGTCGTTGAGGTAGTCTTGATGATATTAACCTCCTGGATGTCGTTTAGGTTGTCTTGATGATATTCACCTCCTGGATGTCATTTAGGTAGTCTTGATGATGTTCAACTCCTGGATGTCATTTAGGTAGTCTTGATGATATTCACCTCCTGGATGTCGTTTAGGTTGTCTTGATGATATTAACCTCCTGGATGTCGTTTAGGTTGTCTTGATGATATTCACCTACTGGATGTCGTTTAGGTAGTCTTGATGATATTCACCTCCTATATGTCATTTAGGTAGTTTTGATGATATTCACCTCCTGGATGTCATTTAGGTAGTCTTGATGATATTCACCTCCTGGATGTCATTTAGGTAGTCTTGATGATATTCACCTCCTGGATGTCGTTTAGGTAGTCTTGATGATATTAACCTCCTGGATGTCGTTTAGGTTGTCTTGATGATATTCAACTCCTGGATGTCATTTAGGTAGTTTTGATGATATTCACCTCCTGGATGTCATTTAGGTAGTCTTGATGATATTCACCTCCTGGATATCATTTAGGTCGTCTTGATGATATTCAACTCCTGGATGTCGTTTAGGTTGTCTTGATGATATTCAACTCCTGGATTTCATTAGGTAGTCTTGATGATATTCAACTCCTGGATTTCATTAGGTAGTCTTGATGATATTCAACTCCTGGATGTCGTTTAGGTAGTCTTGATGATATTCACCTCCTGGATGTCATTTAGGTAGTTTTGATGATATTCACCTCCTGGATGTCATTTAGGTAGTCTTGATGATATTCACCTCCTGGATGTCATTTAGGTAGTCTTGATGATATTCACCTCCTGGATGTCGTTTAGGTAGTCTTGATGATATTCACCTCCTGGATGTCGTTTAGGTTGTCTTGATGATATTCACCTCCTGGATGTCATTTAGGTAGTTTTGATGATATTCACCTCCTGGATGTCATTTAGGTAGTCTTGATGATGTTCACCTCCGGGATGTCGTTTAGGTAGTTTTGATGATATTCACCTCCTGGATGTCATTTAGGTAGTCTTGATGATATTCACCTCCTGGATGTCATTTAGGTAGTCTAGATGATATTCAACTCCTGGATGTAATTTAGGTAGTCTTGATGATATTCACCTCCTCGATGTCGTTTAGGTTGTCTTGATGATATTCAACTCCTGGATGTCGTTTAGGTTGTCTTCATGATATTCAACTCCTGGATTTCATTTAGGTAGTCTTGATGATATTCACCTCCTGGATGTCGTTTAGGTAGTCTTGATGATATTCACCTCCTGGATGTCATTTAGGTAGTCTTGATGATATTCACCTCCTTGATGTCGTTTAGGTAGTCTTGATGATATTAACCTCCTGGATGTCATTTAGGTTGTCTTGATGATATTCAACTCCTGGATGTCATTTAGGTAGTTTTGATGATATTCACCTCCTGGATGTCATTTAGGTAGTCTTGATGATATTCACCTCCTGGATGTCGTTTAGGTAGTCTTGATGATATTAACCTCCTGGATGTCGTTTAGGTTTTCTTGATGATATTCACCTCCTGGATGTCATATAGGTAGTCTTGATGATATTAAACTCCTGGATGTCATTTAGGTAGTCTTGATGATATTCACCTCCTGGATGTCGTTTAGGTAGTCTTGATGATATTCACCTCCTGGATGTCGTTTAGGTAGTCTTGATGATGTTCACCTCCTGGATGTCGTTTAGGTAGTTTTGATGATATTCACCTCCTGGATGTCGTTTAGGTAGTTTTGATGATATTCACCTCCTGGATGTCGTTTAGGTTGTCTTGACGATATTCAACTCCTGGATGTCATTTAGGTAGTTTTGATGATATTCAACTCCTGGATGTCATTTAGGTAGTCTTGATGATATTCACCTCCTGGATGTCATTTAGGTAGTTTTGATGATATTCACCTCCCGGATGTCATTTAGGTAGTTTTGATGATATTCACCTCCTGGATGTCATTTAGGTAGTTTTGATGATATTAAACTCCAGGATGTCGTTTAGGTTGTCTTGACGATATTCAACTCCTGGATGTCATTTAGGTAGTCTTGATGATATTCACCTCCTGGATGTCATTTAGGTAGTTTTGATGATATTCACCTCCTGGATGTCGTTTAGGTTGTCTTGACGATATTCAACTCCTGGATGTCATTTAGGTAGTTTTGATGATATTCAACTCCTGGATGTCATTTAGGTAGTCTTGATGATATTCACCTCCTGGATGTCATTTAGGTAGTTTTGATGATATTCACCTCCCGGATGTCATTTAGGTAGTTTTGATGATATTCACCTCCTGGATGTCATTTATGTAGTTTTGATGATATTCAACTCCTGGATGTCATTTATGTAGTTTTGATGATATTCACCTCCTGGATGTCATTTAGGTAGTCTTGATGATATTCACCTCCTGGATGTCATTTAAGTAGTTTTGATGATGTTCACCTCCTAGATGTCATTTAGGTAGTCTTGATGATATTCACCTCCTGGATGTCATTTAGGTAGTCTTGATGATATTCACCTCCTGGATGTTATTTAGGTAGTTTTGATGATATTCACCTCGTAGAGGTCATTTAGGTAGTCTTGATGATATTCAACTCCTGGATGTCATTTAGGTAGTTTTGATGATATTCAACTCCAGGATGTCGTTTAGGTAGTCTTGATGATATTCACCTCCTGGATGTCGTTTAGGTAGTGTTGATGATATTCACCTCCTGGATGTCGTTTAGGTTGTCTTGATGATATTCAACTCCTGGATGTCATTTAGGTAGTTTTGATGATATTCACCTCCTGGATGTCGTTTAGGTTGTCTTGATGATATTCAACTCCTGGATGTCGTTTAGGTAGTTTTGATGATATTCACCTCCTGGATGTCGTTTAGGTTGTCTTGATGATATTCAACTCCTGGATGTCGTTTAGGTAGTCTTGATGATATTCAACTCCTGGATGTCGTTTAGGTAGTCTTGATGATATTCACCTCCTGGATGTCATTTAGGTTGTCTTGATGATATTCAACTCCTGGATGTCATTTACGTAGTCTTGATGATATTCACCTCCTGGATGTCGTTTAGGTAGTCTTGATGATATTCACCTCCTGGATGTCGTTTAGGTAGTCTTGATGATGTTCACCTCCTGGATGTCGTTTAGGTAGTTTTGATGATGTTCACCTCCTGGATGTCGTTTAGGTAGTTTTGATGATATTCACCTCCTGGATGTCGTTTAGGTTGTCTTGACGATATTCAACTCCTGGATGTCATTTAGGTAGTTTTGATGATATTCAACTCCTGGATGTCATTTAGGTAGTCTTGATGATATTCACCTCCTGGATGTCGTTTAGGTTGTCTTGACGATCTTCAACTCCTGGATTTCATTTAGGTAGTCTTGATGATATTCAACTCCTGGATGTCATTTAGGTAGTCTTGATGATATTCACCTCCTGGATGTCATTTAGGTAGTTTTGATGATATTCACCTCCCGGATGTCATTTAGGTAGTCTTGATGATATTCAACTCCTGGATGTCATTTAGGTAGTCTTGATGATATTCACCTCCTGGATGTCATTTAGGTAGTTTTGATGATATTCACCTCCTGGATGTCATTTAGGTAGTCTTGATGATATTCACCTCCTGGATGTCATTTAGGTAGTTTTGATGATATTCACCTCGTAGATGTCATTTAGGTAGTCTTGATGATATTCAACTCCTGGATGTCATTTAGGTAGTTTTGATGATATTCAACTCCAGGATGTCGTTTAGGTAGTCTTGATGATATTGACCTCCTGGATGTCGTTTAGGTAGTGTTGATGATATCAACCTCCTGGATGTCGTTTAGGTTGTCTTGATGATATTCAACTCCTGGATGTCATTTAGGTAGTTTTGATGATATTCACCTCCTGGATGTCGTTTAGGTTGTCTTGATGATATTCAACTCCTGGATGTCGTTTAGGTAGTCTTGATGATATTCACCTCCTGGATGTCGTTTAGGTAGTCTTGATGATATTCACCTCCTGGATGTCATTTAGGTAGTTTTGATGATATTCACCTCCTGGATGTCATTTAGTTTGTCTTGATGATATTCATCTCCTGGATGTCATTTAGGTAGTCTTGATGATATTCACCTCCTGGATGTCGTTTAGGTAGTCTTGATGATATTCACCTCCTGGATGTCGTTTAGGTTCTCTTGATGATATTCATCTCCTGGATGTCATTTAGGTAGTCTTGATGATATTCACCTCCTGGATGTCATTTAGGTAGTTTTGATGATATTCACCTCCTTTATGTCATTTAGGTAGTTTTGATGATATTCACCTCCTGGATGTCGTTTAGGTAGTCTTGATGATATTCACCTCCTGGATGTCATTTAGGTAGTTTTGATGATATTCAACTCCTGGATGTCATTTAGGTAGTTTTGATGATATTCACCTCCTGGATGTCGTTTAGGTTGTCTTGATGATATTCAACTCCTGGATGTCGTTTAAGTTGTCTTGTTGATATTAACCTCCTGGATGTCGTTGAGGTAGTCTTGATGATATTAACCTCCTGGATGTCGTTTAGGTTGTCTTGATGATATTCACCTCCTGGATGTCATTTAGGTAGTCTTGATGATGTTCAACTCCTGGATGTCATTTAGGTAGTCTTGATGATATTCACCTCCTGGATGTCGTTTAGGTTGTCTTGATGATATTAACCTCCTGGATGTCGTTTAGGTTGTCTTGATGATATTCACCTCCTGGATGTCGTTTAGGTAGTCTTGATGATATTCACCTCCTATATGTCATTTAGGTAGTTTTGATGATATTCACCTCCTGGATGTCATTTAGGTAGTCTTGATGATATTCACCTCCTGGATGTCATTTAGGTAGTCTTGATGATATTCACCTCCTGGATGTCGTTTAGGTAGTCTTGATGATATTAACCTCCTGGATGTCGTTTAGGTTGTCTTGATGATGTTCAACTCCTGGATGTCATTTAGGTAGTTTTGATGATATTCACCTCCTGGATGTCATTTAGGTAGTCTTGATGATATTCACCTCCTGGATGTCGTTTAGGTAGTCTTGATGATATTCACCTCCTGGATGTCGTTTAGGTTGTCTTGATGATATTCACCTCCTGGATGTCATTTAGGTAGTCTTGATGATTTTCAACTCCTGGATGTCATTTAGGTAGTCTTGATGATATTCACCTCCTGGATGTCGTTTAGGTAGTCTTGATGATATTCACCTCCTGGATGTCGTTTAGGTAGTCTTGATGATGTTCAACTCCTGGATGTCGTTTAGGTAGTTTTGATGATATTCACCTCCTGGATGTCGTTTAGGTAGTTTTGATGATATTCACCTCCTGGATGTCGTTTAGGTTGTCTTGATGATATTCAACTCCTGGATGTCATTTAGGTAGTTTTGATGATATTCAACTCCTGGATGTCATTTAGGTAGTCTTGATGATATTCACCTCCTGGATGTCGTTTAGGTAGTTTTGATGATATTCACCTCCCGGATGTCATTTAGGTAGTTTTGATGATATTAGCCTCCTGGATGTCATTTAGGTAGTTTTGATGATATTCAACTCCTGGATGTCATTTAGGTAGTTTTGATGATATTCACCTACTGGATGTCATTTAGGTAGTTTTGATGATATTCACCTCCTAGACGTCATTTAGGTAGTTTTGATGATATTCACCTCCTAGATGTCATTTAGGTAGTCTTGATGATATTCACCTCCTGGATGTCATTTAGGTAGTCTTGATGATATTCAGCTCCCGGATGTCATTGAGGTAGTTTTGATGATATTCACCTCGTAGATGTCATTTAGGTAGTCTTGATGATATTCAACTCCTGGATGTCATTTAGGTAGTTTTGATGATATTCAGCTCCCGGATGTCATTGAGGTAGTTTTGATGATATTCACCTCGTAGATGTCATTTAGGTAGTTTTGATGATATTCACCTCGTAGATGTCATTTAGGTAGTCTTGATGATATTCACCTACTGGATGTCATTTAGGTAGTTTTGATGATATTCACCTCCTAGACGTCATTTAGGTAGTTTTGATGATATTCACCTCGTAGATGTCATTTAGGTAGTCTTGATGATATTCACCTACTGGATGTCATTTAGGTAGTTTTGATGATATTCACCTCCTAGACGTCATTTAGGTAGTTTTGATGATATTCACCTCCTAGATGTCATTTAGGTAGTCTTGATGATATTCACCTCCCGGATGTCATTTAGGTAGTCTTGATGATATTCAGCTCCCGGATGTCATTGAGGTAGTTTTGATGATATTCACCTCGTAGATGTCATTTAGGTAGTCTTGATGATATTCACCTCGTAGATGTCGTTTAGGTAGTCTTGATGATATTCACCTCCTGGATGTCGTTTAGGTAGTCTTGATGATATTAACCTCCTGGATGTCGTTTAGGTTGTCTTGATGATGTTCAACTCCTGGATGTCATTTAGGTAGTTTTGATGATATTCAACTCCAGGATGTCGTTTAGGTAGTCTTGATGATATTCACCTCATGGATGTCGTTTAGGTAGTCTTGATGATATTAACCTCCTGGATGTCGTTTAGGTTGTCTTGATGATATTCAACTCCTGGATGTCGTTTAGGTAGTTTTGATGATATTCACCTCCTGGATGTCGTTTAGGTTGTCTTGATGATATTCACCTCCTGGATGTCGTTTAGGTTGTCTTGATGATGTTCAACTCCTGGATGTCGTTTAGGTAGTCTTGATGATATTCAACTCCAGGATGTCGTTTAGGTAGTCTTGATGATATTGACCTCCTGGATGTCGTTTAGGTAGTGTTGATGATATTAACCTCCTGGATGTCGTTTAGGTTGTCTTGATGATATTCAACTCCTGGATGTCATTTAGGTAGTTTTGATGATATTCACCTCCTGGATGTCGTTTAGGTTGTCTTGATGATATTCAACTCCTGGATGTCGTTTAGGTAGTCTTGATGATATTCACCTCCTGGATGTCGTTTAGGTAGTCTTGATGATATTCACCTCCTGGATGTCATTTAGGTAGTTTTGATGATATTCACCTCCTGGATGTCATTTAGGTTGTCTTGATGATATTCATCTCCTGGATGTCATTTAGGTAGTCTTGATGATATTCACCTCCTGGATGTCGTTTAGGTAGTCTTGATGATATTCACCTCCTGGATGTCGTTTAGGTTCTCTTGATGATATTCATCTCCTGGATGTCATTTAGGTAGTCTTGATGATATTCACCTCCTGGATGTCATTTAGGTAGTTTTGATGATATTCACCTCCTGGATGTCATTTAGGTAGTTTTGATGATATTCACCTCCTGGATGTCGTTTAGGTAGTCTTGATGATATTCACCTCCTGGATGTCATTTAGGTAGTTTTGATGATATTCAACTCCTGGATGTCATTTAGGTAGTTTTGATGATATTCACCTCCTGGATGTCGTTTAGGTTGTCTTGATGATATTCAACTCCTGGATTTCGTTTAAGTTTTCTTGTTGATATTAACCTCCTGGATGTCGTTGAGGTAGTCTTGATGATATTAACCTCCTGGATGTCGTTTAGGTTGTCTTGATGATATTCACCTCCTGGATGTCATTTAGGTAGTCTTGATGATGTTCAACTCCTGGATGTCATTTATGTAGTTTTCATGATATTCACCTCCTGGATGTCATTTAGGTAGTTTTGATGATATTCACCTCCTGGGTGTCGTTTAGGTAGTCTTGATGATATTCACCTCCTGGGTGTCATTTAGGTAGTCTTGATGATGTTCAACTCCTGGATGTCGTTTAGGTTGTCTTGATGATATTCACCTCCTGGATGTCATTTAGGTAGTCTTGATGATGTTCAACTCCTGGATGTCATTTATGTAGTTTTCATGATATTCACCTCCTGGATGTCATTTAGGTAGTTTTGATGATATTCACCTCCTGGATGTCGTTTAGGTAGTCTTGATGATATTCACCTCCTGGGTGTCATTTAGGTAGTCTTGATGATGTTCAACTCCTGGATGTCATTTATGTAGTTTTCATGATATTCACCTCCTGGATGTCATTTAGGTAGTTTTGATGATATTCACCTCCTGGATGTCGTTTAGGTAGTCTTGATGATATTCACCTCCTGGGTGTCATTTAGGTAGTTTTGATGATATTCACCTCCTGGATGTCACTTAGGTAGTCTTGATGATATTCACCTCGTAGATGTCATTTAGGTAGTTTTGATGATATTCACCTCCTGGATGTCATTTAGGTAGTCTTGATGATATTCAACTCCAGGATGTCGTTTAGGTAGTCTTGATGATATTGACCTCCTGGATGTCGTTTAGGTAGTGTTGATGATATTAACCTCCTGGATGTCGTTTAGGTTGTCTTGATGATATTCAACTCCTGGATGTCATTTAGGTAGTTTTGATGATATTCACCTCCTGGATGTCGTTTAGGTAGTCTTGATGATATTCAACTCCTGGATGTCGTTTAGGTAGTCTTGATGATATTCACCTCCTGGATGTCGTTTAGGTAGTCTTGATGATATTCACCTCCTGGATGTCATTTAGGTAGTTTTGATGATAAACACCTCCTGGATGTCATTTAGGTTGTCTTGATGATATTCATCTCCTGGATGTCATTTAGGTAGTCTTGATGATATTCACCTCCTGGATGTCGTTTAGGTAGTCTTGATGATATTCACCTCCTGGATGTCGTTTAGGTTCTCTTGATGATATTCATCTCCTGGATGTCATTTAGGTAGTCTTGATGATATTCACCTCCTGGATGTCATTTAGGTAGTTTTGATGATATTCAACTCCTGGATGTCATTTAGGTAGTTTTGATGATATTCACCTCCTGGATGTCGTTTAGGTTGTCTTGATGATATTCAACTCCTGGATGTCGTTTAAGTTGTCTTGTTGATATTAACCTCCTGGATGTCGTTGAGGTAGTCTTGATGATATTAACCTCCTGGATGTCGTTTAGGATGTCTTGATGATATTCACCTCCTGGATGTCATTTAGGTAGTCTTGATGATGTTCAACTCCTGGATGTCATTTAGGTAGTCTTGATGATATTCACCTCCTGGATGTCGTTTAGGTTGTCTTGATGATATTAACCTCCTGGATGTCGTTTAGGTTGTCTTGATGATATTCACCTCCTGGATGTCGTTTAGGTAGTCTTGATGATATTCACCTCCTATATGTCATTTAGGTAGTTTTGATGATATTCACCTCCTGGATGTCATTTAGGTAGTCTTGATGATATTCACCTCCTGGATGTCATTTAGGTAGTCTTGATGATATTCACCTCCTGGATGTCGTTTAGGTAGTCTTGATGATATTAACCTCCTGGATGTCGTTTAGGTTGTCTTGATGATGTTCAACTCCTGGATGTCATTTAGGTAGTTTTGATGATATTCACCTCCTGGATGTCATTTAGGTAGTCTTGATGATATTCACCTCCTGGATGTCGTTTAGGTAGTCTTGATGATATTCACCTCCTGGATGTCGTTTAGGTTGTCTTGATGATATTCACCTCCTGGATGTCATTTAGGTAGTCTTGATGATTTTCAACTCCTGGATGTCATTTAGGTAGTCTTGATGATATTCACCTCCTGGATGTCGTTTAGGTAGTCTTGATGATATTCACCTCCTGGATGTCGTTTAGGTAGTCTTGATGATGTTCAACTCCTGGATGTCGTTTAGGTAGTTTTGATGATATTCACCTCCTGGATGTCGTTTAGGTAGTTTTGATGATATTCACCTCCTGGATGTCGTTTAGGTTGTCTTGATGATATTCAACTCCTGGATGTCATTTAGGTAGTTTTGATGATATTCACCTCCTGGATGTCATTTAGGTAGTTTTGATGATATTCACCTCCCGGATGTCATTTAGGTAGTTTTGATGATATTAGCCTCCTGGATGTCATTTAGGTAGTTTTGATGATATTCAACTCCTGGATGTCATTTAGGTAGTTTTGATGATATTCACCTACTGGATGTCATTTAGGTAGTTTTGATGATATTCACCTCCTAGATGTCATTTAGGTAGTTTTGATGATATTCACCTCCTGGATGTCATTTAGGTAGTTTTGATGATATTCACCTCCTAGATGTCATTTAGGTAGTTTTGATGATATTCACCTCCTGGATGTCATTTAGGTAGTTTTGATGATATTCACCTACTGGATGTCATTTAGGTAGTTTTGATGATATTCACCTCCTGGATGTCATTTAGGTAGTTTTGATGATATTCACCTCCTAGATGTCATTTAGGTAGTTTTGATGATATTCACCTACTGGATGTCATTTAGGTAGTTTTGATGATATTCACCTACTGGATGTCATTTAGGTAGTTTTGATGATATTCACCTCCTAGATGTCATTTAGGTAGTTTTGATGATATTCACCTACTGGATGTCATTTAGGTAGTTTTGATGATATTCACCTCCTAGATGTCATTTAGGTAGTTTTGATGATATTCACCTACTGGAAGTCATTTAGGTAGTCTTGATGATATTCACCTCCTGGATGTCATTTAGGTAGTCTTGATGATATTAACCTCCTGGATGTCATTTAGGTAGTCTTGATGATATTCACCTCCCGGATGTCATTGAGGTAGTTTTGATGATATTCACCTCGTAGATGTCATTTAGGTAGTCTTGATGATATTCAACTCCTGGATGTCATTAAGGTAGTTTTGATGATATTCAACTCCAGGATGTCGTTTAGGTAGTCTTGATGATATTCACCTCCCGGATGTCGTTTAGGTAGTCTTGATGATATTGACCTCCTGGATGTCGTTTAGGTTGTCTTGATGATATTCAACTCCTGGATGTCGTTTAGGTAGTTTTGATGATATTCACCTCCTGGATGTCGTTTAGGTTGTCTTGATGATATTCAACTCCTGGATGTCGTTTAGGTAGTCTTGATGATATTCACCTCCTGGATGTCGTTTAGGTAGTCTTGATGATATTCACCTCCTGGATGTCATTTAGGTAGTTTTGATGATATTCACCTCCTGGATGTCGTTTAGGTTGTCTTGATGATATTCATCTCCTGGATGTCATTTAGGTAGTCTTAATGATATTCACCTCCCGGATGTCGTTTAGGTACTCTTGATGATATTAACCTCCTGGATGTCGTTTAGGTTGTCTTGATGATATTCAACTCCCGGATGTCATTTAGGTTGTCTTGATGATATTCACCTCCTGGATGTCATTTAGGTAGTTTTGATGATATTCACCTCCTGGATGTCATTTAGGTAGTCTTGTTGATATTAAC
Organism: Haliotis asinina; assembly: GCF_037392515.1. Classification (NCBI taxonomy): domain Eukaryota; kingdom Metazoa; phylum Mollusca; class Gastropoda; order Lepetellida; family Haliotidae; genus Haliotis; species Haliotis asinina. The sequence continues at coordinate 55,087,356 of NC_090292.1, forward strand.
CTCCTGGATGTCGTTTAGGTAGTCTTGATGATATTCACCTCCTGGATGTCGTTTAGGTTGTCTTGATGATATTCAACTCCTGGATGTCGTTTAGGTAGTCTTGATGATATTCACGTCCTGGATGTCATTTAGGTAGTTTTGATGATTTTCACCTCCTGGATGTCATTTAGGTAGTTTTGATGATATTAACCTTCTGGATGTCGTTTAGGTAGTCCTGATGATGTTAACCTCCTGGATGTCGTTTAGGTAGTCTTGATGATATTAACCTCCTGGATGTCATTTAGGTAGTCTTGATGATGTTCAACTCCTGGATGTCATTTAGGTAGTTTTGATGATATTCACCTCCTGGATGTCATTTAGGTAGTCTTGATGATATTCACCTCCTGGATGTCGTTTAGGTAGTCTTGATGATATTCACCTCCTGGATGTCGTTTAGGTAGTTTTGATGATATTCACCTCCTGGATGTCGTTTAGGTTGTCTTGATGATATTCAACTCCTGGATGTCATTTAGGTAGTTTTGATGATATTCACCTCCTGGATGTCATTTAGGTAGTCTTGATGATATTCACCTCCTGGATGTCATTTAGGTAGTCTTGATGATATTCACCTCCTGGATGTCATTTAGGTAGTTTTGATGATATTCACCTCCCGGATGTCATTTAGGTAGTTTTGATGATATTAGCCTCCTGGATGTCATTTAGGTAGTTTTGATGATATTCAACTCCTGGATGTCATTTAGGTAGTTTTGATGATATTCACCTACTGGATGTCATTTAGGTAGTTTTGATGATATTCACCTCCTAGATGTCATTTAGGTAGTTTTGATGATATTCACCTACTGGATGTCATTTAGGTAGTTTTGATGATATTCACCTCCTAGATGTCATTTAGGTAGTCTTGATGATATTCACCTCCCGGATGTCATTTAGGTAGTTTTGATGATATTCACCTCCTGGATGTCATTTAGGTAGTCTTGATGATATTCACCTCCCGGATGTCATTGAGGTAGTTTTGATGATATTCACCTCGTAGATGTCATTTAGGTAGTCTTGATGATATTCAACTCCTGGATGTCATTTAGGTAGTTTTGATGATATTCAACTCCAGGATGTCGTTTAGGTAGTCTTGATGATATTCACCTCCCGGATGTCGTTTAGGTAGTCTTGATGATATTAACCTCCTGGATGTCGTTTAGGTTGTCTTGATGATATTCAACTCCTCGATGTCGTTTAGGTAGTTTTGATGATATTCACCTCCTGGATGTCGTTTAGGTTGTCCTGATGATATTCAACTCCTGGATGTCGTTTAGGTAGTCTTGATGATATTCACCTCCTGGATGTCGTTTAGGTAGTCTTGATGATATTCACCTCCTGGATGTCATTTAGGTAGTTTTGATGATATTCACCTCCTGGATGTCGTTTAGGTTGTCTTGATGATATTCATCTCCTGGATGTCATTTAGGTAGTCTTGATGATATTCAACTCCCGGATGTCGTTTAGGTAGTCTTGATGATATTAACCTCCTGGATGTCGTTTAGGTTGTCTTGATGATATTCAACTCCCGGATGTCATTTAGGTAGTCTTGATGATATTCACCTCCTGGATGTCATTTAGGTAGTTTTGATGACATTCACCTCCTGGATGTCATTTAGGTAGTCTTGTTGATATTAACCTCCTGGATGTCGTTTAGGTAGTCTTGATGATATTCACCTCCTGGATGTCGTTTAGGTTGTCTTGATGATATTCAACTCCTGGATGTCGTTTAGGTAGTCTTGATGATATTCACGTCCTGGATGTCATTTAGGTAGTTTTGATGATTTTCACCTCCTGGATGTCATTTAGGTAGTTTTGATGATATTAACCTTCTGGATGTCGTTTAGGTAGTCTTGATGATGTTAACCTCCTGGATGTCGTTTAGGTAGTCTTGATGATGTTAACCTCCTGGATGTCATTTAGGTAGTCTTGATGATATTCAACTCCAGGATGTCGTTTAGGTAGTCTTGATGATATTCACCTCCCGGATGTCGTTTAGGTAGTCTTGATGATATTAACCTCCTGGATGTCGTTTAGGTTGTCTTGATGATATTCAACTCCTCGATGTCGTTTAGGTAGTTTTGATGATATTCACCTCCTGGATGTCCTTTAGGTTGTCTTGATGATATTCAACTCCTGGATGTCGTTTAGGTAGTCTTGATGATATTCACCTCCTGGATGTCGTTTAGGTAGTCTTGATGATATTCACCTCCTGGATGTCATTTAGGTAGTTTTGATGATATTCACCTCCTGGATGTCGTTTAGGTTGTCTTGATGATATTCATCTCCTGGATGTCATTTAGGTAGTCTTGATGATATTCAACTCCCGGATGTCGTTTAGGTAGTCTTGATGATATTAACCTCCTGGATGTCGTTTAGGTTGTCTTGATGATATTCACCTCCCGGATGTCATTTAGGTAGTCTTGATGATATTCACCTCCTGGATGTCATTTAGGTAGTTTTGATGACATTCACCTCCTGGATGTCATTTAGGTAGTCTTGTTGATATTAACCTCCTGGATGTCGTTTAGGTAGTCTTGATGATATTCACCTCCTGGATGTCGTTTAGGTTGTCTTGATGATATTCAACTCCTGGATGTCGTTTAGGTAGTCTTGATGATATTCACGTCCTGGATGTCATTTAGGTAGTTTTGATGATTTTCACCTCCTGGATGTCATTTAGGTAGTTTTGATGATATTAACCTTCTGGATGTCGTTTAGGTAGTCTTGATGATGTTAACCTCCTGGATGTCGTTTAGGTAGTCTTGATGATGTTAACCTCCTGGATGTCATTTAGGTAGTCTTGATGATGTTCAACTCCTGGATGTCATTTAGGTAGTTTTGATGATATTAACCTCCTGGATGTCATTTAGGTAGTTTTGATGATATTCACCTCCTGGATGTCATTTAGGTAGTCTTGATGATATTCACCTCCTGGATGTCGTTTAGGTAGTCTTGATGATATTAACCTCCTGGATGTCGTTTAGGTTGTCTTGATGATATTCACCTCCTGGATGTCATTTAGGTAGTCTTGATGATTTTCAACTCCTGGATGTCATTTAGGTAGTCTTGATGATATTCACCTCCTGGATGTCGTTTAGGTAGTCTTGATGATATTCACCTCCTGGATGTCGTTTAGGTAGTCTTGATGATGTTCAACTCCTGGATGTCGTTTAGGTAGTTTTGATGATATTCACCTCCTGGATGTCGTTTAGGTAGTTTTGATGATATTCACCTCCTGGATGTCGTTTAGGTTGTCTTGATGATATTAACCTCCTGGATGTCGTTTAGGTTGTCTTGATGATATTCAACTCCCGGATGTCATTTAGGTAGTCTTGATGATATTCACCTCCTGGATGTCATTTAGGTAGTTTTGATGATATTCACCTCCTGGATGTCATTTAGGTGGTCTTGTTGATATTAACCTCCTGGATGTCGTTTAGGTAGTCTTGATGATATTCACCTCCTGGATGTCGTTTAGGTTGTCTTGATGACATTCAACTTATGGATGTCGTTTAGGTAGTCTTGATGATATTCACGTCCTGGATGTCATTTAGGTAGTTTTGATGATTTTCACCTCCTGGATGTCATTTAAGTAGTTTTGATGATATTAACCTTCTGGATGTCGTTTAGGTAGTCTTGATGATGTTAACCTCCTGGATGTCGTTTAGGTAGTCTTGATGATATTAACCTCCTGGATGTCATTTAGGTAGTCTTCATGATGTTCAACTCCTGGATGTCATTTAGGTAGTTTTGATGATATTCACCTCCTGGATGTCATTTAGGTAGTTTTGATGATATTCACCTCCTGGATGTCATTTAGGTAGTCTTGATGATATTCACCTCCTGGATGTCGTTTACGTAGTCTTGATGACATTAACCTCCTGGATGTCGTTTAGGTTGTCTTGATGATATTCAACTCCTGGATGTCATTTAGGTAGTTTTGATGATATTCAACTCCAGGATGTCGTTTAGGTAGTCTTGATGATATTCACCTCCCGGATGTCGTTTAGGTAGTCTTGATGATATTAACCTCCTGGATGTCGTTTAGGTTGTCTTGATGATATTCAACTCCTGGATGTCGTTTAGGTAGTTTTGATGATATTCACCTCCTGGATGTCGTTTAGGTTGTCTTGATGATATTCAACTCCTGGATGTCGTTTAGGTAGTCTTGATGATATTCACCTCCTGGATGTCGTTTAGGTAGTCTTGATGATATTCACCTCCTGGATGTCATTTAGGTAGTTTTGATGATATTCACCTCCTGGATGTCGTTTAGGTTGTCTTGATGATATTCATCTCCTGGATGTCATTTAGGTAGTCTTGATGATATTCACCTCCCGGATGTCGTTTAGGTAGTCTTGATGATATTAACCTCCTGGATGTCGTTTAGGTTGTCTTGATGATATTCAACTCCCGGATGTCATTTAGGTAGTCTTGATGATATTCACCTCCTTTATGTCATTTAGGTAGTTTTGATGATATTCACCTCCTGGATGTCATTTAGGTAGTCTTGTTGATATTAACCTCCTGGATGTCGTTTAGGTAGTCTTGATGATATTCACCTCCTGGATGTCGTTTAGGTTGTCTTGATGATATTCAACTTATGGATGTCGTTTAGGTAGTCTTGATGATATTCACGTCCTGGATGTCATTTAGGTAGTTTTGATGATTTTCACCTCCTGGATGTCATTTAGGTAGTTTTGATGATATTAACCTTCTGGATGTCGTTTAGGTAGTCTTGATGATGTTAACCTCCTGGATGTCGTTTAGGTAGTCTTGATGATATTAACCTCCTGGATGTCATTTAGGTAGTCTTGATGATGTTCAACTCCTGGATGTCATTTAGGTAGTTTTGATGATATTAACCTCCTGGATGTCACTTAGGTAGTTTTGATGATATTCACCTCCTGGATGTCATTTAGGTAGTCTTGATGATATTCACCTCCTGGATGTCGTTTACGTAGTCTTGATGATATTAACCTCCTGGATGTCGTTTAGGTTGTCTTGATGATATTCACCTCCTGGATGTCATTTAGGTAGTCTTGATGATTTTCAACTCCTGGATGTCATTTAGGTAGTCTTGATGATATTCACCTCCTGGATGTCGTTTAGGTAGTCTTGATGATATTCACCTCCTATATGTCGTTTAGGTAGTCTTGATGATGTTCAACTCCTGGATGTCGTTTAGGTAGTTTTGATGATATTCACCTCCTGGATGTCGTTTAGGTAGTTTTGATGATATTCACCTCCTGGATGTCGTTTAGGTTGTCTTGATGATATTCAACTCCTGGATGTCATTTAGGTAGTTTTGATGATATTCAACTCCTGGATGTCATTTAGGTAGTCTTGATGATGTTCACCTCCTGGATGTCATTTAGGTAGTTTTGATGATATTCACCTCCCGGATGTCATTTAGGTAGTTTTGATGATATTCACCTCCTAGATGTCATTTAGGTAGTTTTGATGATATTCACCTCCTGGATGTCATTTAGGTAGTTTTGATGATATTCACCTCCTGGATGTCATTTAGGTAGTTTTGATGATATTCAACTCCTGGATGTCATTTTGGTAGTTTTGATGATATTCACCTCCTAGATGTCATTTAGGTAGTTTTGATGATATTCACCTCCTGGATGTCATTTAGGTAGTTTTGATGATGTTCAACTCCTGGATGTCATTTTGGTAGTTTTGATGATATTAACCTCCTGGATGTCATTTAGGTAGTCTTGATGATATTCACCTCCTGGATGTCATTTAGGTAGTTTTGATGATATTCACCTACTGGATGTCATTTAGGTAGTTTTGATGATATTCACCTCCTAGATGTCATTTTTGTAGTTTTGATGATATTCACCTCCTGGATGTCATTTAGGTAGTTTTGATGATATTCTCCTCCTGGATGTCATTTTTGTAGTTTTGATGATATTCAACTCCTGGATGTCATTTAGGTAGTTTTGATGATATTAACCTCCTGGATGTCGTTTAGGCAGTTTTGATGATATTCACCTCCCGGATGTCATTTAGGTAGTCTTGATGATATTCACCTCCCGGATGTCATTTAGGTAGTCTTGATGATATTCATCTCCTGGATGTCATTTAGGTAGTCTTGATGATATTCACCTCCCGGATGTCATTTAGGTAGTTTTGATGATATTCACCTCCTAGATGTCATTTAGGTAGTCTTGATGATATTCACCTCCTGGATGTCATTTAGGTAGTTTTGATGATATTCACCTACTGGATGTCATTTAGGTAGTCTTGATGATATTCACCTCCTGGATGTCATTTAGGTAGTTTTGATGATATTCACCTCCTGGATGTCATTTAGGTAGTTTTGATGATATTCACCTCCTGGATGTCATTTAGGTAGTCTTGATGATATTCACCTACTGGATGTCATTTAGGTAGTTTTGATGATATTCACCTCCTGGATGTCATTTAGGTAGTCTTGATGATATTCACCTACTGAATGTCATTTAGGTAGTTTTGATGATATTCACCTCCTAGATGTCATTTAGGTAGTCTTGATGATATTCACCTCCTGGATGTCATTTAGGTAGTTTTGATGATATTCACCTACTGGATGTCATTTAGGTAGTCTTGATGATATTCACCTCCTGGATGTCATTTAGGTAGTTTTGATGATATTCACCTCCTGGATGTCATTTAGGTAGTTTTGATGATATTCACCTCCTGGATGTCATTTAGGTAGTCTTGATGATATTCACCTACTGGATGTCATTTAGGTAGTTTTGATGATATTCACCTCCTGGATGTCATTTAGGTAGTCTTGATGATATTCACCTACTGGATGTCATTTAGGTAGTCTTGATGATATTCACCTCCTAGATGTCATTTAGGTAGTCTTGATGATATTCACCTTCTGGATGTCATTTAGGTAGTCTTGATGATATTCACCTCCTGGATGTCATTTAGGTAGTTTTGATGATATTCACCTCGTAGATGTCATTATGTAGTCTTGATGATACTAACCTCCTGGATGTCGTTTAGGTAGTCTTGATGATATTAGCCTCCTGGATGTCATTTAGGTAGTCTTGATGATATTCACCTCCTGGATGTCATTTAGGTAGTCTTGATGATATTCACCTCCTGGATGTCATTTAGGTAGTTTTGATGATATTCACCTCCTGGATGTCATTTGGGTAGTCTTGATGATATTCAACTCCTGGATGTCATTTAGGTAGTCTTGATGATATTCACCTCCTGGATGTCATTTAGGTAGTCTTGATGATATTCAACTCCTGGATGTCATTTAGGTAGTCTTGTTGATATTAACCTCCTGGATGTCGTTTAGGTAGTCTTGATGATATTCACCTCCTGGATGTCATTTAGGTAGTTTTGATGATATTCACCTCCTGGATGTCGTTTAGGTTGTCTTGATGATATTCATCTCCTGGATGTCATTTAGGTAGTCTTGATGATATTCACCTCCCGGATGTCGTTTAGGTAGTCTTGATGATATTAACCTCCTGGATGTCGTTTAGGTTGTCTTGATGATATTCAACTCCCGGATGTCATTTAGGTAGTCTTGATGATATTCACCTCCCGGATGTCATTTAGGTAGTCTTGATGATATTCACCTACTGGATGTCATTTAGGTAGTTTTGATGATATTCACCTACTGGATGTCATTTAGGTAGTTTTGATGATATTCACCTCCTGGATGTCATTTAGGTAGTTTTGATGATATTCACCTCCTGGATGTCATTTAGGTAGTCTTGATGATATTCACCTACTGGATGTCATTTAGGTAGTTTTGATGATATTCACCTCCTGGATGTCATTTAGGTAGTCTTGATGATATTCACCTACTGGATGTCATTTAGGTAGTCTTGATGATATTCACCTCCTAGATGTCATTTAGGTAGTCTTGATGATATTCACCTTCTGGATGTCATTTAGGTAGTCTTGATGATATTCACCTCCTGGATGTCATTTAGGTAGTTTTGATGATATTCACCTCGTAGATGTCATTATGTAGTCTTGATGATACTAACCTCCCGGATGTCGTTTAGGTAGTCTTGATGATATTAGCCTCCTGGATGTCATTTAGGTAGTCTTGATGATATTCACCTCCTGGATGTCATTTAGGTAGTCTTGATGATATTCACCTCCTGGATGTCATTTAGGTAGTTTTGATGATATTCACCTCCTGGATGTCATTTGGGTAGTCTTGATGATATTCAACTCCTGGATGTCATTTAGGTAGTCTTGATGATATTCACCTCCTGGATGTCATTTAGGTAGTCTTGATGATATTCAACTCCTGGATGTCATTTAGGTAGTCTTGTTGATATTAACCTCCTGGATGTCGTTTAGGTAGTCTTGATGATATTCACCTCCTGGATGTCATTTAGGTAGTTTTGATGATATTCACCTCCTGGATGTCGTTTAGGTTGTCTTGATGATATTCATCTCCTGGATGTCATTTAGGTAGTCTTGATGATATTCACCTCCCGGATGTCGTTTAGGTAGTCTTGATGATATTAACCTCCTGGATGTCGTTTAGGTTGTCTTGATGATATTCAACTCCCGGATGTCATTTAGGTAGTCTTGATGATATTCACCTCCTGGATGTCATTTAGGTAGTTTTGATGATATTCACCTCCTGGATGTCATTTAGGTAGTCTTGTTGATATTAACCTCCTGGATGTCGTTTAGGTAGTCTTGATGATATTCACCTCCTGGATGTCGTTTAGGTTGTCTTGATGATATTCAACTCCTGGATGTCATTTAGGTAGTCTTGATGATATTCACCTCCTGGATGTCATTTAGGTAGTTTTGATGATTTTCACCTCCTGGATGTCATTTAGGTAGTTTTGATGATATTAACCTTCTGGATGTCGTTTAGGTAGTCTTGATGATGTTAACCTCCTGGATGTCGTTTAGGTAGTCTTGATGATATTAACCTCCTGGATGTCATTTAGGTAGTCTTGATGATGTTCAACTCCTGGGTGTCATTTAGGTAGTTTTGATGATATTAACCTCCTGGATGTCATTTAGGTAGTTTTGATGATATTCACCTCCTGGATGTCATTTAGGTAGTCTTGATGATATTCACCTCCTGGATGTCGTTTAGGTAGTCTTGATGATATTCACCTCCTGGATGTCGTTTAGGTTGTCTTGATGATATTCACCTCCTGGATGTCATTTAGGTAGTCTTGATGATTTTCAACTCCTGGATGTCATTTAGGTAGTCTTGATGATATTCACCTCCTGGATGTCGTTTAGGTAGTCTTGATGATATTCACCTCCTGGATGTCGTTTAGGTAATCTTGATGATGTTCAACTCCTGGATGTCGTTTAGGTAGTTTTGATGATATTCACCTCCTGGATGTCGTTTAGGTAGTTTTGATGATATTCACCTCCTGGATGTCGTTTAGGTTGTCTTGATGATATTCAACTCCTGGATGTCATTTAGGTAGTTTTGATGATATTCAACTCCTGGATGTCATTTAGGTAGTCTTGATGATGTTCACCTCCTGGATGTCATTTAGGTAGTTTTGATGATATTCACCTCCCGGATGTCATTTAGGTAGTTTTGATGATATTCACCTCCTGGATGTCATTTAGGTAGTTTTGATGATATTCAACTCCTGGATGTCATTTTGGTAGTTTTGATGATGTTCACCTCCTGGATGTCATTTAGGTAGTCTTGATGATATTCACCTCCTAGATGTCATTTAGGTAGTTTTGATGATATTCACCTCCTGGATGTCATTTAGGTAGTCTTGATGATATTCAACTCCTGGATGTCATTTAGGTAGTCTTGATGATGTTCACCTCCTGGATGTCATTTAGGTAGTTTTGATGATATTCACCTCCCGGATGTCATTTAGGTAGTTTTGATGATATTCACCTCCTGGATGTCATTTAGGTAGTTTTGATGATATTCACCTCCTGGATGTCATTTTGGTAGTTTTGATGATGTTCACCTCCTGGATGTCATTTAGGTAGTCTTGATGATATTCACCTCCTAGATGTCATTTAGGTAGTCTTGATGATGTTCAACTCCTGGATGTCATTTAGGTAGTCTTGATGATATTCACCTCCTGGATGTCATTTAGGTAGTTTTGATGATATTCAACTCCTGGATGTCATTTTGGTAGTTTTGATGATATTCACCTCCTAGATGTCATTTAGGTAGTCTTGATGATGTTCACCTCCTGGATGTCATTTAGGTAGTCTTGATGATGTTCACCTCCTGGATGTCATTTAGGTAGTCTTGATGATATTCACCTCCTAGATGTCATTTAGGTAGTCTTGATGATGTTCACCTCCTGGATGTCATTTAGGTAGTCTTGATGATATTCAACTCCTGGATGTCATTTAGGTAGTCTTGATGATATTCACCTCCTGGATGTCATTTAGGTAGTCTTGATGATATTCACCTCCTGGATGTCATTTAGGTAGTTTTGATGATATTCAACTCCTGGATGTCATTTAGGTAGTCTTGATGATATTCAACTCCTGGATGTCATTTAGGTAGTCTTGATGATATTCACCTCCTGGATGTCATTTAGGTAGTCTTGATGATATTCACCTCCTGGATGTCATTTAGGTAGTCTTGATGATATTCACCTCCTGGATGTCATTTAGGTAGTCTTGATGATATTCACCTCCTAGATGTCATTTAGGTAGTCTTGATGATGTTCACCTCCTGGATGTCATTTAGGTAGTCTTGATGATATTCAACTCCTGGATGTCATTTAGGTAGTTTTGATGATGTTCACCTCCTGGATGTCATTTAGGTAGTTTTGATGATATTCACCTCCCGGATGTCATTTAGGTAGTTTTGATGATATTCACCTCCTGGATGTCATTTAGGTAGTTTTGATGATATTCAACTCCTGGATGTCATTTTGGTAGTTTTGATGATGTTCACCTCCTGGATGTCATTTAGGTAGTCTTGATGATATTCACCTCCTAGATGTCATTTAGGTAGTCTTGATGATGTTCAACTCCTGGATGTCATTTAGGTAGTCTTGATGATATTCACCTCCTGGATGTCATTTAGGCAGTTTTGATGATATTCAACTCCTGGATGTCATTTTGGTAGTTTTGATGATATTCACCTCCTAGATGTCATTTAGGTAGTCTTGATGATGTTCAACTCCTGGACGTCATTTAGGTAGTCTTGGTGATGTTCAACTCCTGGATGTCATTTAGGTAGTCTTGATGATGTTCAACTCCTGGATGTCATTTAGGTAGTTTTGATGATATTCACCTCCTAGATGTCATTTAGGTAGTCTTGATGATATTCACCTCCTGGATGTCATTTAGGTAGTCTTGATGATATTCACCTCCTAGATGTCATTTAGGTAGTCTTGATGATATTCACCTACTGGATGTCATTTAGGTAGTCTTGATGATATTCAACTCCTGGATGTCATTTAGGTAGTTTTGATGATATTCACCTCCTGGATGTCATTTAGGTAGTCTTGATGATGTTCAACTCCTGGATGTCATTTAGGTAGTCTTGATGATATTCACCTCCTGGATGTCATTTAGGTAGTCTTGATGATATTCACCTCCTAGATGTCATTTAGGTAGTCTTGATGATATTCACCTCCTGGATGTCATTTAGGTAGTCTTGATGATATTCACCTCCTAGATGTCATTTAGGTAGTCTTGATGATATTCAACTCCTGGATGTCATTTAGGTAGTTTTGATGATATTCACCTCCTAGATGTCATTTAGGTAGTCTTGATGATATTCAACTCCTAGATGTCATTTAGGTAGTCTTGATGATATTCACCTCCTGGATGTCATTTAGGTAGTCTTGATGATATTCACCTCCTAGATGTCATTTAGGTAGTCTTGATGATATTCACCTCCTGGATGTCATTTAGGTAGTCTTGATGATATTCACCTCCTAGATGTCATTTAGGTAGTCTTGATGATATTCACCTCCTGGATGTCATTTTGGTAGTTTTGATGATATTCACCTCCTAGATGTCATTTAGGTAGTCTTGATGATATTCAACTCCTGGATGTCATTTAGGTAGTTTTGATGATATTCACCTCCTGGATGTCATTTAGGTAGTCTTGATGATGTTCAACTCCTAGATGTCATTTAGGTAGTCTTGATGATATTCAACTCCTGGATGTCATTTAGGTAGTTTTGATGATATTCACCTCCTAGATGTCATTTAGGTAGTCTTGATGATGTTCAACTCCTGGATGTCATTTAGGTAGTTTTGATGATATTCACCTCCTGGATGTCATTTAGGTAGTCTTGATGATATTCACCTCCTACATGTCATTTAGGTAGTCTTGATGATATTCACCTCCTGGATGTCATTTAGGTAGTCTTGATGATATTCACCTCCTAGATGTCATTTAGGTAGTCTTGATGATATTCACCTCCTGGATGTCATTTAGGTAGTTTTGATGATATTCACCTCCTAGATGTCATTTAGGTAGTCTTGATGATGTTCAACTCCTGGATGTCATTTAGGTAGTCTTGATGATATTCACCTCCTGGATGTCATTTAGGTAGTCTTGATGATATTCAACTCCTAGATGTCATTTAGGTATTTTTGATGATATTCACCTCCTGGATGTCATTTAGGTAGTTTTGATGATATTCACCTCCTGGATGTCATTTAGGTAGTCTTGATGATATTCACCTCCTGGATGTCATTTTGGTAGTTTTGATGATATTCACCTCCTAGATGTCATTTAGGTAGTCTTGATGATATTCACCTCCTGGATGTCATTTAGGTAGTTTTGATGATATTCACCTCCTGGATGTCATTTAGGTAGTCTTGATGATATTCACCTCCTAGATGTCATTTAGGTAGTTTTGATGATATTCACCTCCTAGATGTCATTTAGGTAGTTTTGATGATATTCACCTCCTAGATGTCATTTAGGTAGTTTTGATGATATTCACCTCCTAGATGTCATTTAGGTAGTTTTGATGATATTCACCTCCTGGATGTCATTTAGGTTGTCTTGATGATATTCAACTCCTGGATGTCATTTAGGTACTCTTGATGATATTCAACTCCTGGATGTCATTTAGGTAGTCTTGATGATATTCACCTCCTAGATGTCATTTAGGTAGTCTTGATGATATTCACCTCCTAGATGTCATTTAGGTAGTTTTGATGATATTCACCTCCTAGATGTCATTTAGGTAGTTTTGATGATATTCACCTCCTGGATGTCATTTAGGTAGTCTTGATGATATTCACCTCCTAGATGTCATTTAGGTAGTCTTGATGATGTTCAACTCCTGGATGTCATTTAGGTAGTTTTGATGATATTCACCTCCTGGATGTCATTTAGGTAGTCTTGATGATATTCACCTCCTACATGTCATTTAGGTAGTCTTGATGATATTCACCTCCTGGATGTCATTTAGGTAGTCTTGATGATATTCACCTCCTGGACGTCATTTAGGTAGTCTTGATGATATTCACCTCCTGGACGTCATTTAGGTAGTCTTGATGATATTCAACTCCTGGATGTCATTTAGGTAGTCTTGATGATATTCACCTCCTAGATGTCATTTAGGTAGTCTTGATGATGTTCAACTCCTGGATGTCATTTAGGTAGTTTTGATGATATTCACCTCCTGGATGTCATTTAGGTAGTCTTGATGATATTCACCTCCTACATGTCATTTAGGTAGTCTTGATGATATTCACCTCCTGGATGTCATTTAGGTAGTCTTGATGATATTCACCTCCTGGACGTCATTTAGGTAGTCTTGATGATATTCACCTCCTGGACGTCATTTAGGTAGTCTTGATGATATTCACCTCCTGGATGTCATTTAGGTAGTCTTGATGATATTCACCTCCTGGACGTCATTTAGGTAGTCTTGATGATATTCACCTCCTGGACGTCATTTAGGTAGTCTTGATGATATTCAACTCCTGGATGTCATTTAGGTAGTCTTGATGATATTCACCTCCTAGATGTCATTTAGGTAGTCTTGATGATATTCACCTCCTGGATGTCATTTAGGTAGTCTTGATGACATTCAACTCCTGGATGTCATTTAGGTAGTCTTGATGATATTCACCTCCTAGATGTCATTTAGGTAGTTTTGATGATATTCACCTCCTGGATGTCATTTAGGTAGTCTTGATGATATTCAACTCCTGGATGTCATTTAGGTAGTTTTGATGATATTCACCTCCTAGATGTCATTTAGGTAGTCTTGATGATGTTCAACTCCTGGATGTCATTTAGGTAGTTTTGATGATATTCACCTCCTGGATGTCATTTAGGTAGTCTTGATGATATTCACCTCCTACATGTCATTTAGGTAGTCTTGATGATATTCACCTCCTGGATGTCATTTAGGTAGTCTTGATGATATTCACCTCCTAGATGTCATTTAGGTAGTCTTGATGATATTCACCTCCTGGATGCCATTTAGGTAGTTTTGATGATATTCACCTCCTAGATGTCATTTAGGTAGTCTTGATGATGTTCAACTCCTGGATGTCATTTAGGTAGTCTTGATGATATTCACCTCCTGGATGTCATTTAGGTAGTCTTGATGATATTCACCTCCTAGATGTCATTTAGGTAGTTTTGATGACATTCACCTCCTAGATGTCATTTAGGTAGTCTTGATGATATTCACCTCCTGGATGTCATTTTGGTAGTTTTGATGATATTCACCTCCTGGATGTCATTTAGGTAGTCTTGATGATATTCACCTCCTAGATGTCATTTAGGTAGTCTTGATGATATTCACCTCCTGGATGTCATTTAGGTAGTTTTGATGATATTCACCTCCTAGATGTCATTTAGGTAGTCTTGATGATATTCACCTCCTGGATGTCATTTAGGTAGTCTTGATGATATTCACCTCCTGGATGTCATTTAGGTAGTCTTGATGATATTCAACTCCTGGATGTCATTTAGGTAGTCTTGATGATATTCACCTCCTAGATGTCATTTAGGTAGTTTTGATGACATTCACCTCCTAGATGTCATTTAGGTAGTCTTGATGATATTCACCTCCTGGATGTCATTTAGGTAGTTTTGATGATATTCACCTCCTAGATGTCATTTAGGTAGTCTTGATGATGTTCAACTCCTGGATGTCATTTAGGTAGTCTTGATGATATTCACCTCCTGGATGTCATTTAGGTAGTCTTGATGATATTCAACTCCTGGATGTCATTTAGGTTGTCTTGATGATATTCACCTCCTAGATGTCATTTAGGTAGTCTTGATGATATTCACCTCCTAGATGTCATTTAGGTAGTTTTGATGATATTCACCTCCTGGATGTCATTTAGGTAGTCTTGATGATATTCACCTCCTAGATGTCATTTAGGTAGTCTTGATGATATTCACCTCCTGGATGTCATTTAGGTAGTTTTGATGATATTCACCTCCTAGATGTCATTTAGGTAGTTTTGATGATATTCACCTCCTGGATGTCATTTAGGTAGTTTTGATGATATTCACCTCCTAGATGTCATTTAGGTAGTTTTGATGATATTCACCTCCTGGATGTCATTTAGGTAGTTTTGATGATATTCACCTCCTGGATGTCATTTAGGTAGTCTTGATGATGTTCACCTCCTGGATGTCATTTAGGTAGTCTTGATGATATTCACCTCCTGGATGTCATTTAGGTAGTTTTGATGATATTCACCTCCTGGATGTCATTTAGGTAGTCTTGATGATATTCACCTCCTAGATGTCATTTAGGTAGTCTTGATGATATTCACCTCCTGGATGTCATTTAGGTAGTTTTGATGATATTCACCTCCTGGATGTCATTTAGGTAGTCTTGATGATGTTCACCTCCTGGATGTCATTTAGGTAGTCTTGATGATATTCACCTCCTGGATGTCATTTAGGTAGTTTTGATGATATTCACCTCCTGGATGTCATTTAGGTAGTCTTGATGATATTCACCTCCTAGATGTCATTTAGGTAGTCTTGATGATATTCACCTCCTGGATGTCATTTAGGTAGTTTTGATGATATTCACCTCCTAGATGTCATTTAGGTAGTCTTGATGATATTCAACTCCTGGATGTCATTTAGGTAGTCTTGATGATATTCACCTCCTAGATGTCATTTAGGTAGTTTTGATGACATTCACCTCCTAGATGTCATTTAGGTAGTCTTGATGATATTCACCTCCTGGATGTCATTTAGGTAGTTTTGATGATATTCACCTCCTAGATGTCATTTAGGTAGTCTTGATGATGTTCAACTCCTGGATGTCATTTAGGTAGTCTTGATGATATTCACCTCCTGGATGTCATTTAGGTAGTCTTGATGATATTCAACTCCTGGATGTCATTTAGGTTGTCTTGATGATATTCACCTCCTAGATGTCATTTAGGTAGTCTTGATGATATTCACCTCCTGGATGTCATTTAGGTAGTCTTGATGATGTTCACCTCCTGGATGTCATTTAGGTAGTCTTGATGATATTCACCTCCTGGATGTCATTTAGGTAGTTTTGATGATATTCACCTCCTGGATGTCATTTAGGTAGTCTTGATGATGTTCAACTCCTGGATGTCATTTAGGTAGTCTTGAAGATATTCACCTCCTGGATGTCATTTAGGTAGTCTTGATGATATTCACCTCCTGGATGTCATTTAGGTAGTCTTGATGATATTCACCTCCTGGATGTCATTTAGGTAGTTTTGATGATATTCAACTCCTGGATGTCATTTTGGTAGTTTTGATGATATTCACCTCCTAGATGTCATTTAGGTAGTCTTGATGATGTTCACCTCCTGGATGTCATTTAGGTAGTCTTGATGATATTCACCTCCTGGATGTCATTTAGGTAGTTTTGATGATATTCACCTCCTGGATGTCATTTAGGTAGTCTTGATGATGTTCAACTCCTGGATGTCATTTAGGTAGTCTTGATGATATTCACCTCCTGGATGTCATTTAGGTAGTCTTGATGATATTCACCTCCTGGATGTCATTTAGGTAGTCTTGATGATATTCACCTCCTGGATGTCATTTAGGTAGTTTTGATGATATTCAACTCCTGGATGTCATTTTGGTAGTTTTGATGATATTCACCTCCTAGATGTCATTTAGGTAGTCTTGATGATATTCACCTCCTAGATGTCATTTAGGTAGTTTTGATGATATTCAACTCCTGGATGTCATTTTGGTAGTTTTGATGATATTCACCTCCTAGATGTCATTTAGGTAGTCTTGATGATATTCACCTCCTGGATGTCATTTAGGTAGTCTTGATGATATTCACCTCCTGGATGTCATTTAGGTAGTTTTGATGATATTCAACTCCTGGATGTCATTTTGGTAGTTTTGATGATATTCACCTCCTAGATGTCATTTAGGTAGTCTTGATGATATTCACCTCCTGGATGTCATTTAGGTAGTTTTGATGATATTCAACTCCTGGATGTCATTTTGGTAGTTTTGATGATATTCACCTCCTAGATGTCATTTAGGTAGTCTTGATGATATTCACCTCCTGGATGTCATTTAGGTAGTCTTGATGATATTCACCTCCTGGATGTCATTTAGGTAGTCTTGATGATGTTCAACTCCTGGATGTCATTTAGGTAGTCTTGATGATATTCAACTCCTAGATGTCATTTAGGTAGTCTTGATGATATTCACCTCCTGGATGTCATTTAGGTAGTTTTGATGATATTCACCTCCTAGATGTCATTTAGGTAGTTTTGATGATATTCACCTCCTGGATGTCATTTAGGTAGTCTTGATGATATTCACCTCCTAGATGTCATTAAGGTAGTTTTGATGATATTCACCTCCTGGATGTCATTTAGGTAGTCTTGATGATATTCACCTCCTGGATGTCATTTAGGTAGTCTTGATGATATTCACCTCCTAGATGTCATTTAGGTAGTTTTGATGATATTCACCTCCTGGATGTCATTTAGGTAGTCTTGATGATATTCACCTCCTGGATGTCATTTAGGTAGTCTTGATGATATTCACCTCCTAGATGTCATTTAGGTAGTTTTGATGATATTCAACTCCTGGATGTCATTTAGGTAGTCTTGATGATGTTCAACTCCTGGATGTCATTTAGGTAGTCTTGATGATATTCACCTCCTAGATGTCATTTAGGTAGTCTTGATGATGTTCAACTCCTGGATGTCATTTAGGTAGTTTTGATGATATTCACCTCCTAGATGTCATTTAGGGAGTCTTGATGATATTCACCTCCTGGATGTCATTTAGGTAGTCTTGATGATATTCAACTCCTGGATGTCATTTAGGTAGTCTTGATGATATTCACCTCCTAGATGTCATTTAGGTAGTCTTGATGATATTCACCTCCTGGATGTCATTTAGGTAGTTTTGATGATATTCACCTCCTGGATGTCATTTAGGTAGTTTTGATGATATTCAACTCCTGGATGTCGTTTAGGTAGTTTTGATGATGTTCACCTCCTGGATGTCATTTAGGTAGTTTTGATGATATTCACCTCCCGGATGTCATTTAGGTAGTTTTGATGATATTCACCTCCTGGATGTCATTTAGGTAGTTTTGATGATATTCAACTCCTGGATGTCATTTTGGTAGTTTTGATGATGTTCACCTCCTGGATGTCATTTAGGTAGTCTTGATGATATTCACCTCCTAGATGTCATTTAGGTAGTCTTGATGATATTCACCTCCTGGATGTCATTTAGGTAGTTTTGATGATATTCAACTCCTGGATGTCATTTTGGTAGTCTTGATGATATTCACCTCCTGGATGTCATTTAGGTAGTTTTGATGATATTCACCTCCCGGATGTCATTTAGGTAGTTTTGATGATATTCACCTCCTGGATGTCATTTAGGTAGTTTTGATGATATTCAACTCCTGGATGTCATTTTGGTAGTTTTGATGATGTTCACCTCCTGGATGTCATTTAGGTAGTCTTGATGATATTCACCTCCTGGATGTCATTTAGGTAGTTTTGATGATATTCACCTCCTGGATGTCATTTAGGTAGTTTTGATGATATTCAACTCCTGGATGTCATTTTGGTAGTCTTGATGATATTCACCTCCTGGATGTCATTTAGGTAGTTTTGATGATATTCAACTCCTGGATGTCATTTTGGTAGTTTTGATGATATTCACCTCCTAGATGTCATTTAGGTAGTCTTGATGATGTTCAACTCCTGGATGTCATTTAGGTAGTCTTGATGATATTCACCTCCTGGATGTCGTTTAGGTAGTTTTGATGATATTCACCTCCTAGATGTCATTTAGGTAGTCTTGATGATATTCACCTCCTGGATGTCATTTAGGTAGTCTTGATGATATTCACCTCCTGGATGTCATTTAGGTAGTCTTGATGATATTAGCCTCCTGGATGTCATTTAGGTAGTCTTGATGATATTCACCTCCTGGATGTCATTTAGGTAGTTTTGATGATATTCAACTCCTGGATGTCATTTAGGTAGTTTTGATGATATTCATCTCCTAGATGTCATTTAGGTAGTCTTGATGATATTCACCTCCTGGATGTCATTTAGGTAGTCTTGATGATATTCACCTCCTGGATGTCATTTAGGTAGTCTTGATGATATTAGCCTCCTGGATGTCATTTAGGTAGTCTTGATGATATTCACCTCCTGGATGTCATTTAGGTAGTTTTGATGATATTCAACTCCTGGATGTCATTTAGGTAGTTTTGATGATATTCACCTCGTAGATGTCATTTAGGTAGTCTTGATGATATTAACCTCCTGGATGTCATTTAGGTAGTCTTGATGATATTAGCCTCCTGGATGTCATTTAGGTAGTCTTGATGATATTCACCTCCTGGATGTCATTTAGGTAGTCTTGATGATGTTCACCTCCTGGATGTCATTTAGGTAGTTTTGATGATATTCACCTTCTGGATGTCATTTGGGTAGTCTTGATGATATTCACCTCCTGGATGTCATTTAGGTAGTCTTGATGATATTCACCTCCTGGATGTCATTTAGGTAGTCTTGATGATATTCAACTCCTGGATGTCGTTTAGGTAGTCTTGATGATATTAACCTCCTGGATGTCATTTAGGTAGTTTTGATGATATTCACCTCCTGGATGTCATTTAGGTAGTCTTGATGATATTCACCTCCCGGATGTCGTTTAGGTTGTCTTGATGATATTCACCTCCCGGATGTCGTTTAGGTAGTCTTGATGATATTCACCTCCTGGATGTCATTTAGGTAGTTTTGATGATGTTCACCTCCCGGATGTCATTTAGGTAGTCTTGATGATATTCACCTCCCGGATGTCGTTTAGGTAGTCTTGATGATATTCACCTCCCGGATGTCGTTTAGGTAGTCTTGATGATATTCACCTCCCGGATGTCGTTTAGGTAGTCTTGATGATATTCACCTCCCGGATGTCATTTAGGTAGTCTTGATGATATTCACCTCCTGGATGTCATTTAGGTAGTTTTGATGATATTCAACTCCCGGATGTCATTTAGGTAGTCTTGATGATATTCACCTCCCGGATGTCGTTTAGGTTGTCTTGATGATGTTCACCTCCCGGATGTCATTTAGGTTGTCTTGATGATATTAACCTCCTGGATGTCATTTAGGTAGTCTTGATGATATTCACCTCCCGGATGTCGTTTAGGTAGTCTTGGTGATATTAACCTCCTGGATGTCGTTTAGGTAGTCTTGATGATATTCACCTCCTGGATGTCATTTTGGTAGTCTTGATGATATTCACCTCCTGGATGTCGTTTAGGTAGTTTTGATGATATTCACCTCCTGGATGTGTTTCTGATAGTGTTGATGATATTAACCCCTGTGTTGTTTTCTGAAAAGTGACCGTTGTTCATGTGGCCCCACATTTATCTTTTGTTCTAAGGTTATACAGACAAGTAGAATGTTAATTTACATTACCTGTCTTGTGGTACAGATTCACTCAATACCAGCAGATACCAAACCCTGCACAAAGTACTGTCCGAAATTTTGTCACTGGTAAATATAACTCAGCAATTCTCACTGCACCGCGATATTTATTTTCGTGTTTAGGGGAAAATACTGTCCAGTATCTGAATTACACGAGTATATATCAAATCTGCTTGTGCGTTTATGATTAACGTTAATCATTCAATGTATATAATGGCTGGACATCAATGCCACACACAGAGTAACGAGGGGACATAACTCTGCTATGCTGTACGGTGTGGCAGCTGGTAGAGAATGAGGCGTACTGTCATACTAATCAGCCAGGGGTGTACTAGAGGTTATACACTGTGTTGGTTCCCCCATTCGAATGCGTTGTGAATTATTCCCCGCGAACATCAACTACAAAGAGTGATGTGCAAGTTTACAGAAACGTGTCAAGTCAGTACCGCCTGTGGGTCAGTGCCAAAACTGAAGTACGATCTTCGCCAGACAAACACTTCGAGAGCAGGAAGGAAAATTGCTCTGATCAAGAGGTGTGTAACATGTTTTATTCTTTTTTCAAGACGGTAATTGTTCTTGCTGGGTGAGGGTATGGAAACATAAGTCCGTGTTCATACCGGTAGATGCTGTATTCCACAGCAATAAGCTATATCAGAGGCCCTATAATAGTCTCTCCTTATATTCAGTAGCAAAAACGAAACAAAAAAATATTTCATAAGTTTCATGTCCCTTTCCTCTGATTACACGTTGTCATTTAGAAAGTGGTCAATGCAACATGTCATGTTTGGGATTTCACTATCTTGGTGAAGTACAAATCCTAGTACACCGTAGAAGTCGCGGTGCCTGAGTGGGCTAGGTGGCTGACTTTGTGTGCTGGCGATTTGGTTCCTGACTCTGACTGTGCGGGTTCGAATCCCGGATGGGACTCAACCCCCCAAAAAGGAGTAGAATTTGGACTTTGCCAAGAAAGTGAAATCTCTAATATACCTATAGAAAAGAATAAGGGAACGCGTGAAAAAGCTGTGACTTTTAATCTTTGAATCACTAAAAGAAAGGTTCATAGAGATGAAAAGGCTTATGTCAAATGATGTATTCCCCATGTCTCTGGACAACTGCATGGCATAGTCGTGGCATTCTGTGAATGAGTGCACGGATGGTACAAATCGGAATTCTACGCCATTCTACCTGGAGAGCCACGAAAAGTTCACCCAAATTGTTGGGTTGAAGAGGTCTGTCCCGAACATTGCGGCCAAGAACATCCCAAAGATGTTCGATGGGGTTAAGGTCAGGACTTTTAGACGGCCATTGCAACACCCGGACACCTGCAGGCCTAAGTCTGTCCCGACAAACATGAGCGATGTGAGGGCGGGCATTGTCATGCTGGAACTCGAACATTCGACCTGCTGTACACGCAAAGGCGATCGCAATCGGGTTCAAGATCTCGTCACGATATCGTACACCTGTTATCCTGCCATCAACACGCACAAGATCTGTTTTGTGGTTAAATGTAAACCCGCCCCACACCATAACAGAGCCTCCTCCATAACGATCATGCTGTTTGATGGTGCACGCACTGTGACGTTCTCCAAGGCGCCTCCAAACTCGAATTCGACCGTCATTATGGTCTAGTGTGTACCTGCTCTCATCACTAAACATGGTGTTTCTCCATTGACGTACGGTTCTTCCTCCATGGTTCCGTGCCCATTGCAGTCTTAAGCGCTTGTGTTGTTCAGTCATTTTGATTCCACCCAATGGACGGCGGCTTTTTAGACCAGTCGATTACGCATTGTACAAACAAATGCTGTACTGAACAAATTCTGACGTTTGTTTTTCGCCTGAATTCCGTATTCATTTTGGAGGAGGACTTGAACCTGTCTGGCAGAGCAATAAGGCGTAGGGTCCGGTCATCATGTGGGGTGGTTTTCTTTTTCCGTCCCCGACCATACCTCATTGTGACGTCACCAGTCGCTCTATAGAGATTTCAAAGTCTGGATATCACGCTAACAGACTTGTGAAAAGTTGTTGCAACCTGCCGTAATGAGCTTCCACCATTAACCTTGCCAATTGCCTCCCATTTCTGTGCCAAAGTTAAGTACTGTCTCGCCATGTTAACAATGCTTTTAACCGTTCTGTCTGACAGTGCACATACATGTAACGTGTAAATCTAAGTGTATCTAACTTCAGGAGCATGTGGTGCACAAGCATGGAAAGCATTATGCTGCGTTTAAGTGAGCTGCTCTTCACGAAAACGATAATACACGGCGTTGAAGTTAGTAAACAGAAATTTTGAAATGCTCTAAGAAACATGCGTTCCCTTAATTTTGTCCATGAGTATATGTTGTCCCGTTCCTCGTCTGGAAGCTTTCGTCTAACCGAGTGTTTAGTGGTTTGGCACTTGTTTTTAATCATTCCTTTCATGAACGAAACAGTCGAGTTATGATACATCCTGCGCGCAATAATTCCTGTACTTCTGAGTTAAAGTGAATTCGATGATCAAACCTACTGAGAAATAATGAAAATGTAACGTCATTCTTTCGTGTTTATTACATCAATTTTACGAACAAAGGGATTGGTTGACATTTTCGATAATATTTGCCCATAGGAAGATAATGCAGTTCAAATATTCGTTATACACGTATTACTTATAAGTGACTTTCTGCGTCGTGTTTTCAGATTAAATTAAAAGACCTTTTGTTGGCATGTCAACACAAAATGATGGAAACTTTTATGTCCAAGTGTGAAAAATATAACGTAATGAGAGCCTATAATATTTCCTTCAAATGTTTCATTGCATAAAAGTCATGAAATCTCCTGTAGTCAAACTGATTAAGGTAGTATGAAATATTTTTGCAGATGCACTAATGGAAATTCTCAAATATTAGCTGCACAAATTCCACGTGTGAAAATATTTCTTTTCTTGAATCATGTGACCAAAATTATGATTTTGTTGGACCGCCTGTCTCATTTCCATGTCCCGTAAACACGGTATGGCCTGTGTCAGGATTTATACAGGTGATTTACATAGCTGTCCAAGTGTGTCCGTCGTGGTTTGTTCTCGGGTGGTAGTTCAGGACGGTGGACAACAGACAGGGAAGACGACGGTAGCGATAAAGACAACATCACCCATGTTGTATTTATTGATTGTTTGGTTGAATGATGGTCGAAATGTTATACACAGAACGCACATCGGGACTGTCTCAATCCCATGTCCCGTAAACACAATATGGCCTGTGTCAGGAGTTATACAGCTGACACTATCTCATCGAGGATTGCTGCCTCCACTATCCAAGGCTGCTTCATCTACCGCCTGTCAGAAGACATGCGAGCTACACAGGATGTCAAGATCATAGAGAAAGGTCCACTGATTCTTGAAGGAGACAGGGTGCTGACATGCGAGCTACACAGGATGTCAAGATCATAGAGAAAGGTCCACTGATTCTTGAAGTAGACAGGGTGCTGGCATGCAGTGTTCATATAAGATCTACTGATGCCTACTTCAGTGGCATCGTCAGTGCATCAATGAAATACAAGTTATGAATTAGATGCAATATCCAGAAGTTCAAAACAAAACAAATTACAAGTTACAAGAAATGGTGTATTGACAAACAACATTGAAATTAATTTGTTTAAGATATAATTCAATGTGTGATTACCTGGATGATGGACAGAAAGTTTGTGATGAAGTTGTTGGATGATCCCAAAGGTATCCCGAAGCTCTTTTATCCGGTCCTTGTGTTGTCTCTGCAGATTGACTCAAGAGTCCTTGTGTTCGCTCTAGAACCTGAGCGAAGGGCCCTTGTGTTGTCTGTGCAGCTTGAGTGAAGGGGTCATTGTACTGTCTCTGCCACTTGGCCGAAGGGTCCTTGTGTTGTCTCTGCAGGTTGGGCGAAGGTTTCTTGTGTTCTCTGTACAGCTTGAGCGAAGGGTCCTTGTGTTGTCTCTGCAGCTTGAACAAAGGGTCCTTGTGTTGTGTGTGCAGCTTGAGCACGGAGTCTTTGTGTTGTCTGTGCAGCTTGTGTGAAGGGTCCTTGTGTTGTCTCTGCAGGCTGGGCGACGGGTCCTTGTGTTGTCTGTGCAGCTTGGGCAAAATCCACAAGCCCCGTATGCACGGGCTACTGTAAAGATCCATAAGAACCCTCAGAAAGGTTCTTAGTATGTCCGCGGAACACAGTGTTCTACATCACTGCCCAGTATCTCACCAAAGTGTTAGCCTTTTTCCATGATATTTACCCCGATGATATCGGTGCTTTTACGGACATGTGGGTGAGTGAGTGAGCGGTTTTCGTGACATGTATCAGAGTGCATGTGTCAGTGTGTGTGTGAGAGAGAGTGAGTGAGTGAGGGTGTATGAAACAATGAAGGTGTCTCAGACAGTGACACTCTCTGTGTACGTGTCAGTGTGTGTGCATGTGTCAGTGTGTGTGCATATCTGTCAGTCTGGGGGCACGGAAACAGTTTAGGCAGCTTCACAGTTTTGTGAAATGCTCACACGGAGTTCCATAATGAAACAAACTCACTCCCTTTGTGGGAGTATTCATAATTATCTCGAACAGCTTACTGAAACTTCATACGGGTCACATCTTACTTTTAGATCTGTACTAGTTGAAGCTTTAGTGCGCCTGAATGTCCTATGTAGATTATCGTATTTAAACTGCTCACGAGGGATGCGCACAAGGCTGGAGGTATTAAGAGGGAAAAGGGTGGAATTAAACAGTCGGTGTGAAGCAAGATGGTGGCGGAAATTCACAAAGGAGTTGACAGATCACGGTGACATAGGTAAGTGTCGTTCCGCCATTGGCATGCTGAATAGGATTGGTTTCGCTCTACATAGCGCTGGGATCTGATTGGTGAAGTGTGTTATGAGTTTCGTAACACTGACTGTTGAGTTAAAGGTTTTCCGTCTGTCACATTCAGAGATCTGTGTTTGCGTGACTACCTCTTTCGCCATCTGTGCGTATGACACTACTCTCTCTGTGTCTCTCTGTCTCTCTGTCTCTCTCTCTCTGACACGTGTCACTCTCACACATGCACTCTCTCTCACTCTAAAACATGAATTCTCTCTCACTCTCTCATACGCACTCACTCTCTCACACATTCACTTTCATTCTTTGCTTCACACACTCTCTCTCTCACACACACGCACTCACTCTCACACACTCACATTTTGTTTTCTTTCACACACGCTCGCTCTCATTCTTTCTTTCAGTTACACTCTAGCTGTATCATTCTCTCTCCACTCTCACTCACATTCACACTCTCTCTCTCACACACACAAACTGACACACGCTCCCATTCTTTCTTTCACACTCACACACTTTCACACACACAAACGCTCTTTCTCTCACACACTCGCTCTCATTTTTTCATACACTCTCATTCTTTCACACACACACTTTCTCATACACACACTCTCACACGCATACTTTCTTTCACACACTTCCACTTTTTCGCACACACACACTCTCTCTCCTTCTCTCTCTCTCTTTCTTTCTCTAGGTTGTCCCTTAATGTGGCCACTTGATACTAGCACATCTGTCAACGGTTTTCCCACTTCGTGACCATGTTTCTATATACGCCGAGAATGAATGCTTACACTTTAAAGATACATGAATGCAATGGCAGATGTCACACTAGTTCATCTCCAGACCTGTTCCGAATACCTCAACACCAGCAAATCCTCAGCCAGCGTGTCAGACACAACTTGAATCCCATACACAACCCCAGGAGGGTCTCAGACACACCCCCAGCCCCAGACACATCCCAGTCTCAGACACAACCCCAGCCCCAGATTCAACCCCAGCCCCAGACTCAACTCCAGCCAGAGTCTCAGACACAACCCCAGTCCCTGACACAACCCCAGTCCCATAGTTGTCAACATGTTTCAGTTCTCCGCGTCCATGGTGTCATATCGTGTGAGTGGGAGGCATATGGCGACCACTGCAACCTCACCTTTCCGCTGAACTGTCAAACTAACGAAGTGAGACATCTATGTCACTGTCACCGGGAGACAGGCAGGTTCTGAGTGTTGCATTGCGGGATGGTACGCTGACATGTGCAACACTCACTGCCACCAGAACTGCAGCAACGGCGTCTGTAGCCGCGAAATGGACAGTGCTTCCAGGGCTGTAAAGACAATCACACATACTACGGTGGTTTCAATGGAATGTCACTAAACGTAAGTCGTCAAGACATTTGTCATAAGCGGGTTCAAACACAAGATTATATTCTCTGAATTTTAAAAGGTTGTATTGTCTACTGTCATAGGCTATACTGTGTTCTATGTAAGGCTAGATTGTCTAGCATATGAGACTGCTCTACATATTTTTACGGTTAAGAATTTCCCGTGGCAAACTATGTAAGAAATTATCTATTCGAATAATAAGATGTAACAACTCTTCTCATTACAATGTCTGATGACAGATTCTCAATTCCAGAAATATACATTTCAAATGTTTATGGATTATTGTTTTTTACATTCTTAAGATATGTAACACATTATTTCATAAATCGTAACATAAGAATCAAGTCAGTAAATGATGATATATAAATATGTTACTACACTTCAGTGACTACATGTCACTTCAGAGCAACAGATTGTGTGTCCATAAAAAAATAGGATATGTCATTAAATGTGATGAACTCCTTAACTTGTGTTGGGGTGAGTAACATTTCACGAAACTTCCTTTTTAATAATTTGCAATCCTTCTTGGCATTATGGTTTATCTGTTGATTGATTTTTGTTTAATTTTCAGAAAATTGCACTGCGCATGAAAAGGATGGAAACTATTGATGGGCCAGATCGATGAAAGGAAAGGGTTTCAACTATACTCGACTTGTAAATAACTTCACCAGTTGTGAGTGACGAAGAAGATGCCAATTTATTGCTCTCGATCCCCTTTACCTGGGAATCTAAACTCAAGACGTCTGCACTGGACTCAGCCACAATTTTCAACGCCACCACCCAAGCTGAAGCCAACATGAAGACCAGGATGCGGCATCTAACCGGAATGACAGAGAGATATCCGCTGAAGGATGCCCAAGTGGGCTAGTAAATAGCTAATCGATCCCGTGAACGTAAATTTATCTGTGATCAATTAAATTTGATTTATTCTCAGTGTAAAACTTTAATAGTTTTATTAATTATTCTAATTGTAGTTCAATTAATACAATTTTATTCAATCTTAATTTTTACCTTTTTTCAAAGAGACCTTTACTTACATTAAATACATTTTTTTTACTTTCAATGTAACCTAAGTTCTTTATTGCATTTTATTTTATTATTGTATTGCATGCTGTGTGTTATTATATGTTTAGCATTGACTGACTGGGGTGTGTTTTTCTGTGTCAGTGTGAGGATGACAGTCAAGGGGTGCAACTGTTATATCATGTTTTTAGAAATATTTTTGTCATAAGTTATAAATGTTGATCTGTTATCTAGTGCAATATCTTTTTATTAGATATATGTTTCATCTATATTTGTCCGAAAATAAAACAGTGAATCTTATTGTATCTTTTGTTTTTCTTTATGTATACGTGATGATTGTACACAAACTCCTTATATTGTCTTTGCCAACCAGGAGTAACAAGAATGTTATATGCAATGACACACATTGAATGACTCCTGTGAACCCGAGTAAATGAAATGCTGTGGAAAGCTTTTTGGCAACTGAAACTCTGCGGAAACCTGATGGAGTCTTGGTAACTGAAACTCTGCGGAAACCTGATGGAGTCTTGGTAACTGAAACTCTGCGGAAACCTGATGGAGTCTTCGTAACTGAAACTCAACGGAAACCTGATGGAGTCTTCGTAACTGAAAGCCCGCAGAAACCTCATGAATTCTGAAACTCAACGGAAACTTGTTGGAGCATGGGTAACAGATACCGTGCGGAAACCTTTAGAAAGTGGGTAATTTCCGTCATTGCGAAAACTCAGTGTAAAAGAACAGGAACTCACTGGATTCTTGGTGGAAACTTAAGTTTCAGTCCACTTTCCATCAGGTTCTTGGTGTGAGCGGGAATCAGCTATGGCAGAATGTAAACACAGCAGATAATGTAGATTCAGGCGTTGACAGGATTTCAAGTGTGGCAGAGATGTAAATGAATATGAGCGTCAGTGTGAGTGTCGCCCTCCACACGGCAACCAACCTTTATATATATTTTATACAGTCATTCCCGAAAGTTCGAATTCGGGCACAAACGAACATCGTCAACACTGTAGAATGGTCTCGAAACAGTATCCCGGGAGTGAACATCGAAAACTAGGCACATAGAGATTCCGGAATGCCAGAATACTAAAAGTGTTGACCACATATGAAAACGAAATGTGACCCATCATATTAAATATTCAAAACACTAAACACTTGTCACCCAGTAATAATAATTACTTAATTAATAGCAAAAATATACAGAAAATACACACTCGCAACAATATTGTCTTTCATACCAGTCTAAATCGTCTACTGTATAAAGCTCTGTTGTCTACCGTAGAAGTCTCTACTTTGTAATATATAACTCTCTGTTGTCTACTGTAGAAGCCTCTACTTTCTTATATGTAACTCTCAGTTGTCTACTGTAGAAGCCTCTACTTTCTTATATGTAACTCTCAGTTGTCTACTGTAGAAGCCTCTACTTTCTTATATATAACTCTCAGTTGTCCACTGTAGAAGCCTCTACTTTCTAATATATAGCTGTCTGTTGTCTACTGCAGAAGTCTTTACTTTCTATAATATATATATATATAAACACACACATATATATATATACTATATAAGGCTCTATTGTATATTACATAAGGCTATATTGTTTACTTTATGATGCTGTATTGTTAACTGTATAAGCCTATATTGTCTACTACATACTGTCTAGTACATATTTTCTACTACATAATGCTCTATTGTCTTCTACATGACTCTATGTTGTCTATTGTATAAGGCTGTCACTCTATAATTTTCTATTGTCTACTATACAACCTCTTATTGTCTACTATACAACCTCTTATTGTCTACTATATGATTCTTTATTATCTAATATGTTACTTTCTATTGTCTACTATGTATATATATTTTTTCTGCTATATACGTGTATAGTGTGAGCTATGTAAGTCTTTAATGTCTACCAGGTCTCGATTTCCTGCTTTGTTCCTTGCACTGGTGGAAACCAATATCACATCGTACAACCCAATATCACATCATGCAACCAAATATCACATCGTGCAACCAAATATTACATTATGCAACCAAATATCACATCGTGCAACCAAATATCACATCGTGCAACCAAATATCACATCGTGCAACCAAATATCACAAAGTGCAGTCTAGCTATTATGCACATCAAATGCAGAAAGACATTTTTTAAGAAGTAAATCAACAATACATCGTTATAAGTATGTCAGCTCATTTTCCTTCTAAACTTTGCTCATTTTCTCCGAAACATTGCTATTGTTAACAGTTCTGGTAAACAGTTTCTCTGTGTCTCTGTGTTGCTGTGGTTCCATGGGCACTACGTATGTTTATGTGCATGAACACATCTGACGTCATTCCATTTTAAGTGAAATTGGGTTGGTGCAGCTTGGTTTTTATCATAGGTTGCACTTGGAGTCTAAGGTTGCATCTGGTGTATGTAGGTTAATATCTCTTAAACCTGTTAATAACGCCCATACTACCTATCATATAAGGCTATATTGTCTAGCATGTGACTCTATATTATCTAGCATGTGACTCTATATTATCTAGCATGTGACTCTATATTGTCTAGCATGTGACTCTATATTGTCTAGCATGTGACTCTACATTGTCTAGCATGTGACTGTATATTGTCTAGCATGTGACTGTACATTGTCTAGCATGTGACTCTACACTGTCTAGCATGTGACTCTACATTGTTTAACATGTGACACTACATTGTCTAGCATGTGACTCTACATTGTCTAGCATGTGACTCTATATTTTCTAGCATGTGACTCTACATTGTCTAGCTTGTGACTCTATATTGTCTAGCATGTGACTCTACATTGTCTAACATGTGACTCTATATTGTCTAGCTTGTGACTCTATATTGTCTAGCATGTGACTCTATATTGTCTAGCATGTGACTCTGTATTCTCTAGCATGTGACTCTATATTGTCTAGCATGTGACTCTACATTGTCTAGCATGGGACTCTACATTGTCTAGCATGTGACTCTACATTCTCTAGCATGTGACTACATATTGTCTAGCATGTGACTGTACATTGTCTAGCATGTGACTCTATATTGTCTAGCATGTGACTCTACATTGTCTAGCATCTGACTCTACATTGTCTAGCATGTGACTCTACATTGTCTAGCATGTGACTCTATATTGGGTAGCATGTGACTCTACATTGTCTAGCATGTGACTCTATATTGTCTAGCGTGTGACTCTATATTTTCTAGCATGTGACTTTATGTTGTCTAGCATGTGACTCTATATTGTCTAGCATGCGACTCCACATTGTCTAGCATGTGACTCTATATTGTCTACCTTGTGACTCTATATTGTCTAGCATCTGACTCTACATTGCCTAGTATGTGACTCTACATTGTCTAGCATGTGACTCTATGTTCTGTAACATGTGACTCTATTTTGTCTAGCATGTGACTCTATATTGTCTACCATGTGACTCTACATTGTCTAGCATCTGACTCTATATTGTCTAGCATGTGATTCTACATTGTCTAGCATGTGACTCTATATTCTCTAGCATGTGACTCTACATTGTCTAGCATGTGACTCTACATTGTCTAGCAAGTGACTCTGTGTTGTCTAGCTTGTGACTCTATATTGTCTAGCATGTGACTCTATGTTGTCTAGCATGTGACTCTACACTGTCTAGCATGTGACTCTATATTGTCTAGGAAGTGACTCTATAGTGTCTAGCTTGTGACTCTATATAGTCTAGCATGTGACTCTACATTCTCTAGCATGTGACTCTACATTGTCTAGCATGTGACTCTATATTGTCTAGCATGTGACTCTATACTCTGTAGCATGTGACTCTATATTATCTAGCATGTGACTCTATGTTCTCTAGCATGTGACTCTACATTGTCTAGCACGTGACTCTACATTGTCTAGCATGTGACTCTATATTGTCTAGCATGTGACTCTACATTGTCTAGCATGTGACTCAACATTGTCTATCATGTGACTATATTATCTAGCATGTGACTCTATATTCTCTAGCATGTGACTCTACATTGTCTAGCATGTGACTCTATATTGTCTAGCATGTGACTCTATATTCTGTAGCATGTGACTCTATATTGTCTAGCATGTGACTCTATGTTGTCTAGCATGTGACTCTACATTGTCTAGCATGTGACTCTATATTGTCTAGCATGTGACTCTACATTGTCTAACATGTGACTCTATATTGTCTAACTTGTGACTCTATATTGTCTAGCATGTGACTCTATATTGTCTAGCATGTGACTCTACATTGTCTAGCATGTGACTCTACATTGTCTAGCATGTGACTGTACATTGTCTAACATGTGACTCTATATTGTCTAGCATGTGACTCTACATTGTCTAGCATGTGACTCTATATTGTCTAGCATGTGACTCTATATTGTCTAGCATGTGACTCTATATTATCTAGCATGTGACTCTACACTATCTAGCATGTGACTCTACATTGTCTAGCATGTGACTCTATATTGTCTAGCATGTGACTCGACATTGTCTAGCATGTGACTCTACATTCTCTAGCATGTGACTACATATTGTCTAGCATGTGACTGTACATTGTGTAGCATGTGACTCTACATTGTCTAGCATGTGACTCTACATTGTCTAGCATCTGACTCTATATTGTCTAGCATGTGACTCAACATTGTCTATCATGTGACTATAT
This sequence comes from Haliotis asinina, assembly GCF_037392515.1. Classification (NCBI taxonomy): domain Eukaryota; kingdom Metazoa; phylum Mollusca; class Gastropoda; order Lepetellida; family Haliotidae; genus Haliotis; species Haliotis asinina. The sequence continues at coordinate 55,120,165 of NC_090292.1, forward strand.
TATCTAGCATGTGACTCTATATTCTCTAGCATGTGACTCTACATTGTCTAGCATGTGACTCTATATTGTCTAGCATGTGACTCTATATTCTGTAGCATGTGACTCTATATTGTCTAGCATGTGACTCTATGTTGTCTAGCATGTGACTCTACATTGTCTAGCATGTGACTCTATATTGTCTAGCATGTGACTCTACATTGTCTAACATGTGACTCTATATTGTCTAACTTGTGACTCTATATTCTCTAGCATGTGACTCTACATTGTCTAGCATGTGACTCTACATTGTCTAGCATGTGACTCTACATTGTCTAGCATGTGACTGTACATTGTCTAACATGTGACTCTATATTGTCTAGCATGTGACTCTACATTGTCTAGCATGTGACTCTATATTGTCTAGCATGTGACTCTATATTGTCTAGCATGTGACTCTATATTATCTAGCATGTGACTCTACACTATCTAGCATGTGACTCTTCATTGTCTAGCATGTGACTCTATATTGTCTAGCATGTGACTCGACATTGTCTAGAATGTGACTCTACATTCTCTAGCATGTGACTACATATTGTCTAGCATGTGACTGTACATTGTGTAGCATGTGACTCTACATTGTCTAGCATGTGACTCTACATTGTCTAGCATCTGACTCTATATTGTCTAGCATGTGACTCTACATTGTCTAACATGTGACTCTATATTGTATAGCATATGACTGTACATTGTCTAGCATGTGACTCTATATTGTCTAGCATGTGACTGTATATTGTCTAGCATGTGACTCTACATTGTCTAGCATGTGACTGTGTATTGTCTAGCATGTGACTCTACATTGTCTAACATGTGACTCTATAGTGTCTAGTATGTGACTCTACATTGTCTAGCATGTGACTCTATATTCTCTAGCATGTGACTCTACATTGTCTAGCATGTGACTCTATATTGTCTAGCATGTGACTCTACATTGTCTAACATGTGACTCTATATTGTCTAGCTTGTGACTCTATATTGTCTAGCATGTGACTCTATATTGTCTAGCATGTGACTCTGTATTCTCTAGCATGTGACTCTATATTGTCTAGCATGTGACTCTACATTGTCTAGCATGTGACTCTACATTGTCTAGCATGTGACTCTACATTATCAAGCATGTGACTACATATTGTCTAGCATGTGACTGTACATTGTCTAGCATGTGACTCTATTTTGTCTAGCATGTGACTCTACATTGTCTAGCATCTGACTCTACATTGTCTAGCATGTGACTCTACATTGTCTAACATGTGACTCTATATTGTCTAGCATGTGACTTTACATTGTCTAGCATGTGACTCGACATTGTCTAGCATGTGACTCTACATTCTCTAGCATGTGACTACATATTGTCTAGCATGTGACTGTACATTGTGTAGCATGTGACTCTACATTGTCTAGCATGTGACTCTACATTGTCTAGCATCTGACTCTATATTGTCTAGCATGTGACTCTACATTGTCTAACATGTGACTCTATATTGTATAGCATATGACTGTACATTGTCTAGCATGTGACTCTATATTCTCTAGCATGTGACTCTACATTGTCTAGCATGTGACTCTATATTGTCTAGCATGTGACTCTACATTGTCTAACATGTGACTCTATATTGTGTAGCTTGTGACTCTATATTGTCTAGCATGTGACTCTATATGGTCTAGCATGTGACTCTGTATTCTCTAGCATGTGACTCTATATTGTCTAGCATGTGACTCTACATTGTCTAGCATGTGACTCTACATTGTCTAGCATGTGACTCTACATTATCAAGCATGTGACTACATATTGTCTAGCATGTGACTGTACATTGTCTAGCATGTGACTCTATTTTGTCTAGCATGTGACTCTACATTGTCTAGCATCTGACTCTACATTGTCTAGCATGTGACTCTACATTGTCTAACATGTGACTCTATATTGTCTAGCATGTGACTCTATGTTCTCTAGGATGTGACTCTACATTGTCTAGCATGTGACTCTATATTGTCTGGCAAGTGACTCTATATTGTCTAGCTTGTGACTCTAAATTGTCTAGCATGTGACTCTATACTCTGTAGCATGTGACTCTATATTCTCTAGCATGTGACTCTGTATTGTCTAGCATGTGACTCTATATTGTCTAGCATGTGACTCTACATTCTCTAGCATGTGACTCTACATTGTCTAGCATGTGACTCTACACTCTCTAGCATGTGACTACATTTTGTCTACCATGTCACTACATATTCTCTAGCATGTGATTCTATATTGCCTAGCATGTGACTCCATATTCTCTTAAATGTGACTCTACATTGTCTAGCATGTGACTCTATATTGTCTAGGATGTGACTCTACATTGTCTAACATGTGACTCTATTTTGTCTAGCTTGTGACTCTACATTGTCTAGCATGTGACTCTATATTTTCTGGCAAGTGACTCTATATTGTCTAGCTTGTGACTCTATATTGTCTAGCATGTGAATCTACATTGTCTAGCTTGTGACTCTATAGTGTGTAGCATGTGACTCTGTTTTGTCTAGCATGTGACTCTATATTGTCTAGCATGTGACTCTACATTCTCTAGCATGTGACTCTACATTGTCTAGCATGTGACTCTACATTCTCTAGCATGTGACTACATTTTGTCTAGCATGTCACTACATATTCTCTAGCATGTGATTCTATATTGCCTAGCATGGGACTCCATATTCTCTATCATCTGACTCTACATTGTCTAGCATCTGACTCTATATTGTGTAGCATGTGACTCTACATTGTCTAGCATGTGACTCTATATTGTCTAGCATGTGACTGTACATTGCCTAGCATGTGACTCTACATTATCTAGCATGTGACTCAATATTGTCTAGCATGTGACTCTATATTGTCTAGCATGTGACTCTATATTGTCTAGCATGTGACTCTATATTGTCTAGCAACTGACTCTATATTATCTAGCATGTGACTCTATATTGTCTAGCATCTGACTCTATATTGTTTAGCATGTGACTCTATATTGTCTAGCATGTGACTCTATATTGTCTAGCATCTGACTCTATATTGTCTAGCATGTGACTCTATAGTGTCTAGTATGTGACTCAACATTGTCTAGCATGTGACTCTATATTGTCTAGCATGTGACTCTATAGTGTCTAGCATGTGACTCTACATTGTCTAACATGTGACTCTATATTGTCTAGCTTGTGACTCTATATTGTCTAGCATTTGACTCTATATTGTCTAGCATGTGACTCTACAGTGTCTAGCATGTGACTCTACATTGTCTAGCATGTGACTCTATATTGTCTAGCATGTGACTCTATATAGTCTAGCATGTGACTCTATAGTGTTAGCATGTGACTCTATATTGTCTAGCATGTGACTATATTGTCTAGCATGTGACTCTACATTGTCTAGCATGTGACTCTACATTGTCTAGCATGTGACTCTACATTGTCTAGCATGTGACTCTATATTGTCTAGCATGTGACTCCATATTCTCTAGCATTTGACTCTATATTGTCTAGCATCTGACTCTATATTGTCTAGCATGTGACTCTATAGTGTCTAGCATGTGACTCTACATTGTCTAGCATGTGACTGTACATTGTCTAGCATGTGACTCTACATTGTCTAGCATGTGACTCTATATTGTCTAGCATGTGACTCTACATTGTCTAGCATGTGACTCTATATTGTCTAGCTTGTGACTATATTTTCTAGCATGTGACTTTATATTTTCTAGCATGTGACTCTATATTGTCTAGCATGTCACTCCACATTGTCAAGCATGTGACACTATATTGTCTAGCATGTGACTCTATATTGTCTAGCATCTGACTCTACATTGCCTAGCATGTGACTCTATATTGTCTAGCATGTGACTCTATGTTCTGTAACATGTGACTCTATTTTGTCTAGCATGTGACTCTATTTTCTCTAGCATGTGACTCTACATTGTCTAGCATCTGACTCTATATTGTCTAGCATGTGATTCTACATTGTCTAGCATGTGACTCTATATTCTCTAGCATGTGACTCTACATTGTCAAGCATGTGACTCTACATTGTCTAGCAAGTGACTCTGTGTTGTCTAGCTTGTGACTCTATATTGTCTAGCATGTGACTATATTGTCTAGCATGTGACTCTACATTGTCTAGCATGTGACTCTGTTTTGTCTAGCATGTGACTGTACTTTGTCTAGCATGTGACTCTACATTCTCTAGCATGTGACTCTACATTGTCTAGCATGTGACTCTACATTCTCTAGCATGTGACTACATTTTGTCTAGCATGTCACTACATATTCTCTAGCATGTGATTCTATATTGCCTAGCATGGGACTCCATATTCTCTATCATCTGACTCTACATTGTCTAGCATCTGACTCTATATTGTGTAGCATGTGACTCTACATTGTCTATCATGTGACTCTATATTGTCTAGCATGTGACTGTACATTGCCTAGCATGTGACTCTACATTGTCTAGCAAGTGACTCTATATTCTCTAGCATGTGACTCTATATTGTCTAGCATGTGACTCTATATTGTCTAGCATCTGACTCTATATTGTCTAGCATGTGACTCTATATTGTCTAGCATCTGACTCTACATTGTTTAGCATGTGAGTCTATATTGTCTAGCATGTGACTCTATATTGTCTAGCATCTGACTCTATATTGTCTAGCATGTGACTCTATAGTGTCTAGTATGTGACTCTACATTGTCTAGCATGTGACTCTATATTGTCTAGCATGTGACTCTATAGTGTCTAGCATGTGACTCTACATTGTCTAACATGTGACTCTATATTGTCTAGCTTGTGACTCTATGTTGTCTAGCATTTGACTCTATATTGTCTAGCATGTGACTCTACAATGTCTAGCATGTGACTCTACATTGTCTAGCATGTGACTCTATATTGTCTAGCATGTGACTCTACATTGTCTAGCATGTGACTCTATAGTGTTAGCATGTGACTCTATATTGTCTAGCATGTGACTCTACATTGTCTAGCATGTGACTCTACATTGTCTAGCATGTGACTCTACATTGTGTAGCATGTGACTCTACATTGTCTAGCATGTGACTCTATATTGTCTAGCATGTGACTCCATATTCTCTAGCATTTGACTCTATATTGTCTAGCATCTGACTCTATATTGTCTAGCTTGTGACTCTATAGTGTCTAGCATGTGACTCTATATTGTCTAGCATGTGACTGTACATTGTCTAGCATGTGACTCTACATTGTCTAGCATGTGACTCTATATTGTCTAGCATGTGACTCTACATTGTCTTGCATGTGACTCTATATTGTCTAGCATGTGACTCTATATTTTCTAGTATGTGACTCTATATTGTCCAGCTTGTGACTCTATATTGTCTAGCATGTGACTCTATATTGTCTAGCATGTGACTCTACATTGTCTAGCATGTGACTCTATATTGTCTAGCATGTGACTCTATATTGTCTAGCATCTGACTCTGTTATGTCTAGCATGTGACTCTACATTGTCTAGCATGTGACTCTATATTGTCTAGCATGTGACTCTACATTGTCTAGCATGTGACTCTATATTGTCTAGCAAGTGACTCTATTTTGTCTAGCATGTGACTCTATATTGTCTAGCATGTGACTGTACATTGTCTAGCATGTGACTCTATATTGTCTAGCATGTGACTCTACATTGTCTAGCATGTGACTCTATATTGTCTAGCATGTGACTCTACAGTGTCTAGCATGTGACTCTACATTGTCTAGCATGTGACTCTATATTTTCTAGTATGTGACTCTATATTGTCTAGCTTGTGACTCTATTTTGTCTAGCATGTGACTCTACATTCTCTAGCATGTGACTCTACATTGTCTAGCATGTGACTCTACATTGTCTAGCTTGTGACTCTATATTGTCTAGCTTGTGACTCTATATTGTCTAGCAAGTGACTCTATATTTTATAACTTGTGACTCTATATTGTCTAGCATGTGACTCTAAATTCTCTAGCTTGTGACTCTACATTGTCTAGCATGTGACTCTATATTGTCTAGCATGTGACTCTATATTGTCTAGTTTAAGACTCTATATTGTCTAGCTTGTGACTCTATATTGTCTAGCATGTGACTCTACATTGTCTAGCATGTGACTCTACATTGTCTAGCATGTGACTCTATATTGTCTAGCATGTGATTCTTTATTGTCTAGCATGTGACTCTACATTGTCTAGCATGTGACTGTACATTGTATAGCATGTGACTCTATATTGTCTAGCATGTGACTCTATAGTGTCTAGCATGTGACTCTACATTGTCTAACATGTGACTCTATATTGTCTAGCTTGTGACTCTATATTGTCTAGCATTTGACTCTATATTGTCTAGCATGTGACTCTACAATGTCTAGCATGTGACTCTACATTGTCTAGCATGTGACTCTATATTGTCTAGCATGTGACTCTATATAGTCTAGCATGTGAATCTATAGTGTTAGCATGTGACTCTATATTGTCTAGCATGTAACTATATTGTCTAGCATGTGACTCTACATTGTCTAGCATGTGACTCTACATTGTCTAGCATGTGACTCTATATTGTCTAGCATGTGACTCTATATAGTCTAGCATGTGACTCTATAGTGTTAGCATGTGACTCTATATTGTCTAGCATGTGACTCCATATTCTCTAGCATGTGACTCTATATTGTCTAGCATGTGACTCTACATTGTCTTGCATGTGACTCTATATTGTCTAGCATGTGACTCTATATTTTCTAGTATGTGACTCTATATTGTCCAGCTTGTGACTCTATATTGTCTAGCATGTGACTCTATATTGTCTAGCATGTGACTCTACATTGTCTAGCATGTGACTCTATATTGTCTAGCATGTGACTCTATATTGTCTAGCATCTGACTCTGTTTTGTCTAGCATGTGACTCTACATTGTCTAGCATGTGACTCTATATTGTCTAGCATGTGACTCTACATTGTCTAGCATGTGACTCTATATTGTCTAGCAAGTGACTCTATTTTGTCTAGCATGTGACTCTATATTGTCTAGCATGTGACTGTACATTGTCTAGCATGTGACTCTATATTGTCTAGCATGTGACTCTATGTTGTCTAGCATGTGACTCTATATTGTCTAGCATGTGACTCTACAGTGTCTAGCTTGTGACTCTACATTGTCTAGCATGTGACTCTATATTTTCTAGTATGTGACTCTATATTGTCTAGCTTGTGACTCTATATTGTCTAGCATGTGACTCTACATTCTCTAGCATGTGACTCTACATTGTCTAGCATGTGACTCTACATTGTCTAGCTTGTGACTCTATATTGTCTAGCTTGTGACTCTATATTGTCTAGCAAGTGACTCTATATTTTATAACTTGTGACTCTATATTGTCTAGCATGTGACTCTAAATTCTCTAGCTTGTGACTCTACATTGTCTAGCATGTGACTCTATATTGTCTAGCATGTGACTCTATATTGTCTAGTTTAAGACTCTATATTGTCTAGCTTGTGACTCTATATTGTCTAGCATGTGACTCTACATTGTCTAGCATGTGACTCTACATTGTCTAGCATGTGACTCTATATTGTCTAGCATGTGATTCTTTATTGTCTAGCATGTGACTCTACATTGTCTAGCATGTGACTGTACATTGTATAGCATGTGACTCTATATTGTCTAGCATGTGACTCTATAGTGTCTAGCATGTGACTCTACATCGTCTAACATGCGACTCTATATTGTCTAGCTTGTGACTCTATATTGTCTAGCATTTGACTCTATATTGTCTAGCATGTGACTCTACAATGTCTAGCATGTGACTCTACATTGTCTAGCATGTGACTCTATATTGTCTAGCATGTGACTCTATATAGTCTAGCATGTGACTCTATAGTGTTAGCATGTGACTCTATATTGTCTAGCATGTGACTATATTGTCTAGCATGTGACTCTACATTGTCTTGCATGTGACTCTATATTGTCTAGCATGTGACTCTATATTTTCTAGTATGTGACTCTATATTGTCCAGCTTGTGACTCTATATTGTCTAGCATGTGACTCTACAGTGTCTAGCATGTGACTCTACATTGTCTAGCATGTGACTCTATATTGTCTAGCATGTGACTCTATATTGTCTAGCATCTGACTCTGTTTTGTCTAGCATGTGACTCTACATTGTCTAGCATGTGACTCTATATTGTCTAGCATGTGACTCTACATTGTCTAGCATGTGACTCTATATTGTCTAGCAAGTGACTCTATTTTGTCTAGCATGTGACTCTATATTGTCTAGCATGTGACTGTACATTGTCTAGCATGTGACTCTATATTGTCTAGCATGTGACTCTATGTTGTCTAGCATGTGACTCTATATTGTCTAGCATGTGACTCTACAGTGTCTAGCATGTGACTCTACATTGTCTAGCATGTGACTCTATATTTTCTAGTATGTGACTCTATATTGTCTAGCTTGTGACTCTATATTGTCTAGCATGTGACTCTACATTCTCTAGCATGTGACTCTACATTGTCTAGCATGTGACTCTACATTGTCTAGCTTGTGACTCTATATTGTCTAGCTTGTGACTCTATATTGTCTAGCAAGTGACTCTATATTTTATAACTTGTGACTCTATATTGTCTAGCATGTGACTCTAAATTCTCTAGCTTGTGACTCTACATTGTCTAGCATGTGACTCTATATTGTCTAGCATATGACTCTATATTGTCTAGTTTAAGACTCTATATTGTCTAGCTTGTGACTCTATATTGTCTAGCATGTGACTCTACATTGTCTAGCATGTGACTCTACATTGTCTAGCATGTGACTCTATATTGTCTAGCATGTGATTCTTTATTGTCTAGCATGTGACTCTACATTGTCTAGCATGTGACTGTACATTGTATAGCATGTGACTCTATATTGTCTAGCATGTGACTCTATAGTGTCTAGCATGTGACTCTACATTGTCTAACATGCGACTCTATATTGTCTAGCTTGTGACTCTATATTGTCTAGCATTTGACTCTATATTGTCTAGCATGTGACTCTACAATGTCTAGCATGTGACTCTACATTGTCTAGCATGTGACTCTATATTGTCTAGCATGTGACTCTATATAGTCTAGCATGTGACTCTATAGTGTTAGCATGTGACTCTATATTGTCTAGCATGTGACTATATTGTCTAGCATGTGACTCTACATTGTCTAGCATGTGACTCTACATTGTCTAGCATGTGACTCTACATTGTCTAGCATGTGACTCTATATTGTCTAGCATGTGACTCTATATTCTCTAGCATTTGACTCTATATTGTCTAGCATCTGACTCTATATTGTCTAGCATGTGACTCTATAGTGTCTAGCATGTGACTCTACTTTGTCTAGCATGTGACTGTACATTGTCTAGCATGTGACTCTACATTGTCTAGCATGTGACTCTATATTGTCTAGCATGTGACTCTACATTGTCTAGCATGTGACTCTATATTGTCTAGCTTGTGACTCTATATTTTCTAGCATGTGACTTTATATTTTCTAGCATGTGACTCTATATTGTCTAGCATGTCACTCCACATTGTCAAGCATGTGACACTATATTGTCTAGCATGTGACTCTACATTGTCTAGCATCTGACTCTACATTGCCTAGCATGTGACTCTATATTGTCTAGCATGTGACTCTATGTTCTGTAACATGTGACTCTATATTGTCTAGCATGTGACTCTATTTTCTCTAGCATGTGACTCTACATTGTCTAGCATCTGACTGTACATTGTCTAGCATGTGATTCTACATTGTCTAGCATGTGACTCTATATTCTTTAGCATGTGACTCTACATTGTCTAGCATGTGACTCTACATTGTCTAGCAAGTGACTCTGTGTTGTCTAGCTTGTGACTCTATATTGTCTAGAATGTGACTCTATGTTGTCTAGCATGTGACTCTACACTGTCTAGCATGTGACTCTATATTGTCTAGGAAGTGACTCTATATTGTCTAGCTTGTGACTCTATACAGTCTAGCATGTGACTCTATGTTCTCTAGCATGTGACTCTACATTGTCTAGCATGTGACTCTATACTGTCTAGCATGTGACTCTACAATGTCTAGCATGTGACTCTACAATGTCTAGCATGTGACTCTATATTGTCTAGCATGTGACTCTACATTGTCTAGCATGTGACTCTATAGTGTTAGCATGTGACTCTATATTGTCTAGCATGTGACTATATTGTCTAGCATGTGACTCTACATTGTCTAGCATGTGACTCTGTATTGTCTAGCATGTGACTCTACATTGTCTAGCATGTGACTCTACATTCTCTAGCATGTGACTACATTTTGTCTAGCATGTCACTACATATTCTCTAGCATGTGATTCTATATTGCCTAGCATGGGACTCCATATTCTCTATCATCTGACTCTACATTGTCTAGCATCTGACTCTATATTGTGTAGCATGTGACTCTACATTGTCTATCATGTGACTCTACATTGTCTAGCATGTGACTGTACATTGCCTAGCATGTGACTCTACATTGTCTAGCAAGTGACTCTATATTGTCTAGCATGTGACTCTATATTGTCTAGCATGTGACTCTATATTGTCTAGCATCTGACTCTATATTGTCTAGCATGTGACTCTATATTGTCTAGCATCTGACTCTACATTGTTTAGCATGTGAGTCTATATTGTCTAGCATGTGACTCTATATTGTCTAGCATCTGACTCTATATTGTCTAGCATGTGACTCTATAGTGTCTAGTATGTGACTCTACATTGTCTAGCATGTGACTCTATATTGTCTAGCATGTGGCTCTATAGTGTCTAGCATGTGACTCTACATTGTCTAACATGTGACTCTATATTGTCTAGCTTGTGACTCTATATTGTCTAGCATTTGACTCTATATTGTCTAGCATGTGACTCTACAATGTCTAGCATGTGACTCTACATTGTCTAGCATGTGACTCTATATTGTCTAGCATGTGACTCTACATTGTCTAGCATGTGACTCTATAGTGTTAGCATGTGACTCTATATTGTCTAGCATGTGACTCTACATTGTCTAGCATGTGACTCTACATTGTCTAGCATGTGACTCTACATTGTGTAGCATGTGACTCTACATTGTCTAGCATGTGACTCTATATTGTCTAGCATCTGACTCTATATTGTCTAGCTTGTGACTCTACATTGTCTATCATGTGACTCTATATTGTCTAGCATGTGACTGTACATTGCCTAGCATGTGACTCTACATTGTCTAGCAAGTGACTCTATATTGTCTAGCATGTGACTCTATATTGTCTAGCATGTGACTCTATATTGTCTAGCATCTGACTCTATATTGTCTAGCATGTGACTCTATATTGTCTAGCATCTGACTCTACATTGTTTAGCATGTGAGTCTATATTGTCTAGCATGTGACTCTATATTGTCTAGCATCTGACTCTATATTGTCTAGCATGTGACTCTATAGTGTCTAGTATGTGACTCTACATTGTCTAGCATGTGACTCTATATTGTCTAGCATGTGGCTCTATAGTGTCTAGCATGTGACTCTACATTGTCTAACATGTGACTCTATATTGTCTAGCTTGTGACTCTATATTGTCTAGCATTTGACTCTATATTGTCTAGCATGTGACTCTACAATGTCTAGCATGTGACTCTACATTGTCTAGCATGTGACTCTATATTGTCTAGCATGTGACTCTACATTGTCTAGCATGTGACTCTATAGTGTTAGCATGTGACTCTATATTGTCTAGCATGTGACTCTACATTGTCTAGCATGTGACTCTACATTGTCTAGCATGTGACTCTACATTGTGTAGCATGTGACTCTACATTGTCTAGCATGTGACTCTATATTGTCTAGCATGTGACTCCATATTCTCTAGCATTTGACTCTATATTGTCTAGCATGTGACTCTACATTGTCTAGCTTGTGACTCTACATTGTGTAGCATGTGACTCTACATTGTCTAGCATGTGACTCTATATTGTCTAGCATCTGACTCTATATTGTCTAGCTTGTGACTCTACATTGTCTATCATGTGACTCTATATTGTCTAGCATGTGACTGTACATTGCCTAGCATGTGACTCTACATTGTCTAGCAAGTGACTCTATATTGTCTAGCATGTGACTCTATATTGTCTAGCATGTGACTCTATATTGTCTAGCATCTGACTCTATATTGTCTAGCATGTGACTCTATATTGTCTAGCATCTGACTCTACATTGTTTAGCATGTGAGTCTATATTGTCTAGCATGTGACTCTATATTGTCTAGCATGTGACTCTACATTGTCTAGCATGTGACTCTACATTGTCTAGCATGTGACTCTACATTGTCTAGCATGTGACTCTATATTGTCTAGCATGTGACTCCATATTCTCTAGCATTTGACTCTATATTGTCTAGCATCTGACTCTATATTGTCTAGCATGTGACTCTATAGTGTCTAGCATGTGACTCTACTTTGTCTAGCATGTGACTGTACATTGTCTAGCATGTGACTCTACATTGTCTAGCATGTGACTCTATATTGTCTAGCATGTGACTCTACATTGTCTAGCATGTGACTCTATATTGTCTAGCTTGTGACTCTATATTTTCTAGCATGTGACTTTATATTTTCTAGCATGTGACTCTATATTGTCTAGCATGTCACTCCACATTGTCAAGCATGTGACACTATATTGTCTAGCATGTGACTCTACATTGTCTAGCATCTGACTCTACATTGCCTAGCATGTGACTCTATATTGTCTAGCATGTGACTCTATGTTCTGTAACATGTGACTCTATATTGTCTAGCATGTGACTCTATTTTCTCTAGCATGTGACTCTACATTGTCTAGCATCTGACTGTACATTGTCTAGCATGTGATTCTACATTGTCTAGCATGTGACTCTATATTCTCTAGCATGTGACTCTACATTGTCTAGCATGTGACTCTACATTGTCTAGCAAGTGACTCTGTGTTGTCTAGCTTGTGACTCTATATTGTCTAGAATGTGACTCTATGTTGTCTAGCATGTGACTCTACACTGTCTAGCATGTGACTCTATATTGTCTAGGAAGTGACTCTATATTGTCTAGCTTGTGACTCTATACAGTCTAGCATGTGACTCTATGTTCACTAGCATGTGACTCTACATTGTCTAGCATGTGACTCTATACTGTCTAGCATGTGACTCTACAATGTCTAGCATGTGAGTCTACAATGTCTAGCATGTGACTCTATATTGTCTAGCATGTGACTCTACATTGTCTAGCATGTGACTCTATAGTGTTAGCATGTGACTCTATATTGTCTGGCATGTGACTATATTGTCTAGCATGTGACTCTACATTGTCTAGCATGTGACTCTGTATTGTCTAGCATGTGACTCTACATTGTCTAGCATGTGACTCTACATTCTCCAGCATGTGACTACATTTTGTCTAGCATGTCACTACATATTCTCTAGCATGTGATTCTATATTGCCTAGCATGGGACTCCATATTCTCTATCATCTGACTCTACATTGTCTAGCATCTGACTCTATATTGTGTAGCATGTGACTCTACATTGTCTATCATGTGACTCTACATTGTCTAGCATGTGACTGTACATTGCCTAGCATGTGACTCTACATTGTCTAGCAAGTGACTCTATATTGTCTAGCATGTGACTCTATATTGTCTAGCATGTGACTCTATATTGTCTAGCATCTGACTCTATATTGTCTAGCATGTGACTCTATATTGTCTAGCATCTGACTCTACATTGTTTAGCATGTGAGTCTATATTGTCTAGCATGTGACTCTATATTGTCTAGCATCTGACTCTATATTGTCTAGCATGTGACTCTATAGTGTCTAGTATGTGACTCTACATTGTCTAGCATGTGACTCTATATTGTCTAGCATGTGGCTCTATAGTGTCTAGCATGTGACTCTACATTGTCTAACATGTGACTCTATATTGTCTAGCTTGTGACTCTATATTGTCTAGCATTTGACTCTATATTGTCTAGCATGTGACTCTACAATGTCTAGCATGTGACTCTACATTGTCTAGCATGTGACTCTATATTGTCTAGCATGTGACTCTACATTGTCTAGCATGTGACTCTATAGTGTTAGCATGTGACTCTATATTGTCTAGCATGTGACTCTACATTGTCTAGCATGTGACTCTACATTGTCTAGCATGTGACTCTACATTGTGTAGCATGTGACTCTACATTGTCTAGCATGTGACTCTATATTGTCTAGCATCTGACTCTATATTGTCTAGCTTGTGACTCTACATTGTCTATCATGTGACTCTATATTGTCTAGCATGTGACTGTACATTGCCTAGCATGTGACTCTACATTGTCTAGCAAGTGACTCTATATTGTCTAGCATGTGACTCTATATTGTCTAGCATGTGACTCTATATTGTCTAGCATCTGACTCTATATTGTCCAGCATGTGACTCTATATTGTCTAGCATCTGACTCTACATTGTTTAGCATGTGAGTCTATATTGTCTAGCATGTGACTCTATATTGTCTAGCATCTGACTCTATATTGTCTAGCATGTGACTCTATAGTGTCTAGTATGTGACTCTACATTGTCTAGCATGTGACTCTATATTGTCTAGCATGTGGCTCTATAGTGTCTAGCATGTGACTCTACATTGTCTAACATGTGACTCTATATTGTCTAGCTTGTGACTCTATATTGTCTAGCATTTGACTCTATATTGTCTAGCATGTGACTCTACAATGTCTAGCATGTGACTCTACATTGTCTAGCATGTGACTCTATATTGTCTAGCATGTGACTCTACATTGTCTAGCATGTGACTCTATAGTGTTAGCATGTGACTCTATATTGTCTAGCATGTGACTCTACATTGTCTAGCATGTGACTCTACATTGTCTAGCATGTGACTCTACATTGTGTAGCATGTGACTCTACATTGTCTAGCATGTGACTCTATATTGTCTAGCATGTGACTCCATATTCTCTAGCATTTGACTCTATATTGTCTAGCATGTGACTCTACATTGTCTAGCTTGTGACTCTACATTGTGTAGCATGTGACTCTACATTGTCTAGCATGTGACTCTATATTGTCTAGCATGTGACTCTATATTGTCTAGCTTGTGACTCTACATTGTCTATCATGTGACTCTATATTGTCTAGCATGTGACTGTACATTGCCTAGCATGTGACTCTACATTGTCTAGCAAGTGACTCTATATTGTCTAGCATGTGACTCTATATTGTCTAGCATGTGACTCTATATTGTCTAGCATCTGACTCTATATTGTCTAGCATGTGACTCTATATTGTCTAGCATCTGACTCTACATTGTTTAGCATGTGAGTCTATATTGTCTAGCATGTGACTCTATATTGTCTAGCATCTGACTCTATATTGTCTAGCATGTGACTCTATAGTGTCTAGTATGTGACTCTACATTGTCTAGCATGTGACTCTATATTGTCTAGCATGTGGCTCTATAGTGTCTAGCATGTGACTCTACATTGTCTAACATGTGACTCTATATTGTCTAGCTTGTGACTCTATATTGTCTAGCATTTGACTCTATATTGTCTAGCATGTGACTCTACAATGTCTAGCATGTGACTCTACATTGTCTAGCATGTGACTCTATATTGTCTAGCATGTGACTCTACATTGTCTAGCATGTGACTCTATAGTGTTAGCATGTGACTCTATATTGTCTAGCATGTGACTCTACATTGTCTAGCATGTGACTCTACATTGTCTAGCATGTGACTCTACATTGTGTAGCATGTGACTCTACATTGTCTAGCATGTGACTCTATATTGTCTAGCATGTGACTCCATATTCTCTAGCATTTGACTCTATATTGTGTAGCATGTGACTCTACATTGTCTAGCTTGTGACTCTACATTGTGTAGCATGTGACTCTACATTGTCTAGCATGTGACTCTATATTGTCTAGCATCTGACTCTATATTGTCTAGCTTGTGACTCTACATTGTCTATCATGTGACTCTATATTGTCTAGCATGTGACTGTACATTGCCTAGCATGTGACTCTACATTGTCTAGCAAGTGACTCTATATTGTCTAGCATGTGACTCTATATTGTCTAGCATGTGACTCTATATTGTCTAGCATCTGACTCTATATTGTCTAGCATGTGACTCTATATTGTCTAGCATCTGACTCTACATTGTTTAGCATGTGAGTCTATATTGTCTAGCATGTGACTCTATATTGTCTAGCATGTGACTCTACATTGTCTAGCATGTGACTCTACATTGTCTAGCATGTGACTCTACATTGTCTAGCATGTGACTCTATATTGTCTAGCATGTGACTCCATATTCTCTAGCATTTGACTCTATATTGTCTAGCATCTGACTCTATATTGTCTAGCATGTGACTCTATAGTGTCTAGCATGTGACTCTACTTTGTCTAGCATGTGACTGTACATTGTCTAGCATGTGACTCTACATTGTCTAGCATGTGACTCTATATTGTCTAGCATGTGAC
Source organism: Haliotis asinina (assembly GCF_037392515.1). NCBI lineage: Eukaryota > Metazoa > Mollusca > Gastropoda > Lepetellida > Haliotidae > Haliotis > Haliotis asinina. Next base: position 55,136,761 of record NC_090292.1, read on the forward strand.
TCTACATTGTCTAGCATGTGACTCTATATTGTCTAGCTTGTGACTCTATATTTTCTAGCATGTGACTTTATATTTTCTAGCATGTGACTCTATATTGTCTAGCATGTCACTCCACATTGTCAAGCATGTGACACTATATTGTCTAGCATGTGACTCTACATTGTCTAGCATCTGACTCTACATTGCCTAGCATGTGACTCTATATTGTCTAGCATGTGACTCTATGTTCTGTAACATGTGACTCTATATTGTCTAGCATGTGACTCTATTTTCTCTAGCATGTGACTCTACATTGTCTAGCATCTGACTGTACATTGTCTAGCATGTGATTCTACATTGTCTAGCATGTGACTCTATATTCTCTAGCATGTGACTCTACATTGTCTAGCATGTGACTCTACATTGTCTAGCAAGTGACTCTGTGTTGTCTAGCTTGTGACTCTATATTGTCTAGAATGTGACTCTATGTTGTCTAGCATGTGACTCTACACTGTCTAGCATGTGACTCTATATTGTCTAGGAAGTGACTCTATATTGTCTAGCTTGTGACTCTATACAGTCTAGCATGTGACTCTATGTTCTCTAGCATGTGACTCTACATTGTCTAGCATGTGACTCTATACTGTCTAGCATGTGACTCTACAATGTCTAGCATGTGAGTCTACAATGTCTAGCATGTGACTCTATATTGTCTAGCATGTGACTCTACATTGTCTAGCATGTGACTCTATAGTGTTAGCATGTGACTCTATATTGTCTAGCATGTGACTATATTGTCTAGCATGTGACTCTACATTGTCTAGCATGTGACTCTGTATTGTCTAGCATGTGACTCTACATTGTCTAGCATGTGACTCTACATTCTCTAGCATGTGACTACATTTTGTCTAGCATGTCACTACATATTCTCTAGCATGTGATTCTATATTGCCTAGCATGGGACTCCATATTCTCTATCATCTGACTCTACATTGTCTAGCATCTGACTCTATATTGTGTAGCATGTGACTCTACATTGTCTATCATGTGACTCTACATTGTCTAGCATGTGACTGTACATTGCCTAGCATGTGACTCTACATTGTCTAGCAAGTGACTCTATATTGTCTAGCATGTGACTCTATATTGTCTAGCATGTGACTCTATATTGTCTAGCATCTGACTCTATATTGTCTAGCATGTGACTCTATATTGTCTAGCATCTGACTCTACATTGTTTAGCATGTGAGTCTATATTGTCTAGCATGTGACTCTATATTGTCTAGCATCTGACTCTATATTGTCTAGCATGTGACTCTATAGTGTCTAGTATGTGACTCTACATTGTCTAGCATGTGACTCTATATTGTCTAGCATGTGGCTCTATAGTGTCTAGCATGTGACTCTACATTGTCTAACATGTGACTCTATATTGTCTAGCTTGTGACTCTATATTGTCTAGCATTTGACTCTATATTGTCTAGCATGTGACTCTACAATGTCTAGCATGTGACTCTACATTGTCTAGCATGTGACTCTATATTGTCTAGCATGTGACTCTACATTGTCTAGCATGTGACTCTATAGTGTTAGCATGTGACTCTATATTGTCTAGCATGTGACTCTACATTGTCTAGCATGTGACTCTACATTGTCTAGCATGTGACTCTACATTGTGTAGCATGTGACTCTACATTGTCTAGCATGTGACTCTATATTGTCTAGCATCTGACTCTATATTGTCTAGCTTGTGACTCTACATTGTCTATCATGTGACTCTATATTGTCTAGCATGTGACTGTACATTGCCTAGCATGTGACTCTACATTGTCTAGCAAGTGACTCTATATTGTCTAGCATGTGACTCTATATTGTCTAGCATGTGACTCTATATTGTCTAGCATCTGACTCTATATTGTCTAGCATGTGACTCTATATTGTCTAGCATCTGACTCTACATTGTTTAGCATGTGAGTCTATATTGTCTAGCATGTGACTCTATATTGTCTAGCATCTGACTCTATATTGTCTAGCATGTGACTCTATAGTGTCTAGTATGTGACTCTACATTGTCTAGCATGTGACTCTATATTGTCTAGCATGTGGCTCTATAGTGTCTAGCATGTGACTCTACATTGTCTAACATGTGACTCTATATTGTCTAGCTTGTGACTCTATATTGTCTAGCATTTGACTCTATATTGTCTAGCATGTGACTCTACAATGTCTAGCATGTGACTCTACATTGTCTAGCATGTGACTCTATATTGTCTAGCATGTGACTCTACATTGTCTAGCATGTGACTCTATAGTGTTAGCATGTGACTCTATATTGTCTAGCATGTGACTCTACATTGTCTAGCATGTGACTCTACATTGTCTAGCATGTGACTCTACATTGCGTAGCATGTGACTCTACATTGTCTAGCATGTGACTCTATATTGTCTAGCATGTGACTCCATATTCTCTAGCATTTGACTCTATATTGTCTAGCATGTGACTCTACATTGTCTAGCTTGTGACTCTACATTGTGTAGCATGTGACTCTACATTGTCTAGCATGTGACTCTATATTGTCTAGCATCTGACTCTATATTGTCTAGCTTGTGACTCTACATTGTCTATCATGTGACTCTATATTGTCTAGCATGTGACTGTACATTGCCTAGCATGTGACTCTACATTGTCTAGCAAGTGACTCTATATTGTCTAGCATGTGACTCTATATTGTCTAGCATGTGACTCTATATTGTCTAGCATCTGACTCTATATTGTCTAGCATGTGACTCTATATTGTCTAGCATCTGACTCTACATTGTTTAGCATGTGAGTCTATATTGTCTAGCATGTGACTCTATATTGTCTAGCATCTGACTCTATATTGTCTAGCATGTGGCTCTATAGTGTCTAGTATGTGACTCTACATTGTCTAGCATGTGACTCTATATTGTCTAGCATGTGGCTCTATAGTGTCTAGCATGTGACTCTACATTGTCTAACATGTGACTCTATATTGTCTAGCTTGTGACTCTATATTGTCTAGCATTTGACTCTATATTGTC